>NC_069124.1:7327993-7645957 GCF_026914265.1 Mya arenaria
CAAGAAAGAGGAGTGACTGTGATGTTAGCAGGATGCCTTCTGTAGCACAGGTCGAGTGTGGAATTAAGGATGTCTGGGTCACCAACCTTGATGAAGAGTTCAGGAAAGTTAGACAAATCATACAGCACTACAAATATGTGGCTATGGTAATTGTGTTATTTCAAGTGCTGTTTTTGTAACATTTCATATTCATATTATTTTCAGATTTCTGAATGCGTCAACACATATGTTTTACCATACTTGTAGATTGTGGGATGATGGGTTAATAATGCCCTATACTGTATATGGTGCAATGTTTTTGCGCACCTGAGCACAATGTGGAGCATGAGTTATTGTGAAAGGGTGATTTTCCGTCATCAACGTTTTCCTTTAAACAAAGAAAAAAACTCCTCCTGAGATTATGCTGGCCCTATTTTAAAATAATTTCACCAAAATGTTCCTCCTGTATAGGTAATCCTGCATTAATTCAAAATTTCTTCACCATCTGTTGATTCATAAAAAAACATGGCCGCCTGTGGCTGGGCTACTTTACAATATATGTCTTTATGGAAAACATGCAGGATTCTTACCGAAGGGAAAACTTCTCCTCAGAATCCTCTGGACCTATTTTTATAAAAATCATAGAAATGATCCAATGGTGACCGTGCATTAATTTTTCTTTTCACTATGTCTATATTGAAAACTTTGAAAACATACTCTTCAGAAACCATTTGCTCAATTTCAAAATATTTTTACAGGAATTTTCCTTAGGTGAACCTTTTATCATTTCTTATGCATACACAAAGGATAATTGTTTGTTTCAGTGAAAGATTGTAATATATTTCACTGAGTGAGCACCTGAATTTATAATTATGCCCCCTTCGAAGAAGAGGGGTATATTGCTTTGCACAGGCATGTCGGTCGGTCCGTCGGTAGACCAAAGCTTGTCCGAGTGATAACTCAACAACTCCTGGACGTATGGTCATCAAACTTGACATGAAGGTTGGGCCTGACCAGTAGATGACCCCTATTGTTTTTGGGGGTCATCAGGCCAAAGCTCAAGGTCACAGTGACCTTGAATGGTAAAAGGTTGTCTAAGTGATAACTCATCAATGCCTGCACCCACGGCCCTCAAACTTGACTTCGAGGTTGGGCCTGACCAGTAGCTGACGCCTATTGTTTTTGGGGCTCATCGGGTCGAAGGTCAAGGTCACAGTGACCTTGAATGGTAAAAAGTTGTCCAAGTGATAACTCGACAATGCCTGCACCCATGGCCCTCATAATTGAATTGGAGGTTGGGCCTGACCAGTAGCTGACGCCTATTGTTTTTGGGGCTCATCGGGTCGAAGGTCAAGGTCACAGTGACCTTGAATGGTAAAAAGTTGTTCGAGTGATAACTCAACAATGCCTGCACCCATGGCCCTCTTAATTGAATTGGAGGTTGGGCTTGACCAGTAGATGACCCGTATTGTATTTGGGGGTCATCGGGCCAATGGTCTAGGTCACAATGACCTTGAATGATAAAAAGTTGTCCATGTGATAACTCGACAATGCCTGCACCCATGGCCCTCAAACCTGACTTGGCGGTTGGTCGTAACCAGTAGCTGACCACTTTTGTTTTTTGGACTCATCTGGTCAATGGTCAAGGTCACAGTGACCTTGAATGGTTAAAGGTTGTTTGAGTGATAACTAAACAATGCCTGCACCCATGGCCCTCAAACTTGACTTGGAGGTTGGGCCTGACCAGTAGATGACCCCTATTGATTTTGGGGGTCATTGGGCCAAAGGTCAAGATCACAGTGACCTTGAATGGTAAAAGGTTGTTCGAGTGATAACTCGACAATGCCTGCAACCATGGCCCTCAAACTTGACTTGGAGGTTGGGCCTGACCAGTAGCTGACCCCTATTGTTTTGGGGGGTCATCGGGCCAAAGGTCAAGGTCACAGTGACTTTGAACGATAAAAGGTTGTCCGAGTGATAACTCAACAATGCCTGCACCCATGGCCATCAGACTTGACTTGGAGGTTGGGCCTGACCAATAGATGACCCCTATTGATTTAAGGGGGTCAAGGTCACAGTGACCTTGAAAGCAAACTTGACAATTCCTGGACCTATTGTCATCAAACTTGACATGAAGGTAGGGCCTGACCAGTAGATGACCCCTCATGACTTTGGGGGTCATTGGGCCAAGGTCAAGGTCACAGTAACCTTTAACACAAAAAAGTTAACCATTCTTTTCCCAGTGATATCTCAACAATGCCTGAACCTATGATCATCAAACTTGACATGGAAGTTGGGCCTGACCAGGAGATGACACTTATTGATTTTTGGAGTCATTGGGTCAAAGGTCAAATTCACAGTGACCTTGAATGCGAAAATGTTTCAAATGATAAATTTACAATGCCTGCACCCATGGCCCTCAAACTAGACTTGATGTTGTGTCACCTGTAGATGACCCCTTATGAGTCATCGGGTCAAAGGTCAAGGTTACAGTGACCTTGAACGAAAAAAGCTTGTCTGTGTGATTTCTTGTCAATGCCTGCACCCATGGCCCTCGAACTTGCCTTTTGATTTTTGGTGACCAGCTGATGACTCCTATGGATTTTGAGGTCATATAGTCAAAGGTCATGGTCATAACACACTCTATCCTCAAACTTTGAATGGTCATAATCTTAAAACTGCCTCAACGGCATCCAATGTCAGTGACAAATCAGGTGTCATTTCGGTCCATGCATATTTTATTCAATTGTCCATATAATCCTGACAACATGGCGCTCAGGGGGGGCATAATGTTTGACAAACATCTCTTGTTCACGAGTGGCATAGCCACCATAGGCGGCAGTTGCGTTGACATGACCAACCCTATGGCCACACACCCCTCCTTAAAAAGATCAGTCAATTATTTTTTTTCAAGAAAAAATTCAATTGAAACATGATCATCTATCACAAAAGCCTAAATATCAGCTAAAAATTCCAAGAAAAAAGCCCAACCCTAATTAAAGGTTGACATGTTAAGACCCTCGTATGGACAATGGTGTTTTGGAAAAGCTCGTATCGAACTTATTTTTCAACCATTTGTCTCCAAACATCTTGCATTCTTCTCAGAATATAATGAAGTTTCAGAAAATGTACAACTTCAATACACTTCCATCAACAAAATTGATATTTTAAGGCCCAAACTCCAAAAAACTCAAGGCAATTTATAATCACCATCCAAGTCTGTTTTCAAGAAGATTTCACTAATTTCAGAGAAATGTTTCCCAAAATGATGATTTTTATTTCCCATATCGCCAAATACTACATGACTCCAAAAATTAAAAAATTTGTACATACCTTATCCAAAAATTGACAAAAAGATGGCCTGAAAAATCTTCCCAAATTGGTTAAATTTAAGACCCAAATTTTCCCAATTTGTTGTATGTTTTTTTTTGTTTTTTTTTTAAATGGACAGAATAACCTTGGAATGGTTAAAAATACCGTGCATACTAGTCATGACAAGTGGCAGGCAAATGATTTGATGTGTTTTTTATATGGTACTTTTATTTTTCTCAGAGCTACAGTTAACTTTTTGACTTAAGTGTATGGTACTTTGTTGCGTAATTTTGTAAAATTACACCCACAGGTCAGTGATTGAAGTGTTATGGAGATTGTTAGATAATAGTGGCACATTTAAGTGCGAACATGCATGTATTTTACAAAAAGGATTGGCTTGATCCTAAAAGCAGAACTTAATCGATTAAAAACTCCGGATAGCGCAAACTATCCTTTGCATAATTAGAAACACAACGCTCCAAACTGTCATAAATTAATAGTAGTAACGGTGCATCCCTAAAATAAGTTGTACTTGTACGTCACTTCCGATACAAACTGATGTTTTGATTTAATAATGTAATTGGCATATTTAACAGCTTATTTACACCGATTATCCCTAATCTGTGTCTCTGGTTATAATAGCAACTTGCTTTATACACATCTGTTCAAACTTTAAAAGAAACTAAACAAAGTTATCTGTTAGTTCAGGACCAGAAGAGTGAGTTGAGGTACTGTCTAATGTGAATACCATAGTACTTACATGTTACTTTCTAATGACAGGACACAGAGTTTCCGGGGGTGGTTGCACGGCCTATTGGAGAGTTCCGCAGCACGGCAGACTATCAGTACCAACTGTTGAGATGTAATGTGGACCTCCTCAAGATAATCCAGATTGGCTTCACCTTTATGGATGAGCATGGCAACACTCCCAAACCAATCTCCACGTGGCAGTTTAACTTCAACTTTGATCTTAAGTGGGTTTTCAGATTATTTCAAGTGACTCTCTTATTTTACACATGTACATCAAATATAAATTTTGGGTGATTAACCTTATACTAGTTACTAAATATTGAATGTATGAAACATATAATCAGATAAAAGTAAAATATATACATGTATACACAGGATAAATGTTTTTGAAGAAATGAGGTTTTCTAGTATGTGGTTATAATGCGAGGGGTGAAAGCGAAAATTTAAAATCAATAAATAAATGTTTAACCAACATAAACTTTTGATTTAACTACTTAATGAATAATGCATTTATGGAAAATGTTAATTACTGATTACAAGATTGTAACTGTAATTAATAGCTGAAAACACAAATAAAACACAAATATTAATTGACCGATGGGTCCTAAAAGATTTACAGTGATCAACTCATGTCTCATAAGGTAGAAATACCGTGTTTGCTGCAATTTTCTTTCAAATTCAACACATTATCCTTTATAAGAACCATTGGTATGCCCCCCTTCCAAGAAGAGGGGTATATTGCTTTGCACATGTCGGTCGGTCAGTCAATCGGTAGACCAAAGCTTGTCCGAGTGATAACTTAACAATTCCTGGACGTATGGTCACCAAACTTGACATGAAGGTTGGGCATGACCAGTAGATGGCCCTTATTGATTTAGAAGTCATCAGGCCAAAGGTCAAGGTCACAGTGACCTTGAATGATAATAGGTTGTCCTAGTGATAACTTGACATGGAGGCTGGGCCTGACTAGTAGATGACCCCTAATGATTATAGGGGTCAGAGGTCAAGGTCCCAGTGACCTTGAATGATAAAAGGTTGTCTTAGTGATAACTCGACAACGCCTGCCCCCATGGCCCTCAAACTTGTCTTGGAGGTTGGGCCTGACCAGTAGATGATCCCCATTGATGGGTCATTGTGTCAAAGGTCAAGGTCACAGTGACCTTGAAGGCAAACTTAGCAATTAATTGACCTATGGTCATCAGACTTGACATGAAGGTTGGCCCTGACTAGTAGATGACCCCTTTTGATTTTGGGGGTCATAGGGCCAAAGTTCAAGGTCATGTTGACAAAAGTTAACAAAGCTTCTCCCAGTAATATCTCAACACTGCCTGAACCTATGATTATCAAACTTATCATGGCGGCTGGGCCTGGCCAGTAAATGACCCCTATTGATTTAAGGAGTCATTGGGTTAAAGGTCAAGGTCACAGTGACCTTGAATTCTAAAATGTTCTTCGAGTGATAACTCGACAACGCCTGCTCACATGGCCCTCATCAACTTGGGGGTAGGTTAGACCTGTACATGACCCCTTTTGATTTTAGGGGTCATGGGGTCAAAGGTCATAGTGACATTGAACATAAAAAGCTTGTCTGTAATAACTTGACAATGCCTGCACCCATGACCCTCAAACTTGACAATTAGGGTTTGGGTGACCAGTTGATGACTCCTATGGATTTTGAGGTCAAAGGTCATGGTCATAGCTGATATTCATCGTTAAAATTTCGGGGCATAATGTTTGACAAACATCTCTTGTTTTCGATATTTATAGATCCTTTCATTAAATTAAAAAGATTATATTAATTGTGGTACATTTAAACACCGTTAATCTGAATTCGTCAGAACCCTTATAGAAAATAATTTTTTTTCAGATTAACAATTTTTAGAAAATGACACATTTGCAAATTATTGGTGACATAAAATATTAACTCATGAAGATTGCAATTTTGGTTACACATTACTGGCATGTTACATTTGGTTCGAGTGATCAGTGATCGGTCAGTACACATGTTTGTTGAATTATTTTTAATAAATGACAAATAATTTGTTAATATACTTTTTATTAAAATAACAGTTTACATTTAAAACAAAATTAAAGCACATGTATGCATTCGCAACATTGCACAGTTTATACAAAGCATGTTTAAAAAGCACTTAAAATACACATAGTAGTACTAGTATCAATCGGTTTATTTTTTAAGGAATGATGTGATGTCTGCCTGCACTTATACCATTACATACACAATACATCACCCAAATAAATCGCTCAGCATCTGACATCATGTTTGTAACATAAGCAAATTTTAATGTCTTTCTTTAAAAAGTGCTTTTTGTGCTTCATTATCACCTCAAGCCATTACCGGAGTGCTCTGGCAGTATGGTGCAAAAACTGTGATGATCAAGTTTGAAATAAGGATTGATAAATAGGTGTGAAATACTAAATTGGAACCATACTTTTTACTTGGAAAAATGGATTCATTTTAAATAGCGATTTTGGATCATTGATTAAAAATTTAATTAAACAAAGATTGAATAAAATCGGGACTGAAAAATAAATTTGAAATATTGTTTTATAGTGTTGGGAGTGCATATTTATGTGTTTCAGTGAGTATATCTATGCCAAGGAAACAATCAATTGTTTGATGTATTTCAGTGAGGATATGTATGCCCAGGAATCAATCGACCTTCTCCAGAAATCAGGAATTCAGTTCAAGAAGCATGAAGAAGAAGGAATTGACATTTTCACATTTGCAGAGATGCTCATGACCTCGGGAATAGTGCTGTCTGATCAGGTCTATTGGCTATCATTCCATAGGTAAGATTAATGGTATTTTACTACATGTAATAATAATTTACATATTTGTGTTTGATTATCACTTTGAGAATTGTCACTTCGGGTGTACTATTGACATGAATTTATATACTTTATTTGAATAAACAGACGTTTAGCACATGGCTTGCAGTTCTGAATGGCTGAGTATATCGCTTTATGATCATTGTAAATTTTCCACATATCTGATTCACTTTGATCTTTGCAATAATACCATTTTCAAATGTGCACTTGCCCCATTGGACAACGACATTGAGGTTTCACTTGCCCAGATCAGCAATTTGGTTGCCTAAATCCATTGTACAATAAGTTATGTCAAGGCCTGGTTTAGATTATTGCATAACCTAATTTACTCATTAATAAGCTAGGATATTGCTGTATTTTGAAATTACTCACAGAACTTTTTGTACCCGTTCCGTATTTTACCATCAGTGCAAGTATACAAACTGAAATATTTGATGTATGAGTAAGCAAACACCTTTTTAATGATACCAAAATAACATGGGTCACCAGGCATCAAGATTTACCATTAAGGTTAATAAGAATCGGATCACAAGCTTATTCTGGGTCAGACTTATTAATATATATCATTTAACCTGTCTGCAGTGGCTATGACTTTGGTTACCTACTGAAAGTGCTGACAGACTCCCAGTTGCCAGAGGAAGAGGAGGAGTTCTTCTCCATGATCAAGCTGTATTTCCACAACATCTATGATGTCAAGTACCTCATGAAGAGCTGCAAGAACCTTAAAGGTGGCCTCCAAGAGGTCGCTGAACAGCTAGAGGTCGGCAAATGTTTGTGATAAATCGTAATTTATGGGTTTAGAATGAATGAACCAAAGTGCTTTATATTTTGATGTTTCTTGCAGGCTGACAATACTTACAAATGTTAATATTGTTTGACCAATAAGTGTATTTGACAATGGAAATTGTATTTTAAAGTATTGTTTTGACACGATAGAAATTACTCTGAAAACATTATATCTCGGCATTTGTTTCATAGCCAAGTTTTCTGAACAAAAAAATGTTTCAAGATCAATAAACACATGTTTACTTTGCCTTCTGTGCAGTTTGACATACATTGGTTTAATTTGTTCCATGCATGGGCGGTTAGGCTCTATGGCAATTCATGTACCATGTTGTCAAGGACAATGTTCAATGACTAGCGTGTGGTATAAATGAATAGCGTTTAATTTATCTGCACACTAGTTATTGAACTCTTCAGCTCCACCTTCTTGTTGCAAAAACAAATGAAATATTCACAATCAAGTAACAGTCTGCTTTCATTTCGCCACCAGCATAACATTCGCAGGAATTGAATTCTCTTCTTTTGATATGCAATGATACTTTCAGATTGAAAGAATAGGACCGCAGCACCAGGCTGGCAGTGACAGTTTATTGACAGGAGCGGCATTCTTTAAAATGAGAGAGGTTTGTCTCAAACATAAAATTAATTCACATCTTCCGCGAATTAAGTCAAACAGGGATGATATTATGATGCAGTATAATATATATATTAACAGTGACTTATCCTTAGCTATACCTTTGTGATCCCATTCAGTGTATTGGTCAATTGAGTCCTATAAACTCAGATGTTTGTCCTTAGATTAAGATGTTACATCCGCAGATGTACTGTTAGCTTTAATTTAAAAGCTTCTGTGAGCTTTAATTTTAAAGCTTAAGATTTTTTAAAATCTCTTTGCTGATATACTTTCTCAAACAAATCTGTTTCCTATAAAAAGTCTCTTAAACGTTTTTTTGTTTATCTCCCTTAGACTGTGATCAGCACTGTTCCTTAATATTTCATTAACATAGAACAATAGCTTTCTGTTCATGCACATGAAGTTTCTCTGATGGGGATGGCAGGCCTATACGGGACTTCATACAGTAGGAAATTTTTGACTGGCAGGATTTTGAAAATCCTGGTAAGACTTAACTGTTTCAAAGGAATTTGGATGCCTGGACAATCGCTGATCTATGGAATTTTGACAAAACTTCCCTGTTCACAGGTGGGGTTAAGATAACAAAATTTGATTTTTATCTGACTCTCCAGAGTTGGCCACCTTCCCCCATCCGATTGGGCAATATTTAAAATGCATGGCATTCAGCAACTCTGATATCAGTTCATAAATACTCCCAAGGGTTTACATTTCAATCTGAAGTGTGAATCTCAAAGACCAAGTTCATGTAGAATCTTCTTTGAAATGTTGAACATTGAGGAAACCCAATACTGAGACCTAAATCAGAGGTGTGAGTACATCTAAATGTAAGAATGTTGAAAACTGTCATTCCTTCAAATATTAAAATATATTAAATTATCTAATTTCCCTTTCAGATGTTCTTTGAAGACAACATAGATGATGGTAAATACAGTGGACATTTATATGGACTAGGTACTTCATATGTGCAAAATGGCACAGGTTATGATTCAACCGCATATGTAACCAATTCATCTACACCCACGTTTACATCGGGAAACTCTGTGTCCAATTCTAATGACAATTCCTCTACACCTGTTCCATCATCGTGAGAAATGTTCATAGTTTTGTGAAGAGAATTATCTGTTCAGGTGTCATTTTTAATATTTCATGGGAGTCAGGTATATTTGTGGCGTCATTCTTTTTAATATCATGCCAAATTCCATTGAAAATCAGAGAAGTCATCCTTTGAAGATCTCAGATGGAGAAATCAGGAAGAAAATAGATGCAAAACTGTGCAGAAGTATATATGATTTAACAGGGCATATGATTGAAAATTCCAAGGCTCCATATTCGCTATTGATTTGCAAACCTTATTTGGGTGTAAAGATTTAAGTTGAAGAAGTTTTGAGAATAAAATTTTGGACCTAAAGGTATCTGCAATTTAAGTGATTATCTATTTGAAAATTGGAATGCCTGTGTAGAACATACTAATACAGATATGGGTATTGAGAACTTGGTACGATTCCAATAGTTTTGAAAGAAAGATTCAGAGCAAGTTAAGAACCTGCAAATCTGTAGTGAATATGGTGGTAGCTTCGTGGAAAAATGGCTTGAAATGCTCTGAGGACAAGATCTGAAGCTACAGAGGCATCAAAGCAGCTTCATGGGGGCTGCAAAATCGTCTGTGATAAAATACATCGATTCTGTTGAAGCAGATTTTTAAATTGACTTTGTGACTTTGAATGTAATGCTTACATGTAAATGTGTACTATTGTACATGATTGTTGATTGAACTAGTTTGATTAGAAATGTTGTTGCAGATTAAGTGCTATTTTTAACAGGGAAATGACTGTAATTATGTTTATTATTAATGTTTGCCTCAAAGAGACTTAAGGCTTTGTGCCAACAAAGTGAATTATTAATCTGATGCAATGGCATTAATTTAGAAACAACTAGACATAACATCATTATATGAGGTTAAGGGAGTTTCTGCATTAAGGAGTTATTCGTAATGCAGGTGATAGTTATTTGTCAGTTAATGAAATAGAAACATGCCTTTTTTTGAGAGAAAACAAACTCAAAACAATTGATAAGTCATTTGTGGTTACTTATATATACCTGGTATTATATGTAGTTTAAGTATGATAATTGGAAGTGTAAAGCCCTGTTTGAAGTAATAGATTTTCTGCCTCGAGTGGTATTAATGGGATAGTTTATTCAAGTAAATTTTAATACATTTACATCATGGTTTTCATTTCTTGGGGAACTATTTTGTGTATTCTGTAAGACACATGGGTTTTATAATGAATGCTGTTGTAAGTCTCACTGTTCAATTTTTAGATGCTGTTTCACCATTATCAGTGTTGTTTGTAAGCATTTTGTTGACTATGGTGAATAGCTTGTATTTTGTGTTTTCTATAATCAGGGGTTCTACAGTTCAGGATTGACAGTGTTTGACAAGTGTAAAGATTGTTTTTGCTCGGACATTTGTTTCAAAAACAGTAGGAAGTACATTGAAAAATAGATCTGAAAAAAAGATTTGATAATTCAAAAGGGGTCTAAGCCCTTTACACTGCTTTGGGCATCAAATCATCATACTCTAACAGAACCAGCTTTTACCAGGATTGACAATTATAAGCTGTTAGAGCCCCTGTATGATGTGATGAGTCTAGTTTCAAGAATGGATTTTAATCTTCTTTTTTCATAACCTTTATTGCATTTTGAAGACTTTTGCCCCAGTTATTCATTGCTCATGTATCTTGTTCTATTTTTTATTGAAGCATTTTGCAAATAAAGGGGTGACATTAAGCATATCAGATAACTGTTTTGAATGTGTGTTTTTTATTTCAATTATTTCAAAGATTGCATTGTGAACTGTGTTAAATTTTCTGAAACTCTGTGACATCTACTTACAACACATGCTGTTATAGGTTTTCCATATTTCCTTGAAATGAATATCTGGTAGTTTTTACACATCACAATATTTTTTTTTCTTGTGTTAGTTTTATTTTTATCTTGTAAATAAATATACATGTATTGATAAATGGTAGAAACTTGAAATAAGGTAATTTTCGATTGTCTTCAAAATGCTTACATGATTTTATCACAGTGTTGAGATATATTGTTTTAAGCCCTTTTTCTTGTTGCCAAATTCTTAAACGTTTTTATCGTTCTCTTTTACTGTTTAGCACATTGGTTTTGGTGATAAATCTTTGCTTGTAAACTATTGTGATAGCATTGAATTAGCAAAATAAAATTTTGTCTGCTCCTTTGTGGGGAACTGATTTTAGCATGTGCAATAACCTCAGTTGTCTTTTATATTTTACTAATATCGCCATGTAAAAATGCGAACTTATATTTGTATTACAAAAATAAAAATTGTTTCTTATGACTTAATAACTTGGTGTAGTAAGCACTTGGAATCTGATTTAAAGTTTAGTTTGTTATGATTATAAACCTGTATTAAACCTTTGTTAATTGACCATTATAAGTTCGTATAAGCATAGGTCACATCCAATTTGCTATGAATTTGCGATTTCTTTTAAGGTAAATGTATAGAAGTTAAACTCTAAGGATGACAGTCCTCTATCAGTTTAGGGTTAAGGTACAATAAAGAGCTGTATTTGTTCTTATTTCCAACATTTGCTGATTTTAAAGTGATTTGTGTATTGGTATTGAATATCTTGCAGTTTTTCACAATTACATGATATCCAGAAGGTATCTGCACAATGGCATAGAATGTTCCCCTAAAGGCGTGGTTATATTGATTTTTTTACAAAAAAATAGGAAAACAGACAAAAATATCATCAGATGTGCAATATGTACTTTTTATTTCTTTCATATTTTGCCCTTATACTTGTGCATATTTTTGTATCTTTTAGCAAGCTTTTTTTATAAACATAGATATTGTGATAACAAAGTTATTATGACATGAGACAAATATGAGAATATGTTTGGTTGGATTTCTTAATTTTTGATGCTTGAACATATTTTAGTGCTCAAAATGTGCTTTGAATGTATATAGGCATGACTTTTCAAGCTTAAGACAAAACTAGACTCATCCAACTATTTTAAGCTTTTTCTTGATATCATATTGTATCTTTTTAATTAAAATGCAGTTTTCATTGGTATAGTTTTTTTATTTGATTAAAGCATGGATTTGCACCTTGTATTGGGGGGAAATTGTTTAATTGGTGTCAAAAATGAATTACCAGCTTGTTTTGCAAATATAACTCCAAGATAGTGTATTCCTCCAGTTAAGTTACTAAGTTTTAAATCATGTACTCTCCATTTTGAGAGGATATTTAACTTACGTTTTGGTGTGTCTAAAGGTTGGCAAATCTCTGTTAGAAAAATCTTGGTTGCTCAGCTGCACGTATACATTCTGAACTAGAGCAACATCAAGTATGACCAACTTTCATTATCACCACTTTTAGCAAGTTGTGTAACAGATGACTTTTATTAAACTTACTGAGAAGAGGACAAATATTTCTTGTTTGAAATGATTTGTTATAATCTTTTCATTCTTCAACGTAGTCAATTTGTAGCTTATATGTATATTTTATGTAAGATTGTAAATAAATGGAATTAGCAATTCAGTACACTGTTGTATGTCATTTCTTAACCCCCTCCCTCCCAATACAGTAAACAAGTTTCAAGTTTTATATTCATCATGGCATATAATATGCATGTGATAACACAAAACAATGAAATATATATTAATTAACATCAAATAAAACAGTTACCTAACATATCAGACACAATCACTTTTCTGAACAACATCTGTGAAAATATGAAGTAATAACACACATCGGAATGGTAATGTAGTTATCAACCGTTCTTGTTATGTAGTTAATCGGAGTATGGAGAATGAGTCATCTGAATGTCAGTAAGATAGTTTTACAGAACAATGCCAACTTAATTAATTTAGATCTATTGTTAAAATTTATAAATTCATCTAATTTTAAAGAGTTTGGGTGTCGAAGGAAATACGGGACGATTAGTTTTTTTACGTACGGTTGGAAAATGGTTACATTCAAGTACGTAGTGAAATTCATCACCAATAACATTATTAGAACAAAACTGACATATTCTTTGGTATCTCTCAATGCTCAAATGTCGGCTTTTTTTATCCCCCGCCTTGAAAAGGCGATGGGATATAGTAATGGTAGGCGCGATTCTGTGCGTGCGTCCATCCGTTCCACATTCATTTCTTTGCATCTCCTCTTACATTTCTGATGCGATTTCTACCAAACTTTCACAGATTGATGATCATGAAATGAAGCAGCGCATATTGTCGGGCTTTCCCGATTCGACCATTTTTGAAAGAGTTATTGCCCTTTGCTTATTTTACATTTAAAAATGGTTTCTTCGCAACTCCTCTTACGTTTTTCATGCGATTTCTACCAAACTTTCACAGATTGATGCTCATAAAGTGAAGCAGCGCATATTGTCGTGCTTTCCCGATTTGAACATTTTTGAAAGAGTTATTGACCTTTGCTTATTTTACATTTAAAATTGGTTTCTTCGCAACTCCTCACATTTCATGCGATTTCTATCAAACTTTCACAGATTGATGATCATAAAGTGAAGCAGCGCATATTGTCGGGCTTTCCCGATTCGACCATTTTTGAAAGAGTTATTGTCCTTTGCTTATTTTACATTTAAAATTGGTTTCTTCGCAACTCCTTACGCTTTTCATGCGTTTTCTACCAAACTTTAATAGAATGATGATCATAAAGGGAAGCAGCGCATATTGTCGGGC
The DNA here is from genome assembly GCF_026914265.1 of Mya arenaria. Taxonomy (NCBI): domain Eukaryota; kingdom Metazoa; phylum Mollusca; class Bivalvia; order Myida; family Myidae; genus Mya; species Mya arenaria. Next base: position 7,342,045 of record NC_069124.1, read on the forward strand.
TTTCGCGATTCGACCAATTTTGAAAGAGTTATTGTCCTTTTTTTACATTTAAAATTGGTTTCTTTGCAACTCCTCTTACGTTTTTCATGCAATTTCTACCAAACTTTCACAGATTGATGACTATATAGTGACGCAGCGCATATTGTCAGGCTTTTGCAATTTGGCCTTTTTTGAAAGAGTTATTGCCCTTTGTTTATTTTAAATTTAAAATTGGTTTCTTCGCAATGACGCAGCGCATATTGTCAGGCTTTTGCGATTTGACCTTTTTTGAAAGAGTTATTGCCCTTTTGTTTACTTTACATTTAAAATTGGTTTCTTCGCAATGACGCAGCTCATATTGTCAGGCTTTTGCGATTTGACCTTTTTTGAGAGTTATTGCCCTTTGTTTATTTTACATTTAAAATTGTCTACGGGCTTTCATGAAGGGATTCTTATAGGAAGAGTTATTGCCCTTTCTTAATTTTACGCATTTCTTATGTTCCTGAGAAACTACCCTTACCATTGATTGGCTTTCGTTACAAAAATGCCCCCATGGGGCGGGGGATATAGCTGTCTGTGACCGCTCTTGTTCAGTTGGCAAAGAATGGTTTGTGATCCTAAAATTTCAAAGTATTTTACTAAGGTTACTAGGTAACACGTCAAAATAATAATTCTTAAACATTCTATATACAAGACGATTGGAAGAACTATCAACAGTACTAGTCCAGTTTTGCAAGAATTCGTCATACAGTCTACTTTTAACAAATTATCAGGGTTATTGACTGAATGACTTTTAAGAAATCAGACAAACCAACAAAGTTTAGTGAATGCATTCAATGGTTCAATGTTAACAATTATAAAATGCAAACAAAGACATTGTTTTGAGGTGGACTATGTACCTCCACATGGTCTATGTATCAACAGATACATACAAGGTATAACAAACAACAATTTTGAGTAATTAACCTATCTAACGTACTAAATAATGCATTTATGGAAATGTTAATTACTGATAACAAGATTGTAACCGTGTATTAAAGAGCTGAAAACACAAAAATATAAAACGACGTGTGGGTCCTAAAATATTTACAGTGATCAACGATCGTCTCATAAGGTAGACCATGCATTCTGCACCTTTTTCAAATTAAACACGACACCCTATATAAGAACAACTGTTTTCGATATTTATTCATCCTTTTCGGTAAATTAAAACAATTGTGTTGATTTTGGGAGTGAGAGTGCATCTTGAGAGTGCATCTTTAATGCTAGAAGTGAACAATCTATTTAAAATGTGGTTCCGACGTCAATGTCTCTTTATACGATCAATGTAATATTGACCCTAGTCGCATATATCAACGTTTCCTTCTTCTGTCGAATAACATGTGGATTATGCTGATGTTTCAATATTTAAGAAATATTTGTTATAGCAAATGGTAGATTCCTTTGATAAAGACATAGGTAAATTAAAGTCCACACATTCATCCGTAGCAGACTCTGTCCTATGCGCGCGATTGCTTGATTTAGATGGCAGAACGGGCTACATTTCAAAACAATGCAAACAACATGTATATATTATAGTTGATTCACTACGATCCTTGTAAATGTTAATTCAATGGGAACAATGGTTTCACTTTCCCCCGCGCAAGTATTTAAAAAAATGAAAAAGAAAATAATAAAAAAACGTATTTTATTTGTTCATCCAATGTGAGAAACATTAATGGCATTGGCAATGACACATCTAAACCGTTTGGTATACTGGGGTTATTATTAAAACTGTATTTTTACCCGGGAGGTTGGATTCGTCTCCAGTGTGGGTTTTTCAGATTCGGATTTCACGAGGTGCTGGTATCGAAAATCTTTAAAAATTCATGGGAGTCAAATACCACATGCTGGATCCAAACGCAGTTCTTAAAACCCATTTATTATATATGTAAAATCACATAAAATACAAATGATTTCATAATATTAACATTTTGATGACGCCCTATTTTGTTTTATGACGTCATTGCAATACCACTTACATACGAATACAAATATGCTTTAGCTTTGGCTGGATTACAACCACCTGATCAATAACTTATAAACGTCAGTAGTACAGGGTGAGGAATCACGTGATTTCATAGGGGTTCAGCCATGGGCCATCACGGATCACAACCGATGTAAACAAACAAGTAAGTGACGTTAATTTCTAGATAACTTTTTTTGACAGAAAAGATACAAAAAATACATTTCTTAGTCTATTAAAATTTCAACTTGACGAAATTTTGTAGAACGTTGCAACGCTGAAAGTTTGGCCAAGGATTGCATTACTGAAATACATACGAATCTAAAATACTTTGTTAACACGTTTAGATGCAGACAATTACATAGCCTCGATTAGCTAAAAATGCATATAAAGGTCCTGCCGAGATTTGAACTCGGATCGCTGGATTCAAAGTCCAGAGTGCTAAACATTACAATACAGGACCACATATTGCAAGACAGACAGGGTGCTTCACAAGAAGGACATAATGCAAGGCAAAAAAGTCACATTGTCTCGGGCTATGAAGATATCTTAAATATTATAATGCACCAGTCAATTTATCCCCCCCCCCCCACACACACACAGGTCCGGGGAATAGCGGGGACTTTGACATTCGGTTCAGCAAATCCCAGGTAAAATATCCCTCCTGCGGGAACAAACTGTTGGTAAAATCCGCGCCAAATGCCCACGCACCCCGGGGAAATTCTAGGTTAGGTCCATTCCCGCTATTTTCGGCGCGATTTTGTAATTATATTATACACCCTTCCAAGAATCTTTAGCAAACACCCTAGTATATACAATTATTAATCCGTTTCATTCCAAATTTCACGTGTATTAGTGTGATGTTAGATATCAATAAAAAAGTTTAAGCCCCTAACCCCCGCACTGACCGTTCAAACGCGGTGACCCCATTATTTATTGGTAAAGATCTTTTGACGTATTTGTGGTTTTGTCTGCGTGGTTTCAACGGCGTTATATCATTTAAGTGCAGGTACATTCAATGAATTGTGCAATTTAGTGCATCTAACTGTGTGTTGTCTCTTCTCACTGTAATTGGAATAATAGATGAACTCCCTGTAAATAATTACACGATTAAAATTGAATTGAAAGTTGAATGAGTACTCGTAAACTAGCTAACTGACAGCCAACTCCTGTGTTCACTGACCCGCTCCAAGGGGGGTGGGGTGGTGGTACCAAGACATTATTCAATAAAGCTATGTCAGTGTATAATGTATAATTATATAATACACATGTTATTATAAATAGTAACATTTTACTATAGAAATTCGTTCCCGCAATAATGATTATCATCTCCGCCCGTGAGATTACCACGGCACGTCAGGGCGATTATGGCATAATTGCCCGACGAAGACAAAAAGTGCACACTGACGTCATTTTCACGAAAAAAAATGGCCGTCGTATACTTGGTAGGCAAAGATATAAACATCAAAAAGCTTTAAAGGGATTAAAATGGAACTGTCGGTGCAATGATAATGAAATTAGTTTTACCAATAATGACACCCTACGTGTTTCAGTAACGAGTACTACCCGAAACCGTACCGGATGTTTACATTCGGTAAAGGTCATAAAGCAGTGAGACAAGGAAATGTTTTGATGAAACGTTTTGATTTACTTTATTCGCTGAGAAATGTTAATTATTCCAGCGAAATGGCTAGGGTCATTCAAGCCGAATTTCTTATGATACTGCTCCTAGGCTTGATCGACCCTAGCTGTGCTCACCTATTGAAATGAAAATCAAAAACAGTCGATGTATAACAGGAGATATTTGAAGAAATGAAAAATTGCAAGCTTATTTTGATAACACATACAAAAAGGTTTGCTTTATTTTAATAACACATACAAAAAGGTTTGCTTTTTGATTTCTAGTCACTCGTTATGTTTGCAGCTAATGCCATTCTAGACCATTTTGATATATCTCAGTTTTAAGACTTTCATACTACATGCTAATAATATCCCGGAGCAACCTGTTTTCGACCGCCTAAGGATTATTTACATTTCAATCATAAAAAAGTGATTATAAAAGACAAATGTTTGTGTTAGCCATTTAAAGCAATCATTCATCTTTGAAAAAACAAAAACATCTGTTTCAATCGTCTGTTGTTTACATTACGCATCCAAAATGGTGGCTGTCACATGTTGTATTTGACCGAAATACAACCTGTTTTCGACCATGACCTTTAACCGTACTTCACAGCAAAAGTCTGTGCACAATATTTTTCATTTTTAATTTGTATAACTTGTTTTAACTGTTTTAAGTATTTTTTTTTTAAATTATTAAATGTGTACATATTTGCCATACAGTCACTTGATAGTCACTTATCACCACAAGAGGGGCAAAGAAATGCATCATCTCTTCTAATGGCTTTCACATGAGTACAAAATGATACATTCACCCATCATGGACCTGGTATCAATGGCCAAACTCTGAATGAGCCTCATATGACCTGCATAGGCTGCAATATGTATAATTTTATGATAACTGGAATTATAATTCAATATAGTTACCTGTAGATAAATTTCAATAATTTTAGAATAAGCAATATACCATATTTTGATGCGCTTTTAATGTTGTGCATTTAAGTTAGAAAACGATGGGGCATAGGTTTTAGGCTCTGAAATGATACATCTGGTAAACAAAAACAACATGATTTTAAAGAAGTATTTTACATGTAAAATCATTCTTAATGAAGGGTTTAATTCGGCATTAATTAAAAATGACTTATTGGTGTTGTTTCAAGTAAAACTAGTAAAAGTGTTTTAACACTAGCATTCCCATTCTTTTTCAAATGAAGTTTTCTGACAGTTCTACCGTTAAGGTTAAAAATTGAAGCTTATTTTACCGAAAGTGACGCAAAAAAGAAGTGTTTTACCTATTTTCAGGGGGCGATCGAAAATAGGTTGTGGTCGAAAATAGGCAATTATTCCTTCCACTGGGGCAATTTTCAAGCAAAAGCCATGGTCAACCATGTATTATTCTATAAGTAATACGCCTTGATGTGTTGCAACGTTGTATGCCACTCGTTCAGTGTCTGTTTGGGCTTCGTCTCATTTATTGGTTTAAACCCCCAGTAAATTTACATTTTACTGACCGTTCCAAGGAGGTAACTCACAATCCTTGATAAACATACTTAGTTTTTTTATATAGTATATATGCACAGTGTTGTTTGTGGAGTGTTGTGCTGTTGTTCCATGTTTCTGTTTGTGTTTTTTTTGGTGTTCTATGTCTTTTGCGTTAACCCTGTGTCATTAAACGGGGTTTATGTTTAAACTTTTGGCTACTGAGCTTGTTCCTGCAGTTTTTCAAATAAAAATGTATGCCTTTAAATAGGGTCTGAGTTAAGTTGTTGGCCACTCTGAATGGCCCTATAGCTTTTAACGACATTTACACAACAAATCTAGTGTTTACTTTATACATACATATATTATAAAACGGACCATTTCGTCTCATTTTGATAACTAGGAGCTTACGAACTTATAATAATGTTATGAACTGTGAAACCTAAATTTATTCGCTCCATTTCAGTCCATCATAGCAATATGTGGCACTCAACAAAACCAATATATAATAAAAAAGAAAATCGTCACGGGTGTGTGACTTCACCCAGAATGTCGTGTTCCAGTAGAAGGTCATAATGTCAATGAAATAACCTTCACAGTTATTTTCTGCTCTCCCCGAAAGATAGCAGTGAAAGAGTTATATCTGCTGTCTTATTTAATGCCACATAGCACCTTTTCTCGTCGTTCGGTAAACATGTCTAGATATAAAGTACTTCGTATGCACCCTTGACTTAAGATCCTCAACAAAGTTTATTCAACTTGTAACCCCGGCCTAGATTTAGGTCTCGCCCTTGGGCTAATTTGTTTTTCTTAGATTCAAATATCAAACGAATTTTAACTCTTGTATTGAGAAATGTTTAAGATTGTGTAGGGGAATTCCTCGATGAATGGATCCTGTTAGCATGTAAAAGCTTTTTGTAAAAGTCCATTTTTGTTTAAATTCGGAAGAAAATCATATTGAGCTGGCCCAATAGTTAGTTTCATTGAAACACAAGTAAAAATATAATTATAACTCCTCATTTATTAACCTTCTTAAATTCCTTTTTATGTTTCGTAAAAAATATTCATTTTTTAAAAATAATTCACAGCCATTAATGTGACCTGAGCCTAACGTTTCAATTCAGTCTATTTTAACCTAGAAATAAGACGCCCGACCCTTCTCTATACGAATATCGTCCTCTTTTACCTGTATACTCTCATTCATTGCTATCATTTCCGCACGAACACTTACGCCTTACCCTAACCTTCCCGTATTAACACTGACGCCTTACCCTATCCTTCCCTAACTCACACTGGCGCCTAACCATATCCTTTGAGTTCGAACACTGGCTATATACACTATCCTTCTCGTACTAGCACTAACGAAATACCATATCCTTCCCGTACTAACACTGACAAAATACCTTATCTTTCCCGTACTAACACTGACGAAATACCATATCCTTCCCGTACTCAGACTAACTACCTAAGGCTATCCTTTACGTGCTAACACTGACGCCTATACATTTCATTCCCGTACTAAGACTGACGCCTAACCATATCCTCCCCGTACTAAGACTGGCGCCTAACCCTATCCTTCCCGTACCAACACTGACGCCTAACCCTATCCTTCCCGTACTAACACTGGCGCCTAACCCTATCCTTCCCGTACTAACACTGACGCCTAACCCTATCCTTCCCGTACTAACACTGGCGCCTAACCCTATCCATCCCGTACTAACACTGGCGCCTAACCCTATCCTTCCCGTACTAACACTGACGCCTAACCCTATCCTTCCCGTACTAACACTGGCGCCTAACCCTATCCTTCCCGTACTAACACTGCGCCTTACCATATCCTTCCCGTACTAACACTGGCGCCTAACCCTATCCTTCCCGTACTAACACTGCGCCTAACCATATCCTTCCCGTACTAAGACTGGCGCCTAACCCTATCCTTCCCGTACCAACACTGACGTCTAACCCTATCCTTCCCGTACTAACACTGGCGCCTAACCCTATCCTTCCCGTACTAACACTGGCGCCTAACCATATCCTTCCCGTACTAACACTGACGCCTAACCCTATCCTTCCCGTACTAACACTGGCGCCTAACCCTATCCTTCCCGTACTAATACTGGCGCCTAACCCTATCCTTCCCGTACTAACACTGGCGCCTAACCCTATCCTTCCCGTACTAACACTGACGCCTAACCCTATCCTTCCCGTACTAACACTGACGCCTAACCCTATCCTTCCCGTACTAACACTGACGCCTAACCCTATCCTTCCCGTACTAACACTGGCGCCTAACCCTATCCTTCCCGTACTAACACTGACGCCTAACCCTATCCTTCCCGTACTAACACTGACGCCTAACCCTATCCTTCCCGTACTAACACTGGCGCCTAACCCTATCCTTCCCGTACTAACACTGGCGCCTAACCATATCCTTCCCGTACTAACACTGACGCCTAACCCTATCCTTCCCGTACTAACACTGGCGCCTAACCCTATCCTTCCCGTACTAACACTGGCGCCTAACCCTATCCTTCCCGTACTAACACTGGCGCCTAACCCTATCCTTCCCGTACTAACACTGGCGCCTAACCCTATCCTTCCCGTACTAACACTGGCGCCTAACCCTATCCTTCCCGTACTAACACTGACGCCTAACCCTATCCTTCCCGTACTAACACTGACGCCTAACCCTATCCTTCCCGTACTAACACTGGCGCCTAACCCTATCCTTCCCGTACTAACACTGGCGCCTAACCCTATCCTTCCCGTACTAACACTGACGCCTAACCCTATCCTTCCCGTACTAACACTGACGCCTAACCCTATCCTTCCCGTACTAACACTGGCGCCTTACCATATCCTTCCTGTACTAAGACTGACGCCTAACCCTATCCTTCCCGCACTTACACTGACGCCTAACCCTATCCTTCCCGCACTAACACTGACGACACGCCCTACCCTTCCCGTTCTAACACTGACTACGCATCCTACACAGTCCGTTCTAACACTGACGACACACCCTACCCTTCCCGTTCTAACACTGACGACACGCCCTACACAGTCCGTTCTAACACTGACGACACACCCTACCCTTCCCGGTCTTCCACTGACGACACGCCCTACCCTTCCCGGTCTTTCACTGACGACACGCCCTACCCTTCTCGGTCTTCCACTGACGACACGCCCTACCCTTCCCGGTCTTCCACTGACGGCACGCCCTACCCTTCTAGGTCTTCCACTGACGACCCGCCCTACCCTTCCCGTTCTAACACTGACGCCACACCCTACCCTTCCCGGTCTTCCACTGACGACACGCCCTACCCTTCCCGGTCTTTCACTGACGACACGCCCTACCCTTCTCGGTCTTCCACTGACGACACGCGCTACCCTTCCCGGTCTTTCACTGACGGCACGCCCTACCCTTCTAGGTCTTCCACTGACGACCCGCCGTACCCTTCCCGTTCTAACACTGACGACACGCCACGCCCTTCCCGGTCTTCCACTGACGACACGCCCAACCCTTCCCGGTCTTCCACTGACGACACGCCCTACCCTTCCCGGTCTTCCACTGACGACACGCCCTACCTTTCCGTTCTACTACTGACGTATAACCCTATCCCTCCCTTTAAGCCAACGTTTAACGTCTATAGCGCTTATTCCTCCCATTCACACATCTCCCTTTCACCCTCTCTCATAGATTCGCTTGTCACATTGGCAATACATTCTTCGTCTGGTTGACAGTTTTGCAACCTAAATGAGTGGCATAGATGACTATTACATAGGGTGAAAGGTTTTTAGATTTTATAAACATTGCCGTAGTTTGATGAAATTGTGATTGGAAGTTTTGTTTACATACTGGAGTTTCTTGTATTCTCTCTTTGACTGTTATCCTTATATGAGTTCTTATTGAAGGTTTCGACGCATTGCTAAACCTTAAAAACATGTGTTTGATATTGAAAAAACAATAATTAAAAAGGATTGTTATTTGATAAAACAATTTGTCTTCTCTCATTTTGTCACTTAAAGGTAAATTATTAATAACACAAAAAATAATTTTGAACTTAAGTTTCTTAATGAGACATTCTGGAAATATTTCAGCCCGGTACTCTATCTATACAACAAGGCATCAGTATTATACCAAACATAATTTCTTTTTCTCCATTGAAAAAAATGTCCATTGATGTACGTTTTCTAATATGTGTAAACAATAACTCTTCTCTTGGGAGGTCCAATGGTTTGATTTCCGCCTTTGATAAAGTCAGTGAACTGCGTTCATTATGACAATGAACAATATTTATCTTCTCTTCTACCTGTTTATTGATATAACGAGCGAAATCAAAAGGTTAATTGAAACGAGGACGTACTCTTCATCTTTTATAAAGGAGTAAATTCCAGTATCTTTTATAATCACACGAGCCTTAGCTTAACGAACACCACAGGACCTGATGTTACACCAATAGTTCAGTCTAAATTCAGCAACATAAAACAAACCCACAAACCCACTGGCCTTATAACATGGTGTTTTGAGTAATAATAATTTGTCTTCGAACCAGTTCCCGGAATCAAGAGGAAGCAAGAGGAGAAGAGGCGTATCAATCAAATAGTTAACGTGTTTGTTGCAGTACGTGTCTTTACCTCTGATACGAATTAGTACTGGCGTAATTCTCGCTTACCAGTGAGAAAACAACTCATAAGCAAGAACGATGATTATATTGTAACATATGACATATCTGTAACATTTACATAAGGTTGCAAACTACTGATAAATTTCCCTTTCATTTCAATGTAAACATACAACATTTCAGATTGGCGTTTACGTTTCCCGTATATGACACACATACATTTCCTCAAAATTCAGTTCAAACCCAATTGATTTAAACATTAAAAAAGGTATGTCGCGTTCTTCCTAAAACTTTTCAGTTTAGCACCGTTTTGTTCAAGGAATCCATGTTGCATCAGGCCGGAAAACAGCAAGTTAATTCTAGTTTTCAGCAAAAAAAACAACAACTACTTAATCTCTGAGATATTTATGATTTTTTCTCTCTGAGTGCAGGTATAGGGCTGAATTCAAAGTATAACCACTATAAAGTATGTGCATCACTTAGACACTAACACAATATCAATCAGAAGTAGCATTCTCAATCTTATATATAGAGAGAGGGCATCCTTGACCACATCATATTATTTGGGGTATAGCTACGTATCTAGATCAAATTAATTAAATGCCAAAAAGCTGATGCAATGACGCATATTTCTCTTTAACGCATAACAAAGTGAATCGAGGATGGTCTTCATAACTCATTAAATATCTCCAGAGGTTTCGGACTTCTTTGATCTGCCTCGTTTATATTTCAGTGATTATAAAGCGGGGGCAAAGCATATATGATGTTGAAAAAGAGCCATTTCTTAGTAGAATTTATACTATTTCATTTTTTTATTTATTGCAATCATACATTATGTCAGTTGAACATGACTACAAGGAAAGAAAAAAATCCCATTGCAATATACATTCAGCCAATTATCGGTGAGAGAATGTGTGGCATAAGAACCTTGGTGATTACGTGAACCACCCCGTTTTCAGCCTCGATGTCGTCATCGGTTATTTGAGCGGTATTGTCAAGTATTATATCGCCCGCTGCAATGACAATCAAATCATTTATGGATACATGGAAGGCGGTTACCTTGAATACGAATCAGTCCAATATTATGAGAGAATAACATATTAAGTAACATGTATATTTATGTTGAATGTCAATGCTCAGTAATTTAAGAACGCTGCCAATATATGTTACTATTTTCAGTTTACTGTTCCTATTTGAAATTTATAATCTCTCTGAATTATTTGGCAATTACGCTTCAAAATTCCTAAGAATTACTCCATGCATCACGGTTTGCATAACACAAAGTCTTACAATTTCTATCATCTATGTTCCTCAGTATGTGAGAATAGTTTCTCTATTAATAAACATAACTTGTAAATCTGTTTAGGCACCAATCAGTCATTAAATAGCTATGGTTGTGGAGATGGTAAATTACAAGAGCATGCATACCGTCGTTCGTTGTAACTGCAATGGAGTGGGCGGGAAGGGTGGTAGTTATACTGTGGCGTTTCACTATGGACGCCGAGTGGAGAGTCCCAGAATGCACGTGGTACTCTATTAACACTGAAACAGAAATCTCTGTCTAGCAGGTATCAAAAGAATCACGGAAATACGAATGAGAATTTACAAGTTCGTAGGTTCCACTATAAATAATGAAATAAGTGTTAGGCAAAGGATTATTTTTGAAAAAGTCGTGCTTTCATTTGAGATTTTTCACTTTCAAGGGTCAAGCGGATATGTCATTTTTACACATAAATACGCAAATTTGAGATAATTATGTAATGAAAACGATCATTTGTCATATTATTCCATTACAGTATGCCATATTGTCAGTAAAATCACGAAACATGCCTATATATATATATATAACAAATTTCATACTTCTATGGACAAATATAGCAACTTATAGTCATGGTGACCAGAAATCATACTTCTCAAATTTGTAGTGTCGTTACTTAAAGCGTCTAAGGTACCAGCCGGCAGGGCGTCAATGGCTGCATTGGAAGGAGCGAACACCGTGTACCGGTTCAGTCCGGCTGTATTAGCAAAAGTAATTGGATGTTGTAAAGATAACGTTTGTTTAAGAAATATTTACACCTTAACTTTAGGTAATTACTAAAATTTTCCGATGACAACAACATCTTCGGATATGTTCGGATCGCAAATCATCGCATACTTATATACATGTAAATTGAAAATTGTTTATCTTGTTATTGTTTGTATTGTATCAGCAGACCCAGAAATCCTAAATCAACATGTTAAAAAGTGTTAATTTATGAGATTTTAACTGTATTGTTGTCATTAGTGTTTCAATTTCACGTTTAAAAAGTATTTGAAATGATTGACTTTTTCCCGCGTTACTGTGACGTAATTTGATAAACTGTTTCCGGTTTGGATCGGGTCGTTCTATTTACAGAATGGACGAGAAAGAACTACTGTAAATATTTTGTTTAAGAAATTAAGTTTTTTTACAATTCTTGAATGATTTAATGAACTATTGGTGTGAATATAAGTATGAATTGCGTGAATGATGTCATGATCGGGAATATGTTAGCAGTTGGGCTGGTAAAAGCACGCGTGGAGTTCACATAAAAACGCGGGAACAATATATTCACTACAAAACTCTTTTTAACGTTAATTTGAAACGCTAATGATAACAACACATTTAACAAATCATAAATTAACACTTTTCAACATGTTGATTAAAGTTTTTCGTGGCCTGATGACACAAACAATCACAAGACTTAGATAAATTAATAAATTTATACTTAATCGCGATCATTCGAACATATCCGAAGATGTTATGTTCATCAGAAAACTTTCATATTGCCGTATGACCTTTAGTTTTAGAAATGGAAGTTGAGGTTTAAAAACTACTTTTTTAAAACTGGCGGTACTGCTATAAAAGCTTCAGTAACTTCAATAAAAGCAGTATGAAATTTATACAACTCGAATAAACAATATTTCTCATGCAAGTAACTCTGTCTACGAATGCACAATATGCGGAGACAATGTTTACGTACATCACTATCTTTGAGATACTTCTGTTTGGTTAATATCAAAGCTAAGCGGCTGTTTTTTGTCTATGTTACATTGGAAAAGAGGTAATTCAATAAAATATACTTGGGTTTGCATAGTTGGTGTCAAGTTTTGCCTGGCGAACTAGCTCCAGAAACTTGGAGGTCTGGTAGTCAGGGTTACCAAGAATGTCAATCACCGTGCCTTCTGGTACGTTCAACGCTGGGGACGATAAGGGTACATTAGGTACGCATAATCATACGACAGGATTACACAGTATACTTATATTGAAATGATTTCGGGTGAGACCACGTACGAATGATGTGGAACTTCAATAATCCATTTAAGGGAAATAATATTTAAGAAGTTCTTCTTAGTTTTAAACCCTACAGTGAAAACTACAGGAACAAGTCCAATAATCAACAATTTAAATCTATAACATGTAAGGGCCAAAAAGACACAGAACCAGAGACAAAAACGTACACATACCACACACAGACAACACGAGCATCACAATAGCTTCATCAATAGATCATTGGAACACCGCCTTGGAACGGTCAGTGAAGCACGAATGAAACAGTGTTATACAATCATATATCTCTTGTTAACCAGTTGCTTTTCGAAGATCATAGAAATTGGAGGATAGGAATTTATTTTCAAAATAACATCTGGGCCACTGTGTTTATGATGCTGATTATTATTTAGAAGGCGGTGTTTATGTTTATTAATATGTTTGGTGTTTATAATGTTGATAATACTGATTAATAACCAGTAACATGAAAATGTTACTTAATCAGTTCATCTACGGTCTGACCGGGGTGATATTCGACTTTTTACACCCATTTCGTAAGTATGCACGCTTGTGCGCGTTCATGTTTTCAGTATTTTATTTTGTTTGATTTAACTAAGTATTAAAACAAGATTAGCATTGGTTTCTAGTTTCTTACTTTTGTATATATCGATTTTAGATGTTAAATAAGTAATGTATAGTTTTATGTTTTTGTGTGTGCTATAGTCTCTATCAACTATCAAATATATATATATAAATTTCATGTTTTCGTTGTTATTGCGTGCCATGTTTAGAAGCAATACAGACATACTATCTGTTTGATGGTAAAACAATATTTCCATGTAGTTCGCAAGGAAAATGAATTCCGGCTATTTTCTGGTGTACTGAAAATTGCGTAAGGTGTATAGATTATATATGATGAGTATCGTCATTTCTGTACGAGTTGAGATATAATACTATATCATATCGTTTCTTTTTTCGTTAACTACTTATATATAACATACCAGAGTTTAGCAGGTAAATAATGCCATTGGTTGCATTAATGTCGGTCTTCACAGCTGTGGCTTGATTAAAATGGGTTCCTGTCTAAAACAAAGACACATGTATACGTAATTAACAATGAAGAACCAGCTTACATAACTAGCAGAACTATATCAACATATTTCCTTGATTAGAATAACTCAAAGGGTATAAATAAGTTTTATAGTTTTTTTTAAACGCTTTTAGAATACGTCTTAAGTTTATGCATTGACACCATTTACCTTAACAAGCGTGCATATGAAAAATTTCATCATGCACCTAACAATACTTCAATGATGTGTCTGAAACAATTTAAAATAAAAACCTACGGCACTGCGGTAGACTCTTATCACATGTCCATTAGTGCTGTTCAGAAAGAGATGGCGGCCGAAGGGGAAGGAATGGCTCTCATGAACGTCACTGATCACGTGGTATCGGATAATCTCATTAAGGTAATGCGCGTTTGCTGTCACGGAGGCAAGGTCGGCGTTGGGTATTTTAGCAATGGCTGCATTGGTTGGCACCAGTAATGTAAATGGGCCTGAAATAAATTCAGTTGAATTTTCATGATGTAACTGTCTTGAGACAGATAAATCTGGAAACGTAATGTTACTTGTTTATCTTTGATTCATAATTGTAGTCTAGTTGAAACTATAACAATGTGTTTAGAAATAACAAACACTAGTTTTAAACGTATATGTGGCTTTATATTATTGAAACAGCGCCTTTAATAACGCTACTAACGTATCGAACTGATGTTTGGAGTCATTATCTTTTGAATAGCGAACATTTTATTAAATATTTTGCTTCCTATAATATTATACGTATCGGTGATAAATTATCTTTTTAATGCAAGTTTTGATATTTACATGTATATATATTCATATTTGAAATATTTGAGGATTATGTGTATGATGGTTGATTATTCAATGAAACGCACCTGGGCCTTGCAGCACGCTCGCCAGTCCTGCCTGGTCCACTAAACCTTTGAACGTCGTCGCGTTCAACGACGTTAACATCGAATACAAGTCATCCGCGCCATAACAGACGGTAACGAACAATAGCGTTGTGAAAGTTAAGAAAAACGTCTTCATCTTATAAGTTATTCTTCACAATAAGAGTGTTTGTTATAGATATATAAATTATCTAGTTTATATAAACTCATTCGATGGGAATAGGCATATGTTTCATGGTTCAAGATAAGAAATCAAGTATGGGCTTTTAGTATTTGCCGCATATATAACATTTACATTAAATGTGACATATATAACATTTACATTAAATGTGAAAGGTCAAGCTTCGAGAGCAAATCTTTCTTTTGTAACGACATGATGAACTTTATACTTTAATATTATGCCGTTATTTGTTCGCATATATTATTAACACATTTGTTTTGGCTATTTTGTGTTATATACTAATGAAAATATTTTTGTAAAAGTCACTCGACACTCAACAAGTTTAATTATATTTGTCCAAACCACAGTTGTGTAAATATGTTAAGAATAAATATAGTCTGCGAGTGTAGTTTTCTCTAATGTAATGTTCGATACACAGTCAATTTCGAAAAAATAGACTCACTTCTGTATCACAGAAGATAAAACGTGTATAAGTGTATACACATCATTCAGTGTGTGTATACCACAATGTTAACTGCGTCATAAATGCTACGTCGGAAGGCAACATTTTGGTTCGAATGAAGACATTAAACAAAGATAACTTCACCATCTCTTCACCATTTAAAATGAAACATAGCACAGTACATACCGATGACGGAGCCCCGCCTTCGGTCTTTTACAAGAGTTTGATTGGGGGTTTAGTTTCTAGAAACACTTCGACAACCCTTTTCACAAAGTGGCCGTCTGACGGAGCACTCTCAAAACAATATTTTTGGAAACAGGTTTGTCGAAGCGTTTGATGAAATTAACCGCCTTATTAAACTCAGGTAATAACACGAAAGCGGGGCTCTTTAAGCGGCATGGACTGCCATTTGTTTAATTTAAAATGGTTTAGTAAAGAAAAGTTATCTTTGTTTTAATTCTTCATTTTAAGCAAAATGTTGCCATCCGACGTAGCATATACGACTTAATTTATCATGTGGTATACACACGATGTCATTGTTGTGTACTTTCACCATGGTTATCGTGAGCTATTGTCGTTTGGTTCATTGCTCCCAACAAAACATTATTTCCTTCTTTGATAACACACATAGCAACATGAAAACGAAGATAAAGAAGTTAAAATTATGATTGGTTTTGTGTGCGGAGATGATCTTTCAATTTCACGTTATTAGCATGAACACAAACAAAATGATTAAATTGCTATCAACTATATTTGTTTGCAAAAATCATCAGGTTTATTACGCCTACGTCGAAGCCAATCGATATTTGGCTATTTTTCTCAGAAATAACGTAATTAGATTGGACTTTATGTTGTCATTCAAAACGATCAGTCCGGGATTCGTACTTAATTTCAATCATATTCATATTACTATGATTAATGGAATCAAACATTGGCACCAGGCAATAGCGATTGAACAACTTACGTCAATCCCAAAACCCCGGTATGAAAATTAAAATATGTATAAAAAACTGAGTACATGTTATATGGGAAAGTTTTGTATCGGTAAGTGGAGGGCAAACAAAGGCATACTTATTTTTAAACATAAATATACAAATATGAAAGTCAAAAAGCGAATAAGCACAAACTATAATGGAGTGATTATTTTTTAATTAACTAAATTTGTTACACTTTGCACGAGCCACCTATCACTATATACTGTATATAGTTATAGGAACAGGACGTTATTCTTATTGTTACATTCACCATTACTTCGTAGATCGCCTCTACACCACGTTACGTGCGTACTATCCGTGATTCAATCATCAGCTATTAACCTTCAATACATTGGGCTCTTCCACGATAAAGACAATAGACCTTATTTGTGATGTTCTGAATGATCAATACCTTTCACCCATAAGTCAAAGGTACAGTTCGTCCTGTTGTATGTTCTTGTTTGGGTGTGAATAAAAAGACGAAAGCTATTTTTGAAAGGGCCAATCAAAGGGACCATATAACGGGAACATAACAATTGGGATTGTACCAGAACATATCCTAAAATAAACGAAATATTGTTTGCCATTTCGTTATTTTAACTGTAAAGCATTAAAGTTTACCGAGCTATATTCGTTTTTGCGTTCACATTTACAGCAGTAAATATTTAGCTTTTGCCACGTATTGAGCGTTCCCTTATTGAATTTGGGCATAAACCTGGATGTATCATGTACAATATATACCCTAGATACGCCATTAATTATAACAAGTTCGGGCAATGTGTTTTATCTTTTACCTCTTTCCGGTATCACCATACACACTACCTCTTGAATTGTATTTTTGTATAAAATAATAACCAACCTCGTGAAGATTTGGGTTTATTTCAGCAAGTTAAGTTACAAGCGGTAAATAATCAACGCAACATAAACATTCCTGCTGACTTTTTCATGTTATGAATAAATGTCAAAAGGAATGGCTCTTACGAAGGATACAAGGTTAAAATTGAAAGAAATGTGCAAACAAATGTTACTTCTACAATATGAGATTATAGAAGATCGCAGTAAATCTTTTAGCATTCACCAATCATTTAATATTTTTGCGTTTTCAGCTATTAAATACACGGTTACAATCTTGTTTTCAGTATTTAATATTTTCCATAAATGCATTATTTAGTAATTAATTAAAAGTTCATCACCCCAAATCTATGTTATACATGTGTATGAATTGATTTTGAATAAGAGTGTCACTTTAATCCTGTTATAAGGGCTTACTTACGAAGTTTCGAGAAATCGGGGCCTGATCCGGTCTGGGTTTTGGAGCTGAAGCGCGCACAATAATCTTTATGTACACTGTACTGGGGAAACAAACGGCCATAACTCTCTAAAAATACTCGAGCAAAAGCTTAACACGACTAGGTACCAAACACTTGAAGTGAAGAGAATGAAGAAAACGCATGCACATTATTGTGTTTAACAACGGACGGACAAGCTTAATCTAGCACACCGGATAGGCATTTTCGGTGAATTCAGCTCTGCTGGAAAATTTCACCTGGCACCCCCATGCCAGATGAGTCACGCGCTGTAACGTAATACTTTTTCTTTCTCTTATTATACACTTTATGTAACCATAATTATGAGGTTTCAATAGAAAAGCTCCATAAACATTAACTTTACAAAAAATATCTTCAAAACAAAATAACCCTTCAAAGACGCTTGATCAGGGTCACAGGGTTCAATGCAGTAGAGACACTTGTTTAGGGTCACATGGCTCAATGCAGTAGAGACACTTGTTTAGGGTCACAGGGCTCAAGGCAGTAGAGACACTTGTTTAGGGTCACAGGGCTCAAGGCAGTAGAGACACTTGTTTAGGGTCACATGGCTCAAGGCAGTAGAGACACTTGTTTAGGGTCACAGGGCTCAAGGCAGTAAAGACACTTGTTTAGGGTCACATGGCTCAATGCAGTAGAGACACTTGTTTAGGGTCACAGGGCTCAAGGCAGTAGAGACACTTGTTTAGGGTCACAGGGCTCAAGGCAGTAGAGACACTTGTTTAGGGTCACAGGGCTCAAGGCAGTAGAGACACTTGTTTAGGGAACAGGACTCAAGGCACGAGAGGCGCTTGTTTAGGGGAACAAAGTTCAAGGCAGTAGATACGCTTGTTTAGGGTCACAGGGCTCATGGCAGTAGAGACACTTGATTAAGGTCATAGGGCTCAAGGCAGTAGAGACACTTGTTTAGGGTCACAGGGCCCAAGGCAGTATAGACACTTGATTAGGGTCACAGGGCTCAAGGCAGTAAAGACACTTGTTTAGGGTCACAGGACTCAAGGCAGTCTAGACACTTGTTTAGGGTCACAGGGCTCAAGGCAGTAGAGACGCTTGTTTAGGGGAACACAGTTCAAGGCAGTAGAGACACTTGTTTAGGGTCACAGGACTCAATGCAGTAGAGACGCTTGTTTAGGGTCACCGGGCTCAAGGCAGTAGAGACACTTGTTTAGGGTCACAGGACTCAAGGCAGTAGAGACGCTTGTTTAGGGGAACACAGTTCAAGGCAGTAGAGACACTTGTTTAGGGTCACAGGACTCAAGGCAGTAGAGACGCTTGTTTAGGGGAACACAGTTCAAGGCAGTAGAGACACTTGTTTAGGGTCACAGGACTCAAGGCAGTAGAGACGCTTTTTTAGGGTCACAGGACTCAAGGCAGTAGAGACACTTGTTTAGGGTCACAGGGCTCAAGGCAGTAGAGACGCTTGTTTAGGGGAACACAGTTCAAGGCAGTAGATACACTTGTTTAGGGTCACCGGACTCAAGGCAGTAGAGACGCTTGTTTAGGGTCACCGGGCTCAAGGCAGTAGAGACACTTGTTTAGGGTCACAGGACTCAAGGCAGTAGAGACACTTGTTTAGGGTCACAGGACTCAAGGCAGTAGAGAGGCTTGTTTAGGGGAACACAGTTCAAGGCAGTAGAGACGCTTGTTTAGGGTCACAGGACTCAATGCAGAAGAGACGCTTGTTTAGGGTCACCGGGCTCAAGGCAGTAGAGACACTTGTTTAGGGTCACAGGACTCAAGGCAGTAGAGACGCTTGTTTAGGGGAACACAGTTCAAGGCAGTAGAGACACTTGTTTAGGGTCGCAGGACTCAAGGCAGTAGAGACGCTTGTTTAGGGGAACACAGTTCAAGGCAGTAGAGACACTTGTTTAGGGTCACCGGACTCAAGGCAGTAGAGACGCTTTTTTAGGGTCACAGGACTCAAGGAAGTAGAGACACTTGTTTAGGGTCACAGGGCTCAAGGCAGTAGAGACGCTTGTTTAGGGGAACACAGTTCAAGGCAGTAGAGACACTTGTTTAGGGTCACCGGACTCAAGGCAGTAGAGACGCTTGTTTAGGGTCACCGGGCTCAAGGCAGTAGAGACACTTGTTTAGGGTCACAGGACTCAAGGCAGTAGAGACGCTTGTTTAGGGGAACACAGTTCAAGGCAGTAGAGACACTTGTTTAGGGGAACAAAGTTCAAGGCAGTAGATACGCTTGTTTAGGGTCACAGGGCTCATGGCAGTAGAGACACTTGATTAAGGTCATAGGGCTCAAGGCAGTAGAGACACTTGTTTAGGGTCACAGGGCCCAAGGCAGTATAGACACTTGATTAGGGTCACAGGGCTCAAGGCAGTAAAGACACTTGTTTAGGGTCACAGGACTCAAGGCAGTCTAGACACTTGTTTAGGGTCACAGGGCTCAAGGCAGTAGAGACGCTTGTTTAGGGGAACACAGTTCAAGGCAGTAGAGACACTTGTTTAGGGTCACAGGACTCAAGGCAGTAGAGACGCTTGTTTAGGGTCACCGGGCTCAAGGCAGTAGAGACACTTGTTTAGGGTCACAGGACTCAAGGCAGTAGAGACGCTTGTTTAGGGGAACACAGTTCAAGGCAGTAGAGACACTTGTTTAGGGTCACAGGACTCAAGGCAGTAGAGACGCTTGTTTAGGGGAACACAGTTCAAGGCAGTAGAGACACTTGTTTAGGGTCACAGGACTCAAGGCAGTAGAGACGCTTTTTTAGGGTCACAGGACTCAAGGCAGTAGAGACACTTGTTTAGGGTCACAGGGCTCAAGGCAGTAGAGACGCTTGTTTAGGGGAACACAGTTCAAGGCAGTAGATACACTTGTTTAGGGTCACCGGACTCAAGGCAGTAGAGACGCTTGTTTAGGGTCACCGGGCTCAAGGCAGTAGAGACACTTGTTTAGGGTCACAGGACTCAAGGCAGTAGAGACACTTGTTTAGGGTCACAGGACTCAAGGCAGTAGAGACGCTTGTTTAGGGGAACACAGTTCAAGGCAGTAGAGACGCTTGTTTAGGGTCACAGGACTCAATACAGAAGAGACGCTTGTTTAGGGTCACCGGGCTCAAGGCAGTAGAGACACTTGTTTAGGGTCACAGGACTCAAGGCAGTAGAGACGCTTGTTTAGGGGAACACAGTTCAAGGCAGTAGAGACACTTGTTTAGGGTCACAGGACTCAAGGCAGTAGAGACGCTTGTTTAGGGGAACACAGTTCAAGGCAGTAGAGACACTTGTTTAGGGTCACCGGACTCAAGGCAGTAGAGACGCTTTTTTAGGGTCACAGGACTCAAGGAAGTAGAGACACTTGTTTAGGGTCACAGGGCTCAAGGCAGTAGAGACGCCTGTTTAGGGGAACACAGTTCAAGGCAGTAGAGACACTTGTTTAGGGTCACCGGACTCAAGGCAGTAGAGACGCTTGTTTAGGGTCACCGGGCTCAAGGCAGTAGAGACACTTGTTTAGGGTCACAGGACTCAAGGCAGTAGAGACGCTTGTTTAGGGGAACACAGTTCAAGGCAGTAGAGACACTTGTTTAGGGTCACAGGACTCAAGGCAGTAGAGACACTTGTTTAGGGTCACAGGACTCAAGGCAGTAGAGACACTTGTTTAGGGTCACAGGACTCAAGGCAGTAGAGACGCTTGTTTAGGGTCACCGGGCTCAAGGCAGTAGAGACACTTGTTTAGGGTCACAGGACTCAAGGCAGTAGAGACACTTGTTTAGGGTCACAGGACTCAAGGCAGTAGAGACGCTTGTTTAGGGGAACACAGTTCAAGGCAGTAGAGACACTTGTTTAGGGTCACAGGACTCAAGGCAGTAGAGACACTTGTTTAGGGTCACAGGACTCAAGGCAGAAGAGACACTTGTTTAGGGTCACAGGACTCAAGGCAGTAGAGACACTTGTTTAGGGTCACCGGGCTCAAGGCAGTAGAGACACTTGTTTAGGGTCACAGGACTCAAGGCAGTAGAGACACTTGTTTAGGGTCACCGGGCTCAGGGCAGTAGAGACACTTGTTTAGGGATACAGGACTCAAGGCAGTATAGACACTTGTTTAGGGTCACCGGGCTCAGGGCAGTAGAGACACTTGTTTAGGGATACAGGACTCAAGGCAATATAGACACTTGTTTAGGGTCACCGGGCTCAGGGCAGTAGAGACGCTTGTTTAGGGTCACAGGGCTCAAGGCAGTATAGACACTTGTTTAGGGTCATAGGACTCAAGGCAGTAGAGACACTTGTTTAGGGTCACATGGCTCAAGGCAGTATAGACACTTGTTTAGGGTCACCGGGCTCAGGGCAGTAGAGACGCTTGTTTAGAGTCACAGGGCTCAAGGCAGTATAGACACTTGTTTAGGGTCACAGGACTCAAGGCAGTAGAGACGCTTGTTTAGGGAAACACAGTTCAAGGCAGTAGGGATGTTTTTAAAGAGACACACATTGTCTAAAATTCACAAAAACCGATGTATATATTTCAAATGTATAAAAAAAATTATATAATGAAACACGAATACTAATTATATTCCCGAAGGATAATGAATGGTTTGTCATTCAAATGTGATAAATGCATAACAATAAATCAAAAGCGATTCCAATTTGCAGCGACAATGAAAATGACTGCCGGATTAATCGACTGCTTCGTGAAAAATCCCCTTTGGCATTTGACGTACACATTGCAATTGGTTATTATTGACTTTACAAATCAGTATTTGCCATCTGTCCGGAAGTAATCTATGGAATTGTTATATGTGAAAATGTTTCTGAAATTACCTCCTGAAGCTGTATAGAACAAAAAGAGAATTGGCAATAAATATATTCATAATGTCCCAATCCAACAGACGAGGAGATAACATTTCAGAGGTTAATACAACTCTTAAGGAAGTCGAACTACTCATATAACATGTCGTCTGCAAATTACTCCCCTCTTGTGCATCAGACATTTAAAGCTGCACTCTCACAGTTTGAAAGTTTTAACAACTTTTTTATTTTTCTCTTGGAAAGAGCAAATTTTTGCATAAATATCTGCAAACCAATGATAAAAGTTGGCTGACAAAAATAAGATCGCATATGTTCATATTTCCGTTCGAAAATAAATGTTTTATGGCTTTAACAGTTATTAACGGTTTAAGAAAAAAATGCATAAAACATTAATTTTTGAACTTAAATATAAATGCGGTCTATTTTTTGTCAGCAATCTAATATAACTGGTCTCCATGATTTTTTACGAGAAAATGGCTCGTTCCAAGACAAAAAATAAAATAAAAAGTTGTCAAAACGTTCAATCTGTGAGAGTGCAGCTTTAAAAAACTGTACAGTTAAAGTTATTTCTTTATCTGACAATATGAAATAAAAAATAGCAATCTTTTTAAACACACGTTTAGGCATATATGTTTGCGTGTCTTTTACACCTAGTGTTGCTATTTGCAAATGAACTAAGATTTAAAGGTTTAGGAGCATTGGTTGATCGTGGCCTTTGCTCGGCTCGCAGACACCAATTGCATTCCAAAGGTTTGAATATGTTTTTATCCGATTGTTTTTGTAAATACACAAAACTTACCGTTGATCATTGAAATGGTTATCCCATTATTCAATTATTTTTTTCGAAGCTGAATGTGTTTGAACACTTGATCTCTATCGGACCAAGTACACAATTATAACAAACCACTCAACAAATACTCGAACTTCAATTCAATGTTTCATCTTCTTTTTTATATATGCTCAGGCTGTAGGACTTCGTAACACGAACTTACCGGTATATTCACATAAATAAAAAATCTCGACCACATCATCGTCAAAAACCAAGCGAACTGTTTGGGAAACCTTTTTGGCAGGTGCTAGTTAGGTGTTCATCTTGATCGATACAGGTTTGGGTGGACGGCCCCTAGAGGTATGAACATTTAACCAATCTTTTTGTTAAGATAATTCTTCGAAAGTGAGGATAAAAGCACAGAAAATTGTATTGATTTAGTATAATATAGTCTCAAACTATCGGTGTTCATTAGACGGTTATGTTTTGCAATCTTTCATAGACACAAAATATATTTCTCGATTTTCAAATGACACCGTCAACGTCACCTTTTCGGAAAATTGGTGTCTCGAAAGCTCCCATTGAATTATATTGGAAATGATATGCACCCGATAATAATATAAGTAATTCAAAGGTTTTTTTACTTCCTATTTGAAAGGAACACTGTTGCTCTTTTAAAATAACGATCTTAACACTGAAGCAATTATCTTTTAGGGTCATCATTTATAGTGTTAAATGAACGTTATAATTTCGAGGTTGAAGTCACCCTTATACCATAAGTACTTGTTGCATTGTTTAAAAATTATTACTTTTTTAAAAATCGCTTTAAGAGCCTGTCCTGATAAAGTATCTCAAACGTGGTAGAAAATGACCCTCCAGGTGTAAAAACAATACCCAGATAAGTAAATCTGTGTAATAAGTGAATATAAGTATTCACTATCTCCAACTCCTGTCCATTATACAAAAATCTTAAATTTCTTCTCAGTCTTCCTCCTTTTTTAAAAATTAAAACTTTTGTTTTCACAGAATTTACACTTAACTTCCATCTATCACAATAAGCTTCTAATAATGCTAACCCTTTCTGTAGTCCTACCTCTGACTCAGAAAAAATAACAATATCATCAGCATACAATAACAAGAACACCCATATTAACGCCACTAAAATCATTTGTAATCAAGTATTCTTCAATATCATTTAAATACATGGAAAATAAGAAAGGAGATAACGATTCCCATTGACGTACACCAAGAAAATTATCAAAATCCTCACTGATAACGTTATCACACTTAACACGTGATTAAACACTTGTATACATAGATCTTACTATATCTAACTTTTTGCCTCTTATTCCAAGCTTTATAAGTTTAAACCACATGATGTCTCTCACAACATAATCAAATGCTTTAGTAAAGTCAATAAACGCTGTATATAATTTTTTGTTATTGCTCAACAATTGTGAAATAATACCGTGTAGGACAAACATATTATCAACCGTGCCCATATTCTTTCTAGATCCAGCTTGTGCTTCTATGTATACATGGTATTTTTCAGCCCACTCATTTAATCTCTCATTTAAAACTTTTGTAAACAATTTTCCAAAGGTACTTAACAATGTTATCCCTCTATAATTACTATTATTGTTGACATCACCCTTTTTATGAAGGGGTATAATATATCCCTCAGACCACTTTTCTGGGAAATAACTCAAATTAAACAATTTATTGAATAAATTACATATAACATTTGTAAATTGTTCATTCATTGAACCATATTTGAAAAATTCATTCAGAAGATAATCAGGTCCAGCAGCCTTTCCATTATTTAGTTTTCTACATGCTTTTTTATTTCATCTACTTGTATTGGAACATTCAATTCATTAAGCATAACATCTATTTCACCATTCAAGTACCTTTCATTGAAATATATAAGGTCTTCATCTGGTTGAAAATATTGTGAATTTGGATCATTTATTGACTTAAAGTAATCTAAAAATTCATCTGATGTCAATGAACATGATTTCTTTACCACAGAGCCTTTAAGCAATCTCCAATACATCTTTGCATTTTTGAGTCTAGCTGTTTCTAACATTTTGGTTTTATTTTTATCATATGAAAATTTCTTTTTCCTGATAGTATTTTTATAATCCCTTCTAGCATGTACCATATCAATTCTTGTTTGGTCACATGGATAGTTTCTATATACATTTAAACATCTTTAATACTGTTGTTTATACCTATAACATTCATCATCAAAATATTCACTATCTTTATTATCTTTAAAATCCAGCTTATTGTATCTGTTTGGGATATTCTTTTTAAACAATGGTTTACAAACACCATCCACTACATTTGAAAATTGTTGTAAATTATCATCTAAATCTGCCTGACAAGTTGACATGTTTATATTATTACATAATCTATCTAATTCCTCAACAGTTTCTTCACATAGCAATGCTTCAATAAATAAATCTTTCTTATCATTGTTTCATCTATACATAAAGGGAATTGTATATGCGTATGCGTCGAGTGAATCATATTGGGTAGTGATCACTCAATGATAGGGATGGTACATGCACATTCTTCTCGTTACCACAACAACTTGAATAAATATAATCAATTATCGAAGTTTGTTATCATAGTAAGCATTAAACAAGCTGTGCAATTCCACATTTTAAGACTAAATGCGACCATTTAGTATTATCTGCCTCAATCTCAAAATGCGGAGGCAAGCCACACATTTATCTTTTTGAATAAAGTAGTTCATTTTCAATCTAAATCATCAGAAAAAAACGTCATATTTACTCTTGACTTAATAAAAGAAATATTCTTAAAACGTTTTTCACTTTCTTAATTTAAACAGAAAATGACGTCATGAACATATAACACAATTATTATGTCATACAACCGGTTGTCACGTCACATTTTCCAAAGAAAGCTAAATTCATGAAAAGTTTAGTATTTCTGTTGTATTTTTTTACTTGACATCATCTCAGTATTTACCTTACAGGTTTATTATATTTTGGTTAAAATTCTTCCGGTTACTATATTTCTGTGGGAAATGACAATCGTTTGTAAGTTTGTGGTATTTGGCCTATCATCGGTGCAGGTGAACCAGGTAGGTAATTTTTGTTATTTTTAAATTGACAAAAGCATGCGATAAAAAGAATCTGATACACTTAACTAGTCAACTGGTCCAGCAAATATGTTAGTAACCTCGCCAATGGCTCGCTTACTAGCATTTTTCCTGAATTCGGTGAATCAATTTGTGCATTAAATGACTTATAACATTTTCAAAATTTACATTGAAATATATGAAAAGTTAGGTATTAAGTTTGACTGTATATATTTTGCTCTTCTTAAATCCACTAATAATGAAAAGACCCAGGCAAACCAACCATAACATTGAACATATGCTTAAAGTTTGAAGTGTTGAAATATACACATTACTACCAAGTTCCTAAGTTTTTTATTACCATTACAACTCATCACTGGTACTTCACAATTGAATATCAGCTAGATGCAACTGATTGCAGCGATTTAAAAAACACCGTCACTCTCATACTTATACTTTCCGGAGCACAACTTCAATGTACAACCTGAGCACGTCCTAAAAACATTGGAGGTATTGACTTCAAACTTCATATACAAATGCACAAGAACCATAGCGATGAGTGCAGTATATTTTTAGTTAATTTAAATTTATCATACTTTTTTTTGGTCCTGAGTATAACTCAAAGTCATTTACGGTCATACTTCAAACTTCATCACCAGAAATATCTTATTTAGGAGAAGTGCAGAACACAAGAACCATAACTCTTGGTCCTGCATTTTTTTAGTAATTGCCCTTTGTTAATTTTCAATGTTATCCTTTGTCTTGGCGAATTTGATACTGTTCTTAATTTGGCGGGGGATATGACAGTCTGTGTTTGCTCATGTTATACTTAATGGGCAGAGATTAATCATTTGTATGATATATAAGGTTGGCGCTACAATTTTCATGAAGACACCAACATTTCCTGTATTATTATTATTACCATTGGCTTATATAACTTTGACTTTATGTAGTGCAGGCATGGTCAACGCACTTTGAACATAGTTTGATAGGGATATAAGAAAAAGCTTGGTGAGTACACCCATTGTGTTACAAAACATTCTTTTTCCTTTCATGATTTTTATTTGTATGTATTTATATGTCTGATAAAAACGATAAGCTTGATTTTATTTTATGGAATTCAGTATATTTAAGAAAATTTTCTAACAAAGGAAGGTATGCCTATTAAGCTATTTTTCGAAAAATTGATCCCCTTAAGATTAGACGCAGGTTATTCAGATTGTGTTAGCATATATAAAGTTAAAATGAAACTGGGTTTGGTTCAACTATCATTAATATTTTTCTTATTTATCAACTGTTACCTTTATCCTGTGGCCCATATATACTAATGTGAATGTGATAAGTTTGAGAAAGAGGCTCAGAAAGTTTCAATTTTAAATCTTATCATTATAAAATCATATACCTTTAATACAATTCATTTTAAACTAAATGAACGATCTGTGCCTGATTGCTATACAATTTATTTATTACAACAGATAAGGTGATTTCTCCGTATTTGCTTCTTAAACAGCATTTTTACAACCAATTTAAAATGTTGCTTTTCTGGGTCTGAGTCTCAAATTCAGGCTAAAGATACAAGTGAATCCAGAAGACCAAAACAATCCCAACTACACACCAAGTTTCGATATAATGTGTCAACTGTATCCATAGATGGTGATATTAACACCACCCTCCCAAAACAACAATGCTCATCATTCTAATCATCAGTTTTATTTTTGGTCAAAACCTGGCTTAAACAACTATAATTATTTGAGTTTAGTATATTGCATTGAAAAAATACCAACAAAGAAAGATTTTACAAACGTGAACGTATGTTTGCAACTTATTTAACTTTGACACTTAAACACATTTGATACATATTGACTTAAAATTTGATGAGCACCAACTTTAGGACAAACTTATAAATTTATAACTTCATAATAGGTTACTTGATACATGGATTTAAGTTTGAAGCTTCAAACAGTAAAATACACTCTTTGGTAACTATAATTGTAGACACTGATCAATGTGTTTAGCTTTTACTGGTATTCGAATAAGTAATGTTTTTATATGTTACAATGTCAACCACATACATTTGTACACTTTGTATTTAATGTGAACATGCAGAAATGGTTAGTTAGTGCCTTTTGAATATTTTATTATAATATGATAGTTTCATTTGGAGCTCTGGTGGTGATTGAAGCGACATAAGTGACAATTATTAAGAAAGTAAAACTGCTATATTTTTCAATGGAAGGTATCCAGTGAACAATTAATGGTATTCAGTGAACAATGGAAGGTATCCAGTGAACAATGGAAGGTATCCAGTGAACAATTAATGGTATCCAGTGAACAATGGAAGGTATCCAGTGAACAATGGAAGGTATCCAGTGGACAATGGAAGGTAGTGAACAATTAATGGTATCCAGTGAACAATTAATGGTATCCAGTGAACAATGGAAGGTATCCAGTGAACAATGGAAGGTATCCAGTGATCAATGGAAGGTATCCAGTGAACCGTGGAAGGTATCCAGTGAGCACTTAGTTGTGGATGTCTTGTGAGCCCATGTTATTTTGGTATCATTTGAAAGTTTTATGCGCATAAATAGGAACATGTCAAATTATACCGTAAACAATATTACAAACAAGTATGTTTTGGACGGTGAACGATTGCAATGAAGTCTTGACTCGTCCGATTTCAGTTGAAATAAATGACAAAAATACAAATTGTGATAACTATGTCTAAAACATACTTCTTTTTGTTTTAAAGCCAGCAACCAGCCGTCAATGTCCTAAAAAAAAATAAGGTCGCCAGTCATCAAACATTAACAATGTTGTCCATGGCTGGATGAAATGGCAAGATTGTTTGCACCTAGGATCCTTTAAATTAAAGTTAATTATTAGTTTAAACAAAGAAGACCTCCGCTATAAAATAAAACTAACTGAAGATGATCTTAAAATGAAACTCAGAAAATAAGTGTTAAATTTAGCGAATGCAAGTTGATATTATGATATTTAACTTCAATATCATTATATAATATATTTCAAAGCAAATGTAACGGTCCGCTGTAGGAGGTGGATGTGCGTTCATAGTATAACATTCTATAGACGGAAGTACGTTCATAGGACGTATGTT
This sequence comes from Mya arenaria, assembly GCF_026914265.1. NCBI lineage: Eukaryota > Metazoa > Mollusca > Bivalvia > Myida > Myidae > Mya > Mya arenaria. The sequence continues at coordinate 7,371,678 of NC_069124.1, forward strand.
TACTTGGTTGGTAATATGCAAATTAGCAAGGCCCGGGCTCTGTGTGTGTTGAGATTTACTGTATATAAAGACAAGCGGACCCCTTCAGGGTCGAGCATGCTTAAATTTCTCTGAAGGGATCTGTTGGCCTTGATGACGTCGCACGTTATATAATATCTTTATGAAAATTGTGATGCGGTTTTTTCATTTTCTATTTTTTAATTACAACATTAGCTTCTGGTTTTGGGAACCATTTAATGTATTGTATTAAACATTTCCAGACTGGAAATGACATTCTCTGGCTTCTAGGCTTATCCATTTCCTAATTAGACTTCAGAGAAAAGTCATCTCATACGCCGTTTAGAAATTATTGATATGTATCATTAGCAAAAATTGGTGCTGTCAATTATATCCAAATGACATTTGTATCAAAGCAGATGTCAAACGCGAATCATACTCTCGTGACGCACCGTATCATTATTGCTGATTGACTTATAACACTAGTTATCATTTCATCATACAAAGTATTGTACTCTCGCTTCAGGAGTGTCGCATTTCACAGGAAACGTTTCCGATTGCTCTAGGAATTGTATGACATTGTCGACAACAAATCTACTCAATCACACCCAAGGTTTGGAAATATCGGGGCATCATAGACACTTTTCGTTGATCAGCAGTACATCTAATCAGGAAGAGACATTTTTTTAATGCAATACAGAGAGTTGGGATAACAACTGGGATAACTAGTTTTCGAAAAAATGAATGGCGAAATATGAATGTGAGTGAGAGTATTTTTACTGGAGGAATTAGAAAGGGAGCATGGTAGAGAAGTGAACACTGGGGCTAAGAGCATTGGATGTGGAGGGTGTTGCTAGAAAAGAGATGATAGTTTATAGTTCATTTCAGTCTCAATCCACCATACACTTAAAGTGACACAAAATCAATACACACACATGTATAACAAACATAAAATTTGAGTGATAAACCTTAAACTACTTACTAAATAATGCATTTATGGAAAATGTAAAGTACTGATAACAAGATTGTAACTGTATTTAATAGCTGAAAATGCAAAAATATTAAATGATTGGTGAATGCTTAAAGATTTACTGTGATCTTCTATCATATCATAAGGTAGAAATACCATGTTTTCTGCACCTGTCTTTGAAATAAAACTCGGTATCCTTCATAAGAACCATTGTTTTCGACATTTATTCATCCTTTTTGATAAATTAAAACAATTGTTTTAATTGTTGTAAATCGTATTTGGGAGTAAGAGTGCATATTTAACATTAGTAATACACAGAATGAGTACATCACTACTCAAATTGGAGTTACTGGAGACTTTATTCAATAAATAAAAATAAAAATACTTCAATGTCACCGATTTCAAAAGTAAAAAAAATGTCTACAGTAAAAGTTCACATAGTGTTCAAAACTGTTATTGTAATTATTTAATAATAAAAAAAATAATATGCAAAATCAGAAACAGATCATACTACGGATTTAAAAAAAGAGTTAAGATTGAGCGTTATGAGAGAGAGAGAGAGAGAGAGAGAGAGAGAGAGAGAGAGAGAGAGAGAGAGAGAGAGAGAGATGGAAGCAAATGATAGGAGACTATAGAAAAGGTTGATTGACTCTCGTATCATTCGTACCATGCCCCGAGCATCTACACATGTCCGATGGTGGCTCTGAGAGCAAGAGGAAATAAGAACGTAAGCTTCACCGCCAGTTTCCGCAGAAATGTATCTCAGAATTGAAATCATTAGGGATTTGTTTCATTAGAAAACATTTGCGCGATAAATGACATACATGTTGAACAATGGCCCTCGCCAAAATTAATGTATTTACGTCATTTAAGGTGATCATTTCTATTTAGTTACTATATGGTCAAAATGCCATAGCGTGAAGCATCCATGGCTTCATTACCGTTATCGGCAGTTTTCAATCGGAAAAACTGAGAATAGATGGAACAGTCAATCACCTGAGTATAGGAAACCCCAACGACTTGAATGAAAATTATCGAAGGACAAGCCTTTCAATAAACTCATAACTTACTTGGTACTATCAAACGACGGCCCAGGTCAACCCCTTATACATTTAAAAACATATTTAAGAAAATCATATAAAAACAAATTTATACATCAGTTATAAACGAACTACAATTAAAGTTCATGTATCGCTAAAATATGAGATATTTCAAGAACAGGCATAAATAATATTTTTAATAATTTACAGATTAAATTTATAAAAAAGGATTTAAACAGGGGTACACCAGTGGAATATATAAGGCTTATTATAATTTAACATCCAAAATAACATTAAAAGCAAATCTCTTTTTATCGAGGTTGTATTAATACACTAGAAGAATAATCGAAAACCTCAAAGTAAGGTAGCTTAAAATGCCATTACAGTACCATGTTTAACTACTTAGGTTCTTACTTTGTTTATTAAACATATTCATTTTACAACGATTGTGAAACAAGTTATTACAACATTATATTAATCACTCTCGTTGGCACGATTTTACGCGAGAGTGTGGTCTTGTGTTGTGGGGGAAACAGGAGAACCCGGAGAAAACCCACTTGTCCGGCTTGGTGACCACAAACCAAACTCACATGCGCCCAAGCCGGGAATCGAACCCGGGTCGCCTAGGTGAGAAGCGAGTGCGCTAACCACTGCGCTAACCGGACAACCTTACTTTGTTACTACCAGTATGTCTTGCAGCATTCGGTCTTGACATAGTTTCTTTCCAATCGTTTACAAATTTACTTAGAAAAACGCTGTTAGCATATAAAACAACGTAATCTTAGATATATTAGCTTGATAGTTATAAAATTCTTCAAGTTCGAAGTTCTTAAACTTTTCTTTGACAGTGTACACACCGTTTTACAATAACACCCGCAGTAGCAACAGTTCAATGAAAGAATATCATTTTTTACGGTTCAGATTCATTTTACCATATCTGTACCACTTGTAACAAACAGTTTAATAGATTTTGACATGAGGTGGTAGCCAACACGTAGCACCTGCTACTGCGGCAAATGGTGTATATTTTCCAACACCCAGAAAGAAGCGAAGAGCTCTATTCTCTACTGCATTTATACAAGCATAAGACATGAAGCCCCAGATACAGGGGGTCCAACGTAAATTATTTTTTGCGGAAGTTAAAGTGAGGGACATGTTCAATGCGGAACAAAATGACCGATTATTTGAGTAATGTGGTGTGTTCAAAGGATATTTTGACCGAGCAAGTAAGTTTATACCATTTGAATTGCAATTTAAATACGCCTCCTCGGCGGCCAGGATTGAATACTCCTATCGATTTATTAAACTATGTTTATAGAGGCCTGAACAAAAAAGTTATTTTGGGATTTTGTTGTGAACATTTTGTTATACTTATTTACATGTGTTACAGCTAATGGATTCATTTCACTTATATTAACCCAGACTTTTTCTGATTCTGCATCAAACAGAAACTGCATAAAACTTCCAAGGCAAACATAAAATGTGTTTAAACATAAAACTGGCCATAAAGTACCCATATTAAGTGCATAAGCCGTCGTATAGAAATAGATGCAAAAACTCAGTATTTAGCTAAACTAGGTACAAGAACGGTATATTTTTACTAAAAACACAGTTTTAAGTCACGCAATTATATATTTTTATTTTGTAAACAAATAATCGTTTAGCTTATACATTCAATAACGCTTTTGTTAAGGCATCTAGAAACATTGACTTAAAACTGAGAGGAGCTTTCAAAGATAGCTGATGTATACGAGATGACTGGCCACACCTCGGAGTTAAACATATACTAAACACAGAAAAGGCCATATCCCCATACTCGTATATCTAGCAATAAGCAAGCAAAAGACTCTATTAACGACCGCCTTTACAGAAATATTAAAATCTACAATGTTCGATGAGTAACAATTCAAGATAAAAGTTTTTCCACACTCAGATATATTATCAGATTTATGCACAGAGTTAGGTCTAATATGAACAACACTACATTTATTAACATTTACCACCATACTATACAGGGTACACCACTGGATAAGTACATCTATCATAATTGCATGTTTTGGACTTAGCTTTAATTTGCAGAACTAAGTCGTTCAGAAATATATTGAACAACAGAGAAGAAAGCGTACAACTTTGGCGTTAGCCAGAACTTACATAGAACCAGTCTGAACAATGACTATTTATACGAACGCATGATATAACAGAGGCATACGACGATTTTATTTTAGCCAACAGTTTTGACTTCTCAATCTGTCCCATTGTAAACTCCTATCAATGCCATCGTACGCATATTCAAAATCAATAAATCGTCGATTTTCGTAATTTCTTACGAAAAAACATCTTTAATGTAAGTTAATGTAGAAATGTGATCTTAAGTACTGCCCATTTTACGAAACCCATTTTGTCCATTCACTATCTGGCCATCGTGATAGTCCATTGTTCAAAACACCAGCAAAAGGTTAATTCATGATAGAATAACGTATTCTACGATAGTGTAGAGCATCCCTCTTATCAGAAGTGCTAGACCTTGGGATAGGGCTAATGAAATCCTGTGACAAAGTATATTATAAAAGGTAGACATTAAAGCCTTATAAAAATGCACATCTACTTGTTATAAAGGCAAGTATGAAAATTCTGACAAATAATGACTTTGTAAAAATGCCCTTATTAAATATGTGCCAACGATATTCACCGATAATTTGGAATGATATAACAAACTAATAAACATACCAATAACTATATCTGTGTTATCTCAAACGATAGTTACTTCTTTTGTCATAAAATTACTCTTTTGGATTTGCAAACGATACGATTTTAAGATAATGTTGTAACAAACAAGGTTTTCTTTTATAAACTTGGACTTATAATTGAGCCATTCAGCTAAACCTAAAAGCTAGCAGGAATGTAAGAACACAGTTAATGTCCTTCATATCTAGTTCTACAGTTAAATGAGAAACATCGACGTAACTTAGTGCTGAATCACGTTGACATTTAGTAAAAGTAATGGTTATTCATAAAAATCAAAATGCAAATATCATGGATTACCTAAATAAATACAAAAAAGATTCCTTAGAGTGTACAGTGCATATAGGTTTATACATAATTCGTTGAATTGCCACTATCATGGATGCATGCGAAGACACCACCGAGTGGTTTGAGTCATGGAAGTTAAGCGCTTCTCATATATTTTCATTTATTTGTACTGTCTTTTAGCCGAAAACCTTTTTCTGAAGTACATTTGTAAGCAACTGTAAAAATCTTCCTGCAACGATGATCAATTTAGTTCTAAGACAAGCGGTTCAGATATTTTAACTGAGATATTTAGTGTTTTTTACCATTTTAAACGCTATTATCATTTAATCTTATGGAGATGACAGTTTTTTTATATTTGGTTGAAAAACAAATCTGCGCTCCCTCCTCTTTTTTCCAAAAATGTGCACAAGTAATTTTCAGATGCTAATTTGCTAACTTGTATTTAAAATGTATTAAGATCTCACATCGAAAAAAAAATATATTGACATGTCGGATGGAACTTTATTATTTTGTTATATATATATATATTGATATTGATATATTGGCGTATATTTTGTTGTAACATGGACTTAGCTTGAGATTCCAATTGAATTTTTGATAGAAAAGGTTCAGCGGGAACCTATTGTCGCTCTCCCGTCTTATATATGTAAAAAAAGATACAGTACGAAACCATTTGAGTTATCTAAAATGATTCGAAATGAAGACACACACGCATATTATTATATTTGATTTTCAGTCTGTAGGGCAATAGTATTTTTTTCTTAATTCCATAACTTACTGTTACATTATCTATGTTTGAACATATAAGAATCGCGTTGCGTTCAATTTTAAAATCGTTTTGAGTCAGTACTTTGGGTGTAAAAGCGATATTTTTCAAAGCAAATTATATTTGCAATGATTCATATATCAAAGTAAACCAAAATAGATTGATATAAAGCCTTTCATTATAAAATCAAACGTATATTTCGTGATGTAGTTTAGCATAGGTATGTTATGTTAGGTGAGTGTACACTTTATTGTTTTTTAAGCAATTATTTGAAATAATGAGGAGATCAAAGTGATCAAAAATAGTTTGTTAAGCTTTTCATGTATGATTTTTTTGTACTTTTGTAGAAAAGATATGAAAAGCATGCACTCGTAAAAGCATATTGGGAAAACTGTAAAGGGAATCTTATAAAACATATTCTTCACATCTTGACAACAAACGATATCTCGTTATCTTACCAAGGTATTAATGATAAAACTTTGTGATCTTTCACCATCTTTTAAGATGGCTATTATTGATATTAAGTATGTATAGACTGTATAAAAATAACGCTTACTTAGCTTAACATGCATATTTTTTGTGAATATATCTTTAAAGTTTGTACACATTTGAATTGTAGTGATGTACACTGCTAGCCACCGGTATTGTTCACTGCTTACCACCGGTAATATACACAGCTAACCACCGGTAATCGACACTGCTTATCACCGGTAATCTACTCTGCTTATCACCGGTAATGCACACAGCTTACCACCGGAAATATACACAGCTAACCACCGGTAATAATTACAGCTAACAACCGGTAATATACACAGCTAACCACCGGTAATCTACACTTCTTTTCACCGGTAATATACACATCTAACCACCGGTAATACACACAGCTAACCACCGGTAATCTACACAGCTTATCACCGGTAATCTACACTTTTTTCACCGGTAATAAACACAGCTATCCACCAGTAATACACACAGCTAACCACCGGTAATCTGCACAGCTAACCACCGGTAATCTACACTGCTTATCCCCTGTTAATCTACACTTTTAACCGGTCATTTACTCTGCATACTACCGAAAATGTACACTGCTAACCACCGGTAATGTTCACAGCTAACCACTAGTAATGAACAATACTTTCAACCGGTAATGTACAGGGCTAACAACCTGATATGTTCACTGCTTTCAACCGGTAATATACACAGCTAACCACCGGAAATCTTCACAGCTAACCACCGGTAATCTACACTTTTGTTCACCGGTAATCTACACTGCTTATCTCCAAAAATTTACACAGCTAACCACCGGTAATATACACAGCTAACCAACGGTAGTATACACAGCTAACCACCGGTAATACACACAGCTAGCCACCGATAATATACACAGCTAACCACCGTTAATCTACACTTCTTTTTACCGGTAATATACACAGCTAACCACCGGTAATATACACAGCTAACCACCGGTAATTTACACTGGTTATCCCCTGTTAATCTACACTTTTAACCGGTCATTTACCCTGCATACTACCGAAAATGTACACTGCTAACCACCGGTAATGTTCACAGCTTACCACTAGTAATGAACAATACTTTCAACCGGTAGTGTGCAGAGCTAACAACCTGATATGTTCACTGCTTACAACCGGTAATATACACAGCTAACCACCGGAAATCTTCCCAGCTAACCACCGGTAATCTACACAGCTTATCACCGGTAATCTACACTGCTTATCACCGGTAATATACACAGCTAATCACCGGTAATATACACAGCTAACCAACGGTAGTATATACAGCTAACCACCGGTAATACACACAGCTAACCACCGGTAATATACACAGCTAACCACCGGTAATATACACTTCTTTTCATCGGTAATATAATCAGCTAACCACCGGTAATATACACAGCTAACCACCGGTATTCTACACTGCTTATCTCCTGTTAATCTACACTGCTTATCTCCTGTTAATCTACACTTTTAACCGGTCATTTACACTGCATACTACCGAAAATTTACACTGCTAACCACCGGTAATGTTCACAGCTAACCACTAGTAATGAACAATACGTTCAACCGGTAATGTACAGAGCTAACAACCTGATATGTTCACTGCTGACAACCGGTAATGTTAACTGCTTACCACCCTAAATAAAGCTTACCACCGGCAATGTACACTGCCTACAATCGGTTATTTACCCTGCCAAGCACCGGTAATGTACACAGCTAACCAACGGGTATGTACAGTGCTAACCACCGGTATTGTGCACAGCTAACTAATAATGTTAATGTACACTTCTTACTATCGGTAATTTATACAGTTTATCGCTGGTAATGTACGCTGCTAACCACCGCGTATGAGTATTACCGGTAAAGTTCACTGCTCGAAATTCTTGAAGGGTGACATTACGTTTTCCCAGTATATATACAGTATACGTATAGCGTAGTACTACGACATTTCGAATGTAAAAGTCCGACTATGTTTTAGTGATGTAAACTATTTAATGTTTGTATATCCAAATGGCTTCTCTTCCCTTTTTTGACATTTTAATCTCCACAATGATATCAATAAAACCGAAAGTATAACTCAATAATTATTTAGATTTTGCGCCCACAACGTCATTACCAAAACTGCATATCACGTGAATTTCTGACAACCTCAAATTTTATGTACATTTAAATACCAATGATCTGCGTTATTTAGAAGTGTTTGGTTGAAAGAGTTTTCCCGGTTATATAACGTAATAACACGTATTGTATCCTTATTTTACTCCATGAAATGGATCTTGCAGAAAAATGCAGTTATAGTAAAAAACACTATTTTGGTTTTAATAGGGTGCGAACCCACGCCGGTAAAGTACAAAAACAACAACAACAACAACAACAACACTTGTTCAATCACCTAATCAATTAGAGCGCGGGGACTTATATACATGTTGGCGCTATTTTTACATCTTGCGCATACCGTCATAACCGGTCATTTACCCTGCATACTACCGAAAATGTACACTGCTAACCACCGGTAATGTTCACAGCTAACCACTAGTAATGAACAATACTTTCAACCGGTAGTTTGCAGAGCTAACAACCTGATATGTTCACTGCTTACAACCGGTAATATACACAGCTAACCACCGGAAATCTTCCCAGCTAACCACCGGTAATCTACACAGCTTATCACCGGTAATCTACACTGCTTATCACCGGTAATATACACAGCTAACCACCGGTAATATACACAGCTAACCAACGGTAGTATATACAGCTAACCACCGGTAATACACACAGCTAACCACCGGTAATATACACAGCTAACCACCGGTAATATACACTTCTTTTCATCGGTAATATAAACAGCTAACCACCGGTAATATACACAGCTAACCACCGGTAATCTACACTGCTTATCTCCTGTTAATCTACACTGCTTATCTCCTGTTAATCTACACTTTTAACCGGTCATTTACACTGCATACTACCGAAAATGTACACTGCTAACCACCGGTAATGTTCACAGCTAACCACTAGTAATGAACAATACGTTCAACCGGTAATGTACAGAGCTAACAACCTGATATGTTCACTGCTGACAACCGGTAATGTTAACTGCTTACCACCCTAAATAAAGCTTACCACCGGCAATGTTCACTGCCTACAATCGGTTATTTACCCTGCCAAGCACCGGTAATGTACACAGCTAACCAACGGGTATGTACAGTGCTAACCACCGGTATTGTGCACAGCTAACTAATAATGTTAATGTACACTTCTTACTATCGGTAATTTATACAGTTTATCGCTGGTAATGTACGCTGCTAACCACCGCGTATGAGTATTACCGGTAAAGTTCACTGCTCGAAATTCTTGAAGGGTGACATTACGTTTTCCCAGTATATATACAGTATACGTATAGCGTAGTACTACGACATTTCGAATGTAAAAGTCCGACTATGTTTTAGTGATGTAAACTATTTAATGTTTGTATATCCAAATGGCTTCTCTTCCCTTTTTTGACATTTTAATCTCCACAATGATATCAATAAAACCGAAAGTATAACTCAATAATTATTTAGATTTTGCGCCCACAACGTCATTACCAAAACTGCATATCACGTGAATTTCTGACAACCTCAAATTTTATGTACATTTAAATACCAATGATCTGCGTTATTTAGAAGTGTTTGGTTGAAAGAGTTTTCCCGGTTATATAACGTAATAACACGTATTGTTTCCTTATTTTACTCCATGAAATGGAACTTGCAGAAAAATGCAGTTATAGTAAAAAACACTATTTTGGTTTTAATAGGGTGCGAACCCACGCCGGTAAAGTACAAAAACAACAACAACAACACTTGTTCAATCACCTAATCAATTAGAGCGCGGGGACTTATATACATGTTGGCGCTATTTTTACATCTTGCGCATACCGTCATAACATCACGTGATAATGTAAATCAACAAGCAGTTATCAACCAATGCTGAAAAGTTCCAGCTTTTAGTATATTAGTTTTTACAGACCTTATGATTTACCACACTTTTCTTTAGCATGCGCACAAATGCATTTTACTAAAACATCAGCGAGTACCTATCTGCGTTTTTCACCAAACAACATTGATACTATGCTCTGCCCACTTATTCGCCTCATTATCATATACTTAGTGAGTGGACCAGTTTGGAATTTCGTTGTTTTTTCCCATACATTTCTTTTTAATAAAGCATTTTGTGGACCTTTGGAAGTAAACAGATATTAATTGAGACTATATCATAGTTATATACTCACATTTTTTTCTCTCTGTCATTAGTTAATCATGAGCGGCACTGAGGCTTTAAGCATTTTTTGTTATAAGACCAGAGTACTCCAAGTAGGATGCTATTATTCAAAGTTACACTTTGTATTTTTGAACACTACGTCTTGCTGCAAAGGCAGATGTCATATAAATGTCATGAGGTGCATAAATAGCTGAAATATTGAGAGAACTGTGAAAAGGCTTTGGAATGTTTTACACGGCGCTATCTATTGCAAGTCCGGGGGACACCAGCCGGTTTGCATGCGCATGTATATGCTATTTTTTTTTAGTATTCAACGCTGCAGGCTGTTCATGCAAGTTACAAACAAATTACTCTTTAACATCACATACGATGCTTTTTCTAGAAATAGTTTTGCCAGCTGTAAAAAGGCTTGATGTAAAAGCATGGTATGATTTTTATTGGCAATTAGTCAGCTTGGAAATAGCATGTTAACATTCTATGGTTAGTGTTCGAGGCTATTGAAACGTGAATTAGTGGTCTTAAAGCCTTTAACGGTTTGTGCGGACTACCAGAAATTATCAATTGTGTCATATGTGGCCACGTTTATACTTTTATATGGAGACTTATATGATGGCATTCTTAACCGTTTTAAACGTTTGGCCTTAAACATGAGAGAAATTTATATTCATCGGTAAAAGCTATTCACATTGGTTCATCACAATGTAGAATATTATCTTTTTGTACCAATACTAATAGATTTTTACTTGACCGCTTATCTGAATTAAGAAGAGGTTCTTATTTATTTTTATTACATTTTCATACGCTTTTTTGCATAAAATGTCATTTTGGCTGATTTTCAAAATGCTGTAAAATCATCAATTAAGATCATAAAACTATAAATCGAACTGGGTTTTATTTGGAAATGATTTGGAAATGTACAGAACGAATTCCATCAAACCATAAATTGATAGGGCTTCTAAAAGGGCAGAGAAATCCAGACCGGATGATTTAACTTAAAATTACATTCTGTTTTGTTGATAAAACATATTGTTTTGCTGCAAAATAGATGTGTTAAAAATATATGTCATACCAAAGTCATGTGATGAATAAGTCGGTGAAATATTGAGAAAAGTGTGGGAAAGGTTTTGCACCACACACTGTAAAAATGGAACATCAGCCGGTTTGCATACGCACGGTAAAATAATTTCTTTCTGACATTGTTGGTTGTAGTCTTTTTATGAACATTATTACCTTATAACACATATACTTACTGCCTGTCATGATTCTGAGGTAAGATCGGAGGTTATGGAAACGTGGATTAGTGGTCTTTTACCTAAACATTTAACAAACACATGAACAGCTTTCGAAAATAAGCATGTTTGGGCCTCTAACGGTTTCACCGTAGTGAACTAAATTTTTAGCCTATGTCTATACGTCCGGGAAAAAAAACTGGCTTTTAAAATATCTTTAGAAGAATGCACGCTATATCTAAGAAACGTCTGACAAAGATGATGTTACATGGTAAATATTGAAAACTCCCCACTTCACTCCCACTAACGGTACTGGCAACTGTGACGTCGCTGGGAATAATAGGCCCTTTCTTGTTTGAGGACGAAACTAGACAAAATAAATTTCAAAAGCGAGCAGTAATTGAACAGTTTGAAGAATAATTTAAGTCAGCAGTTTAGCGAAAATGCCAACACATTAATAATATATGGTATTAACAAGATGCCCATACTTCTAGGGTATTAATAAGATGCCCATACTTCTAGGGAGGTGATAGCAAGATTACAACAACAAACATTCGGAAATCATTTCCTACATAACGGAATACGAATGGCCACCTCATTCTCCATTGAGCTATTATCGTTCGGGATATTTCAACAAATAATTATAAATCTGCACAACAATCCCTTGAATAATTAAAGCAAGCAATAAGGAAGGAAATAGGGAACATCAGTAGTGACTCAATATCCTGTTTATGGACACCATTGGTTAAGGGTGAACCAGGGCAAATATACTAAACCCAGAAGTGACCTTCATTGATATTATCGTATTAGATAATACGCTTTAGATGATACTTTGACACCAGCAATTCATTAAACTCGAATATTTTAAGAATGCATATATTAATAAACAAAACGTCTAAAATATACTCGGACACCCAGCACGTGAGCTTGATGAGGTATACATTCGTGTTATGTTATTTTGATATTATTTCACACGAAATTTTAAGTAGTCATGGAGCGGGTCCCAGTCTTACCTTTGACCCATGAAGTTGACCTTGACCTACAAGAGGCTGGACCTTTGCTCTGTTTGTCGGCTCAATCTGGTGAACTTTCTTACCATGCGTTTTAAGTATATGTTTAGTTGAGGAGTTACGGAGCGGACAAGAATTAAGTATTAATCCGATCTTTGGTCCCTCAATGTTACATTGACCTTGAAGGTAGGTGGCTGGTATATTTGCTAAGGCTACCCCAAATACTCAGAACATATCCCACATAACATGCAGGGATACCCCACACAAGACCAAAGAAAACGCAACATTACAACATTTTGCACCATTTTGTATGCGAGAAGAAAATTCCCATTAATTTTACCCTGGTGTAACATTTAGATTATAAACGTGGAATGAAATATCCGGCAAAACAAGGCAGCAATTATGTATTTGTTTAAATGAACTTCACTGTAAATGCTGGAAGGTCTTTTCCTGGTAAAAGAGATAATTAAGGCTCCATTTAGTCACACTTTGGGCGCTAATAATTAAGAAGAAACAATTACAGATAACAGCTACGTCCAGGAAATTGATTGTTGAAACAGTTGCGATTTCTTGTGTTTTAATCTTATATCAAAAGTGAATTTTATTATATATAGATTATGCAAGGATAATGTTTATTACATCTGCATTTAGATGCAAAGTGCATCAATTAATGCAGCTTACTGTGCCCTAGTTCCCTACATTCAAAAAACCTACATTTAGTTACTCGTGCATTGTACTTAATACTCCGGAAAAAGACCAGTCTATTACCCTGAAATCAATTACGTACGTACTTAAGGACTTTGTATTTGATTTAAGTTCATTGCGTAATCTATTCCTAAGAAGAAGTATTTCGTGATCATTAGGCATACCGAAGTACTGATAGTGCACCAATAGTGCATATTCATGTCAGTTTGAAAGATTAGTCATGATTGCAATTCAAATATCATGGTTGCATTTCAAAGTCATTCATATTAGTGTTTTATAAGCCAACTGCATGCACAGCTAATACGCATGCTGGAAAACGTGTGTACGATAAGAACAAGGTAAAGGTATGTAAATTATTACTTTGTAAGAACTCTCTTGCCAATTCCACTTTTAAAGTTTGGGCTCCTCCCTTCGTAAAAGGAATTTAATAGACATTTCAGCTTAAAATATACTTACACCTAATATTTTGCAATATTACCACACCCTGGCCTTGAACCAGAAATCCCCCACCATCTCCATGAGATTATTCATTATTGCTTATCGATGTGTTTCATAGTTAATGTCCAAAAATATATGCTGTGAAGATATTCTCGGGAATACTTGTTTGCAAAATAGAATTAAATTCTATCATATTCATTCAGTTCTAAACAAACTTCGATTGATGTTTTTTTATTGAATTTTATAAAATAATATTTTGTACGTGAGCGTCAAATTCTGCTGTTGTTTCACAAAAAGCGAGCTTAATTCTTGATGACGTAACGCCATTCAGGAAATGCGTTCATGCATATTTTGACCAATAATACAATGAAAACCACACGGATACGTCCAGTAGTCGAAAATATAAAAGATAACATATTTAGAGGCAAAGCAAGAGGTGGGAGGAGGGGGGGGAGAATTAAATATTTACATTCGCAGTTGATTTGCTTTACGATAAAACTATCGTTCATTTTGCATGAACTCGATAATTTTGGCAAAAATCATTAACCCAAAATCCTTTTTATCACAAAAAATATAGTTATGAAATGGGTAAATGTAAATATAAGGGTTGATACTTATTGTTCGTGCGTACATGCAGAAGCGAAATTATACCAGCTGCATTACAGATTGCTTCGTGACTAAAACATGTGAATATATTACTGTAATGTCACGTCAATATAATGAATTATTGGATTATTTTTTTTTTTTTTTTTTTTATAATTTGCCTGCATACATATCATATTGGATCGTGTTGTCTGTTGCAAATACAATTATGGTAAAAGCTTCATCTCTGGTAACCATGTTAGCACTAACTCTTAAGATGAAGCCAAATGCGTCATGAACAATGCCTACAGCAATTATTAAGAATTCATAGACACATAAAATCGGGTTTTTCCTATGGTTGTTGTAACACTAGCACAATTAAAACTTTTTCCGAGGGCGGTTTTTGATATGCTCAATTGCAGGTCATGGTTTAAAAGTCACCAAATTGACCACAAGTCCGTTTACAGCACTTGTTTGTGTGTTTGTTTGTTTGTCATTATGTTGTTGATACCTGCGTCACTTTACAAGGTCATAGTAGGGTTGTGGGTATCGATTTCTATTGCTTAGTATAAATGATATCCGAAATGACATACTACACAATGCCCGGAAACGTGCCGTGACAAATAACATGATGACCTGATAGTGACGATACAAGAAATTGCTTTGAAATTACATATCAATGTAACGAATATTATGTGAATGCGTTCCGACATATGGTCAAATATTTACACCTCAACTTCCATTCCTTAAATAAACTGCCTTTCGGCAATTGCGTTCATCAATCGATGAACGCAACATCTTCGGATATGTTCGGATCGTAATTCATTGCATAACAATATACATGAAAGCTATTGATCTTGTTATTGGTTGTATTGTATCTGCAGGTCCCGTAAAATATAGATCAACATTTTTGAAAGTGTTAGTTTATTATATTTTAAATATATTGGTACCAGAAGTGTTTCAATTTTACGTTTTAATGTGATTTTAAGTGGTTGATCTTTTCCCGCGTTATTGTGACGTCATTTGAAAAAATGTATCCGGTTATAGTCGGGTCGTTCTATTTACAGAATGGGTAAGAACGGATTACTGAAAGGTTTTCTTAAATGAAATGAAGTATTTTTTTAACAATTCTTGAATGAAATAATGAACTATTGGTGTAAATATAAGGAATGAATTGCGGGGTTGATTTCATTATCGGGGATATGAACGCAATTGGGGTTGGTCAACCCCGCAATTCATTCCTTTAAATTCATTGGTATAAAATTTAAGTTGGTTTCACGAAAAATGGCTTACATAACCTCGCATTTTCCAGGTAAAAGTATTATGAAAGATGTCTTTATATCTATCGTTTCGAGCAAAGTGAGTGACGTCATTTCAGAGCAGCATGAAAGAGAAGTTTGCAAATTGAATGTAGTAGATTTGGGTTGAAAGAAAGTGAAAAAACTATCAAGATGAAAGAGCCGTGGATGATAACTCTAAAATGAAAAATATTGTGACAGAAATTCTTAACATAACGGATTTAGAAAGCACTATAAGGCTGGGGGCATACAACTCTGATTTTGTAGGCGAAGGCCTGTGAGGATACTGTCGAGTCAATTAAAATCAAGAAAAACATTATTGAAAGAACCAGAGTCATCATCAGAAACAGTACGTTAGCAACTGCAGGAACTTCTTCCTACGAAGTGATTTAACACCACAGCAAAGGAAGGGGCCCTATCTGCGGAAAGTTGTACGAAAAAACTCTGCTAAGAACATTACAATACGTGGAAATAAACCCCTTGCCATTTAGTCTACTAATGGGGGAGGGGGTACTTTTCGCCAGTAATCCCCTGACAAGCTGTCCTGTAAAAAAGTTAACAGTTTCCTGTTTAAAGTTGCCAGATAAAAAGTTTCTGAATTATCCCTATTAATACCATAGGATTATCGTAAATAACAAAAATGCATGTAGTTAACTGCAAGTTGAGCAGTCTTAAACTAGGACTATATGTGACAATAATAATTCAACAAGTGGTATATCGGACAATAAGTAACATTCAACATGTCACTCTTTGGCTATTACAATATTGTAGTTCTGACACTTTAAAGGTGCACTCTCACAGATTAAACGTTTAGACAACTGTTTTATTTGTTGTCTTCGAACGAGCCAATTTATGCGAAAGTTCAAGAAAACGATTGATATATCGCAGATTTTCAAGTTAAAATAATGATGTTTTATGCATTTTTTGGAACCATAAGTAAAGCCTTTAGCCATAAAGCAATAATTTTCTAACGGAAATATGAAAAAATCTGCGATCTGATCTTTTGTCAGCAGGCTTATATCACTGGTTTGCAGATATTTACGCAGAAATTGGCTCATTCCAAGCCAATATTTTTTTTAAAGTTGTCAAAACTGTAAATCTGTGAAAATGTAGCTTCAAGTGTGAGTGGAAATAGTGAAAATATTGAAGATATTTCATCTTATAGTAACAATGAGAGTGGTTCTATAAACAACAATATCAAAATATACTATACTAAAGCTTATATGTTACTGAATTATTTAGATATTGACCAGTCAAGGTGAAATTCTGATATTCCAGTTGTAACTAAGATTTTTCTTAAGCATGGGGAGCTCTCTTGATATAGGCTTCGCCTCCTTTAAGGTTGATGGTTTTGAATGTGTCCACTCGAATATCAAAAGTTAAAGTCATGGGGTTTTCATACATTACAGATTTCGTTTGCGTGTGCAGTTTTGTAACAACTTCATTGAACATGATTGAAGAATAAAGAACGATGTTGATGCATTGTTTATGTTAACTCATCCTGAAGACATTTAATTGATGCGATTTAACACAGACCATCTAGTTCCAGCGCAAACTCGAAAATACTAGTTGAAACTATAAATAAGGCTATGGCTGACCACACTATATTAATTGGATAGTTTAATTTCCCTTCTATTAATTTGAAGGACTGGTCAACCCCACACAGCACTCAGCATATGGATTTTAATTCGTGCAATGTAAAAGGGATAACTTTTCCAAAGTGTTGATTAATCTACAAGACAAAGAGACAGTCACTCTGCAAATATTCTTGATTTGGTTATTGTAAACAGTCAAGATATTGTAAAAAATCCCTTAAATAGTAACCTTGGAGCTAGTGACCATTGTGCATTATATGTAGCTCTTGAAGTATCTCAAGGTGAATACACCATAAGCTCGCACGAAAAAAATCCTTATTTTCTTATTTTGACCAGATTAAAGATGATCTAAAGAAAACTGAATGGATACATTTACAAAATTCAAGAAACAACAAATTCATGTGAAAAGCTCTTAGAACCCTGAGATAAGAAAGAAGTGGATTGATAGAAATTGTTTATCTATGATCAAGAAAAAGCACTGAGCTTGGAAATCATATAAACTTTAAAACACAAACAAAGTTGTAAAACATTTAAATTTATTATAAACAAATGTTCTTAAATATTATAAGCCAAAATTCATTTCGAGAATGAAATTGTGTGAATCATGAATTGCAGTGATTTGAAAAAGTCTGATGGGAAAATGTATCGAAGAACGGTGAGAAGGCAAATGTACTGAATAACACTTTTTTCATCATTTTTTTGTGGACGAACCACTTGGACCATTACTAATCTTTGACGGTAAATATCAAGGACTTCCATTATCACAAATGTAAATAGATCTAAGTTCAATTGAACACTATTTGAAGGATCTAAATGTTTATATGGTAATGGGAAGAGAAAATATACACCCCAAGTTGCTTAAAGAATGAGCACATGAACTAACTTAACCATTACTAATGCCCTATTCTCAATTCTTGTCAATATGGATTTAGAAATAAAAGACACTGTATCATACAGTTACTGGATGTTCTTAAAAGCTAAACAAAAACCATTAAAATCTACAAGCGGATGTTATATATCTCGACACAAAGAAAGCTTTTTATCAAATCACACATAGAAGGCTGCTACTCAAGTCGAAGTCATATGACATCAAATGCAAACTGTGGCAATGAATTGAATATTTTTTCTATAATAGAACACATGAAGTTAACACAAGTAAAGGGGGATGAATCAAGTGCGCAAAGTATAACGTCTGACTTTCCCCAAGGTTCCGTACTGGGGCCTTTATTGTTCATCATTTTACAGACCAATAGAGTTCAGATTAGATTAAATTCTCTGAAATTGTTACTCCATTTTTGCATTTGAAAAATGTAAAGCAATGCATATTAGAAACAAGAAATTTAATGGAAAAGGGTTTTTTTATAGGAGAAACTAACACACCATTGCTAAAAATCTTTTCAAGGGTTCGAAGACTGGTAATGAGCAGTAAGCAGAATGTTATCATCGCTCAACAACCATGGTATCCCTCGCAGAATAATACTAATTTACCCAAACTGGCGCCACCTGCATACACAAATATATAGGAATAGCTTAGAAACTCGTCAGCTCACGAACTGCAATGGATAGGGTAAACACATTTGGTACTTAACTTTATCCAGTGATTCTCTCCAAGGCTTGTTCCAATGTTGACCCTTGGTTTACAGACAGGTACAGTTCTTGAGTCCATCGAGACTGTCAATTTTCTGATAATCCAATCAATGTACCCCCCAATTAACTTTTTTAAAGACCTTATGACCTTGTGTCCTGAATTCCTCCATTCTATACACTACGGTATCTGACAATAATGATGTAATACCACTTCATAGGTTAACGACCGGTTACACTTTCTTTAAATTTAAAACGCTGACTTCCATCTTTCCGCTACATTTTACTAAACAGCAAACTTAATTAGCTCTAAATGATTAGTAAAAATAACAATGTAAACTGGAGCCGAACAGTTTTACAAATCTAGAAAATTATTAAGAGCCAACGTTATTACGCTGAGTTTGTCCTCTTCCCGAAAAGTTATCGTGTTCAGAAGGAATTTAATCAGTATCCCCACTGTTCGACTATTATCTCCCGCTTTCTACACACAACATGTATTTTAGTTCATCCCATAACTTCAGTTCGACTGTTTCTTGCGTTTACAGTTCTTCAAAACTTAACATAGTATGTCACAGCTGGATGTTCTAGTTTATTGTTTAAACAATGTTAATCTTATTCCACATACAATCGGTGTCTCTTTCTAAACAACGCTTTATCAGTTTTATTTCACATATATAGGGTCTTTTGTATCACGGGGTCACCCAGCCTTACGTGAAGCATCATGTGACCGTTGCATATCTTTATGTAAATTCGACCCCAATATGGTTTTAAGAATAACCGAAACTTTTTATAGTGTATGCTTTTTTGCATTTTCACTAATAAGTTCACATTAAAAAATCATAGAACATCAAACCGCCATTTGAATATAACACTATTTTATCCAGTAACCCCAAAGCATTCATTACTGCATATTCATATTACTGCTTGTGATCGGAATTAATCTCTCCCCAATTAATGAAACAAATAAACAGAAAACACGAATTATTGTCAATATCTTCCAGATGGGTGCTAAACGGTCCTTAATTACTTATTAAATAATACTCGTATTGCACCTGCATCTCAAGAAAGTCATACATAATTTGAAAGTAATGAAAACTAAAAACACTATAATCATGGATATTGACAATGAATCATGACCTAATGGTAAATGTAAATTGGTTCAACAAAAACACCCAGGCTAGTTAATGAATCATTTCCAAGATGAATGTCAATGTAACAAAACAAGACATCGTTACTGGAATATAAAGTAACGATATAAACCGAGGCATTCATATAAATAAAGAACAGTTGTCGTTGTTGACGGGGCCATTTGATGATATGACGTTCATTGCAATTATGACCCTAACTTGAACGTCAGTCATATTTTGCAGTCTGTCCGTATTAATGGTAAAAATGGTTCACAGTCATTGAATGCCCATTGTCAATTACTAACATGAAGCTGTAGGGAAAAAAGACTGTACTACGCGTGTTTAGCGATCAGTTGCTATTTAAAGAGAAATCAACACGAAAATACCACAAATGTGATATTCTATTTTTATAAAAATAATTATTTTTCGATTTACATCCTTAAATTCCTATTATTAAACATGAGAAATAAAACATACAATGTATGGCCTAGCCTTACTTACATTGTGTGCCCTGTTAAGTGAGTCTGTAAGGAACTATTGTAATGGAAATGTGGATAAACTTTCGTATCTATATAATCTAACCTACTAACTAACACTTCGTTTATATTATATATAATTTACTCATTGTTGTTATAGATCCGTTTTGTCTTGAGCAATGAATGAAGAAAAATCGATTAATTTTCTTATTTAAAAAACAGAATATATCTCGATGTAATAGGACCAAAACGTTGATGTATAAGCATTTTTGACCTGGTAATAAATATATATATTTAATTTTTGATTGTTTCTATAGTCTTTCTAGAATTCACAATTTCACAATCTCTCGGAGTGTTTTATATCAATATTTTGTCTGGCCATGTGAGACATTTACGGCTTGATTTTTTTTATATAAACTAAACTTAAAAAATATTAATATCCCTTAAACAACAATTTTTTTATGAATTTTTTGAAAACTATTTTTGCCTAAAAAAAACACAGGTGTATGTTAGAGCTCAATTTTGGCGATTTGCGAGCCTAGGTATCTCGACCCTAGGCCGAGGTAGTCCGCTCTATTTTCTACAGATCGTCAAAATTGGCATTTTTACTGTATTTGTTATTATAAATCTACATAAAATTAATGAACATTTTGAAAAACTCTCGATTGTCATCGGCCGAATCAAGAATGTTAACACCAAGCATGTGCTACCTTTTACTATTGACGCTAAATTAATAAGTAAGCATTGGTGGAAAAATAGACTGAGTGAACTATCATTTACGGGTACGTTGAAGTGTGGACTATCGTTTGTGCCATACGCCATCCAGGTAGCGGTATATCGTACATGTTTAATATGGCATTTACGTAATCATGGGTAAAGAATTTTCGGCGAGTCAGCGAGCCTGCAAGTGTTTGTTTTCAGAAGACTTTCAGAAATCTACTGCAACTTGTTTGATATACGTGTAGTTGCGCTTACATGAACAGATAAACGGTGCGTTCACAAAACCTCTTATAATAATGAGCTTTGTCATGGGGTTGTAAGCAAGACCATTTTGAAATGCATGCCCAAATAATTTACACATGCCGACAAATGAGAAATGTGACGGGAAATATTGGCCCTGGCCGCATAATTTGAACAGATGTTGGACTGTACCATATTGTAGTATATAGCAGCAATAGGTTTTTGCTTTTAACAAAGAAACTATTATGAAACTATTTTGAATTCAGTAATGAATTGATGATACAAACATAATATTTAACCCCTGTATATTTTCTTTAAAAATGTATTTAAAATATCAATAATCTATAACCTCTAGGACAAGCAACATTCAACATAGATATATAGAGAAATAAACATATGACATCACTTTTGGTATGCCTTAGTACTATGTTGCATGATAGTCATCAGTTGGTGAACACATTGTACTGAAATAGGTGGTAAACAAAGATTAGCTTCATCAACACTTACAAACTTTATGCCGGAAAGTTTGCATGTCTTCTACAATTAGAACCCGCCACATTCTGTGAAAGTCAATAAATGCCACTTGGTATAATGTTACGAACCTAAGCTTTGGCTATTAACGAAGCTCACAGAAACATTAAACCGTTATTAATTAAATGAACATTTGATTTGAATTCTCTCTGGGCCATCCCTAACAAAGAAGACATGTTGATAAAATGTTGTTTCTTGTTTCATCTCACTATAGTCGGTCAACGCAAAAAAGACTCAGTTATGAATTTTGTGAGCCTCGGATTATTCTCTTTGGTTTGCATCAGCTTCATCAGCTACGGCAAGTGACTATATAGGCCGCGATTCGCTCATACGACTTTCATTATCAATGTGAGAGCTGTAGAGTGAACTTGCCTACTTTGTTAAAGCCGATAAAATCAAAATATCAATGCTAATGGACTTCGCAAATATTGAACTCATGTTGGAAAAACATTGATCAAAGGCTTATTAAAATTAAACTATAACTATTACAAAAGCATACGAAAGGACACCGATAGTTGTTCGAGAAACTGAATTGTTGGAATTAGCAATCATGACGACGGTACGTGATGTTTTTGATCAGTTTAATTAAATAAAGTTTAGGTAGAAATGAAACATGCGAACACCAAAAAGTTGTAATAAAACAACATAATGGTTAAACCTCATTCACTAGTTTTACTCACGCTGCTGATAATGATGATGACGATAATCTTACACCGTATTTATTTAGAAGTTTAACTTTAATTATTATGATTAATTATAATGTCACATTTTTTTATATCATGATGTTCTGTTAGACATACTTGTTTTTTTATTGTTTTTGTAATAACACACCAAACTGTTCAAACCTCATTCACTAGTTATCAACAAATATTAGAAATATTATTTTACTCACGCTGCTGATAATGATGACGTATTTATTCAGAGGTGTTACTTTATTTATTATGATTAATTATAATGTGCCTTTTTTATGTTATGATGTCTGTTTTCTGTTGATTTTTATTTCCTAATGTTTTTCTTGAACGCACATTTTTTTTATCAACATCAACATCGTACAGTTTAACCATCCCAATTTACTAAGGTTTTTATGTTACATAAAATTTAACTCCGTTCCATGTGTCATGCAGAGGAAGTATAAGGAGATGATGGAGCTCAATGCTCTACATAAATTCGCACACGCTTATAACACATAAGATTGAAATACAAATGCATCTTTTAAATATTATAATCTTGTACTGATTTTTAATGTGATATTTCTTAAATAAACTCTTTCTTTCAAAGTTTGTTATTGTTATGATATTTTTCAATAAAATATTATAAAGGAAAACTATGATACATTAAGCAAAAATCAATCCATATAAGGAATAAAGGGTGTAATGTTAGCTTTAAATACTTCTGTAAGACTGCCATATGGATAATAAGACAACACTAGTAAAACATAACATAATTATATTTTTTCGCTTTAGCGGGATTGCAGAAGGATTCAATAAAAAAAGTGGACTTAATGTGTATGTTATAGTTCTCGATTTTCTAAACAACTGATACTAGGCGTATTCAATTTTTAAATCAATAACATGTCCAGTCACTAAATAAATTGATGAACACACAAGCGCAGATAGAATCACACACTAGACTGGCCGAACTCAGTTCATGTTACCATAATAGCACGAGTAAAACTATGAGACAAAGGAATTCGTAAAAAGAGCTAGACTATTTTAAAGATAAGAACATGCAATATACAAATAAGAAAAGGAAAATATAAAAGGAGAGAAATATGTTTAACAATTCTTATACGCACATGTTTGGTATTAATAAGATACATAGTACACTTATATATATGTTTGCATGTAATCATATCTATATTACGTGTATAGTATTTCTGTCACAAACTGGCAGAACTTCCTATTATTGGACAGTTGGTTGTTACATGAACCCCAATGTACATTTGTGTGTTTAATGTCAATTTGTTATATCATTTGCACACGTGTATGTTCAAATTCTGAAGATAGCACGTACATTTCATATGTTGCTCCCGTGTCTTATCGCTCCAAAATGCTGTACGAAGAAAAAGAGCTATCGTCTATTTTTAATTTCCATTCAATTGTTAAAATGTTCTCAGCAGAAGTGAAATACGTTTATTTTTTGAACACTATTAAAAACTATAATGCATTCCAAGTCCCACAGCCATTTAATTAAAATGTTGAAAGTAAAATCTCCGGCGCATTGCAGGTCATGAAAATAATCTTGAAAAGTTCTGAAAGTTCTTGTCTTATCTCGTAAGCACCTGTATCGCCTCTTCGCGCAATTAATCTTGTTTACTAACATAACCTATTTTCTTATTTATCCCACTTGTTAGACAAAAAACAGGAAACACTTCATTCAATGTGCCACTTACCTGTCTCTGATATCCTTGAAACAGTTTTTTTCTTTCCTGAGTTTTCAAGGATTTTAGACAAGCATGGTAATTAGTATCTCCTGCAACTGGTTGAATAATTAACCGTTATTTGATGGAACGTTTTAGGCTATATAAATGCTGCGCTAATGTAAAAAGGTTTTAAAATTCTAAATTTGATTCACAAAGGTTTATTTCATGAAAGCAGATTGGTGTTGTAGGCTCTGATAATGCTATGTTATAGGTAGTAATAATGCAGAATCTGTGCGTCTCTGATTAGGAAGAATGTTTAGAAGTTTATGATAATGTTAAATGTAATATACACGGTTTTTAAAAGTGTATAAGGTTAAAACTGTTTTAATGATTCATTGATTTTAATAAATGATACACGACTTATGTTCAGTGCGAAACTTACTGTAAGTTTTGTTTTATTTCTGAACTTAAAACACAATGACATACGGATTCAATTTCAAAGTAAATGATCAACAGCGATTTAAATTCATTCATTACTTAAGTTATCACGAAGGACTGATAAGCGAACATTATGAAAATGTTTTTGGAACATGTGACAACGACAAAAACACGGCGCATTGAAGCAAAACTAAAATTTGAAACTTTTCAGATACAGTTTCACCATTGTGACAGCTAGTGCACAGGGTTTGACTGCATTCCCATGTGACACAGTTTGACTATTGTGACTTATACAGTGGTTTAATTTGAAGATTATGATATTGACCTGCATTTTGTATCATTTCAGAAATGCTGTCCGCTATATCTGTCCATCATGACGTGGGCACTTACACTGCTGCTGCTATTTTCTGCTACGGAGGCGCGATACGCTCGCCGTCACTACGATCCGCCGGTTGAAGATTGCCAGTTTAGTTGTAACGTAGACTTATACAAATGTGACCTAAAATGTAAATATCTGCGGGACTTTCAAGGCGAGAAACTTAAGAAATGTCATTCAGACTGTGCTGATAAATTCTTGGACTGTTTTGTTGGATGTTTTTCTGTGAATTACTCTTCAGGATTTAGTCCATTTGGAGACTATGGTTTCAAATGACCTTTGAACAATTAAGATTGACACTCTTATATTGATAATGAAACACGATCACTGACAGAGCAGCAGCAAGTTTTATTTATATTTCAAGTCCGCTAGCAACATCCTCACTTAATTGAATATCGTGTTAAATATTTAGAACTTTAGTGATCCATTATTCACAAGGGCACTAAAATACCTTCTCAGCGGGCCATGTGGTTAATTATAACATAGATGAACCTCACATGTTGCTCTATATTTATCTTACTCCACCTTTTCGGCTCACCCAAGGCGCCACGTAATCATTACATTTTATGTATGTAGTTTTCTCAAGACCTTTTTGTAATAGTTCTGGTAACAGGCAAAACGAGCGTAATTACGTTGGCTCTGAACTTACTGTTTGACTTGAAAACAAGGTTGGGTGTTTATGGGTGCACAGAATTCATGATTCAGAGGAGTAAAATTCGATTCATGATCCTTTTGAGGTGTTAATTTTGTTAGTTGTAAATGACTTATTTATTATTGTTTGGATGTGAATATGATTTGTATATAATTTGCATATCCTGACTATTTTTCGCAGGTACGAAAATGTTCAATTGTTAAGACACATGGAACAAATGTTTGTTCTATGAAATGTAGACCTGTATTGCAAAGATGTATATGTTTTATTGCAATCTCTTATTTTAGTTTTTAAAATGCCTACAATTTCATTTTTTTTCTAATCAAGAAAGGTTAGATAAAATACGCTGTTTAGTTAAACTTGTGAACAAATAAAGCATTATACTCTCGATTTTATCTGGTTTTGTTGCATTTTGATACCATATTTAAGAAAATTGTCGTTTTGTTTGTCAATGATTTTGTTGAAAGGTATTTTCTGGTTAATTTGAAAATAAAATGAAGAAAACCTTAGGTGAAATGCTTGTTTTTTTGTATGTACTGGATATCGTTATTCCTCGTAATAAGGAATTCCAAATCCCCATTTACAGTTTCCCAACTTTAAAAATAAAAATTAATAAACCCTTACATAAATTCGAATATTTCATGTGAAAAAAGGAACGACCTGCCAAAATGTTCAAACAGCAAACAACAGACAGGTAGGGTTCCCCTGTTATCACGTCTTCAAAGGCGTTGCCAAAGGTGAGACACATCCTATGGAAGCCCTTTTGGTTTCTAATACTAATTATATACATCGGATGTCATGAAAAACTGTTATTTAAACCACCAAAAGTAGCATTATACGTGTTCATAAAAAATCAAACAATTCTTCCAGACGAACAAATGTGATTAAAAGGGAACGAAGAAATGCGCTATTTGCCCATTCTTTGAATGCAGACTTATTCAATGACGGAAAGGCGTACACAGTGCGGAACGCAAACACTTGCAAATCATTTAACGTAGTCACTGTGTTCTGCAGACGATACCTGAGTACATTGACGTTGAGGAAACAGGTGGTACACTTATTCAAAGCCACCTTTTAAACATATCTCATATATGTACAACAACCCGGTTACCGATCACTTCAACAGTAACTGTCATGACGTCACATACATCACAAACTTAAACTGGACCGAACAGTACAGAACAACTATAGAACAATTCGATAAGACTCGAGAGGGTGGCTCGACATTTCGTCACGATGGTTTGACATCACTTCGACGAACGCCGAAAGTACTAAGGCAGATGAAGTTTTTATATATTCTGCATCAGATATAAAACATAAAATACCTTAGATTTTTCAAGATTATTGTTCAGTGTACTATATAAACAAAAGCATCATCCGGGCATCCGGACACACGTTATATGAATACGTTAATGCATGTCCGGGTAGATCTATATACTTTTATCTAAAAACTGTTTTGAAGAATAAAAAAACTTATCCCGAAGTGTGTACCAAATTTATTTGACGAGATGTGTTACTCTGAAGCAAATTTGTCCTAGCTAGTTGTTAATATACATAGGAACAAAAGCTGAATGGAAAGTTGGATGTACATGTATTTACTCCCGTGAGTACTTCAGGTCAAATACATGTAACTACATGAACATCTCGTCATAGCCATTAAAATGTCACAGCAATTCGTTTACGGAATAGTTCTTATTTTGTTTGTTAAAATTCCAATATCTACTAAAATCAACCCGCCGGGTACGCGAATTGCAGTTCCGACGACAATGGATAGGGTTAATATCTATGCAACGGTTTTCATTCTTACATTCATAACCATAAAGACATCCTAAAAAACAAATCAAAAGTAATCGAATGTTAAAGCTGCACGCTCAGAGATTGAATGTTTAAACAACTTTTTTTTATTTTTTGTCTTGGAACGAGCCGATTTTTTGAAACTGCATGGAAACCAGTTATAAAAGACTGCTAACAAAAACATAGAATGCAGATTTTTATATTTAAGTTCAAAAATTGATGTTTTATGCATTTCTCTTAAACCGTAAGTAACGGTTTAAATCATAAAACATTAATTTTCGAAAGGAAATATGAAAATCTGCGATCTGATCTTTTGTCAGCAATCTTTTATCATTGGTTTGCCGATATTTACGCAAAACTTTGCTCTTTCCAAGACAAAAAAAAATTGTGAAAACGGTACATCTCTCAGAGTGCAGCTTTAAAAAAACAATTTTTGCATAAACACAAGCCAACTTTTCTTTAATCAGTGAGGATTCTTTTGTCGTTTCACAAATAATTACAAAGAAGTCAACTTTATAATATTTTATTTCAGATATGTAGCTTTTTCAATTGATTTGAGTCCCGTTAATGTACATATATATATATATATATACGAACATCATTATACTTATATAAAATTAAACTTTTACATCATTCGTTACTAAGTAAGTAAGTGGTTGATAAGGAAGTGATTGGTTGGTAAGAAAGCCATTGGTTGCTGAGGAGGTCACTGGTTACTGAAGAAGGAAGTGATTGCTAAGGGAGTCATTGGTTGCCAAAGAAATCATTTGATGCTTATTAAGTTAGTGGTTAATCAGTAAGTCATTAATTGCTAAAGAAATTAATAGTTGATAAGAACGCAATTGGTTGCTATAGATGTGGGTGGTTACTAAACACAACATGAGGCTCCTTTTCAATATCAAAATTCTAGGCATTGCTGTTTAAAAGGTGATTTTTCAAAGATTTAAAATTATAATATATAGAAAACCTTGGCAGGGCCAGTTTGGACCACAGTGTCAATTTTTGAACAAACATAGTAAAGGACCAATTTATGTGTATATATACCAAAC
The DNA here is from genome assembly GCF_026914265.1 of Mya arenaria. Classification (NCBI taxonomy): domain Eukaryota; kingdom Metazoa; phylum Mollusca; class Bivalvia; order Myida; family Myidae; genus Mya; species Mya arenaria. The sequence continues at coordinate 7,400,462 of NC_069124.1, forward strand.
ATGAAGGGTCTGGGACTTGTGGTTTAAGAGGAGAAGATTTTCAAAGGTTTTTTAATTTCATAAGTATATAGAAATCATTTGGTCCCAGGGCATGGCGCACTTTGACCACAGGGATATAATTCAAAATTGTTTTTGTTAACAGCCACTACATAAGCTTCAATTAAAATATTTAAAAGTCTTGGTCTTGAATTTTAGAGAAAAAGTTTATACTATATAAGTTGACAGGAAACCAGGGACCGCTGGGACAGGGCCACTCTTGATCACAATGTATTTGAACATTTTTGGACCACTACATATGAATGCATTGATTGGTGGTCACCAAGCCGGACAAGTGATTTTTTTTACGATCCATCTCCAACACAAGGCCACAATCGCGCACAAAATCATACATACGAGAGTGACTTAGTATATATTTTATTATCATAGTCCGAATTTAAATGACCTGTCGTGGAAATTGACAGACACTAGTATCCGAGCACAATGTCGTCTGACAAATCAAATGCTGTTAGACAAAAAGAAAAATCTTGAAAGTCTTTCGACAATGTACAATAGGGACTTTTTCTAAAGAATTTATTTGGCTTGTCATAAAGGCATAGCATGATATAATCATTTTAATTGGTGTATAATTAGTACATGTGCATTAAAATCGAAATAACATTCAGCGTTTATGATGAAAATTTAAACAAGAACATCCGTCATTACGGTACACAATCTTCATAGGCTTGAAGAACTACTTGGCCTCGAGCTGATCTGAGATGAGTTATGCAGCGATTTCAGCCTGCTCAAATAACATGCAGTCATTACCAAAGCGGCATTTTTATTACTAAAAAATGTTATCCTTCATTTTGTCACTTAAAGGTAAATTATAAATAAGACAGAATTTAGTTTGAACTTTTGTTTCTTCTCTAATCTGTTTATTTAAATACCGAGCGAAATCTTAACTTAAATTGAAACGCGAACATATTCTTCATCTTTAACAATTAAAAAAGTAAATTACAGTATTGTTTTGTTAATACCGGATCTTTAGTTAAGCAAACTTCACAGGAACTGATGTTACACCAATAGTGCAGTCTAAATACAGCAACTACCCACAAACCCACTTGCCTTATAACAAATTGTTTTGGAGAAATAATAATTTGTATTCAAACCAGTTTCCGGAAGCAAGAGGAGAAGAGGCGTATCAATCAAGTAGTTAACGTGTTTGTTGCAGTACGTGTCTTTACCTCTGATACGAATAAGTATTGGCGTATATCTCGCTTACCTCTGTGAAAAGACATCATAAGCAAGAAATTATCACCTATCCGTTACGTTCACATACATCAAATGAATCAAATGCCAATAGCTAATGCAATGACGTAAATTTGTCTTCAATACATCACAGAGTGATTCGAGGATGGTCTTCATTACTCTTTAAATGCCTCTAGAGGATTCGGATTTCTTGAATCTGCTTCTTTCATATTAGAGAGATCAGAATTCGCGTGATTGAAGCGGGATAATGCATGCTGTTGAACAAGAGCGATTTCTTCGCAGAATTCACACTATTTTAAATTTTATTTATTGCAACAATACACTATGTTTCAACATGACTACAAGCACAGATAAAAATCCAATCCCAGAACATATATTCAGCCAACTATGGATGACGGAATTTGTGGCATTTGTAACTTGGTGATTACGTGCAAAACCCCATTTCCAGCCTCGATGACCTTATCTGTTAATTGAGCCGTATTGTCCAATATCATAACGCCCGCTGCAATAACAACCAGGAGATAGAGGACTATAGTTTGTTTCAGTGTAAGTTCGTAATATATTTCACCAAAAGATATATTTCACGAGTGGAGTAGCCTCGAGTACAAAAATCACTTGTGGTGTTTACGAGGTAAAAGGTCATTTTATTAAACATTTTTAGAAAAAAGCGACAATTTCTATACACACGTAACGTCACTTCGAAAATTACCTCGCTAAAATTATGTCCCAGCCCTATGCACACTGACGTATAATTTGGATCTGAGAGCGGGCTAAAATTTCAAAACAGTGAAAAATATTAATAAGATATTTTCTCTGTTTGGAACAGGTAAAAATCAATTTTATTTCACTGATTAATCTCTATAAACCACCGGAAAGCATATAATAATTATTTAATTTAGCCAAATAGTCCAGTATTATATCGCCAGATGCAATGAAAAAAACGATTTTTTCACCATTCAATACAGGAAAGCTACGAATAAAATCAAACAGCATGGGAGAAAAACATTAAAATAAAAAAGTAAAATTAATGTTGAGTTTTGTTATGGCTTAGTTATTTGATATCGCTGCCAATATACGTTACTGTTTATAGTTCACTGTTATTATTTGTTTTTCATAATCTCTCGTTATTATTTGGCAGCTATGCTTCAAAATTCCTAAGAATTACTCCATGCATTATGGTTGGCATAACACAAAGTCTTAAAATTCCTTACATCCATGTTCCCCAGTATGTGAGAATAGTTTTTCTATTAATAAACACATACTTCTTAATGTTTATAGGCACCTATCAGTCATTAAATAGCTATGGTTGCGGGGATAGTAATATACAAGAGCATGCATCTCAGCGTTTGTTGTTACTGCAATAGAGTGTGCGGACAGGGTGCTAGTTATACTGTGGCGTTCCGCAATGGACGCCGTGTGGAGAGTCCTAGAATGCTCGCGGTACTTTATTAACACTGGAACAGAAATCATCTCTTTTTAGCAGACATCAAAAGAATTAAGAAAAAGCCAGTCTGTGGTGTCGTTACTTAATGCGTCCAGGGAACCAGCCGGTAGGGCGTCGATGGCTGTATTGGAAGGAGCGAACACCTTGTACAGGGTTAGTCCCGCTGAAGTAGCAAAAGTTATTCGATGGTTTTCTTGTATAACCATAGCGAACGTTTGTAACATTTTAATAGTAACGGTATTGCTAAAAAGGAAAAGTAATTTCAGTGAAAACAATATTAAATTCATGCAATTCGAATACACAATAGTAACCCTTCCATAGGTTTACTAACAATTTAACGATTATATGTCACATTCAATCGTTTTTTATTTCCTCAAAAACCCGCACTTGGCGTCGGTTGAATTCAACCTGAAAATGTTACGCTCGGTAAAATGATATTTTTGGTGATGGTTTGTTTTGTAAGAGGTTGTCTGTGTTATGAAATATACATACACAATCATGATTGATTCAAGAAATGTTTGGCAATATCGTCTTTTTTATACATGGTTAAATGAAAGACATTGATTCTAAGCTCATTCTGTCTTATTTATGCACATTGACTTTCGAAACATATCTGTATTTTCATCGTTATTGCACATGTTAAGATGTAATAGCGACGTACTATCTGTCTGATGGTTAAGAACAATATTTCCTTGTAGTTCACCAGAAAATATGTATGACCGCTATTTTCTGGGTTATTGAAATTTGCTCAATGTGTATGGACTACACACGATGAGTATGTGACCACTCTTTCTGGGTTATTGAAATTTGTTCAAGGTGTATGGATTACACACGATGATTATGTGACCACTCTTTCTGGAATATTGAAACTTGCTCAAGGTGTATGGATTACACACGATGAGTATGTGACCACTCTTTCTGGGATATTGAAACTTGCTCAATGTGTATGGATTACACACGATGAGTATGTGACCACTCTCTCTGGGATATTGAAACTTGCTCAATGTGTATGGATTACACACGATGAGTATGTGACCACTCTTTCTGGGATATTGAAACTTGCTCAATGTGAATGGATTACACACGATGATTATGTGACCACTCTTTCTGGGATATTGAAACTTGCTCAATGTGAATGGATTACACACGATGAGTATGTGACCACTCTTTCTGGGATATTGAAATTTGCTCAAGGTGTATGGATTACACACGATGATTATGTGACCACTCTTTCTGGAATATTGAAACTTGCTCAAGGTGTATGGATTACACACGATGAGTATGTGACCACTCTTTCTGGGATATTGAAACTTGCTCAATGTGAATGGATTACATACGATGAGTATGTGACCACTCTTTCTGGAATATTGAAACTTGCTCAAGGTGTATGGATTACACACGATGAGTATGTGACCACTCTTTCTGGAATATTGAAACTTGCTCAAGGTGTATGGATTACACACGATGAGTATGTGACCACTCTTTCTGGGTTATTGAAACTTGCTCAATGTGAATGGATTACACACGATGATTATGTGACCACTCTTTCTGGGATATTGAAACTTGCTCAATGTGAATGGATTACACACGATGAGTATGTGACCACTCTTTCTGGGATATTGAAACTTGCTCGAGGTGTATGGATTACACACTATGAGTATGTGACCACTCTTTCTGGGTTATTGAAACTTGCTCGAGGTGTATGGATTACACACGATGAATATGTGACCACTCTTTCTGGGATATTGAAACTTGCTCGAGGTGTATGGATTACATACGATGAGTATGTGACCACTCTTTCTGGGTTATTGAAATTTGCTCGAGGTGTATGGACTACACACGATGAGTATGTGACCACTCTTTCTGGGTTATTGAAACTTGCTCAAGGTGTATGGATTACACACGATGATTATGTGACCACTCTTTCTGGGATATTGAAACTTGCTCAAGGTGAATGGATTACACACGATGAGTATGTGACCACTCTTTCTGGGTTATTGAAATTTGCTCAAGGTGAATGGATTACACACGATGAATATGTGACCACTCTTTCTGGGATATTGAAACTTGCTCGAGGTGTATGGATTACACACGATGAGTATGTGACCACTCTTTCTGGGTTATTGAAATTTGCTCGAGGTGTATGGACTACACACGATGAGTATGTGACCACTCTTTCTGGGATATTGAAACTTGCTCAAGGTGTATGGATTACACACGATGATTATGTGACCACTCTTTCTGGGATATTGAAACTTGCTCAATGTGAATGGATTACACACGATGATTATGTGACCACTCTTTCTGGGATATTGAAACTTGCTCAATGTGTATGGATTACACACGATGATTATGTGACCACTCTTTCTGGGATATTGAAATTTGTTCAAGGTGTATGGATTACACACGATGATTATGTGACCACTCTTTCTGGGATATTGAAACTTGCTCAAGGTGTATGGATTACACACGATGAGTATGTGACCACTCTTTCTGGGTTATTGAAACTTGCTCGAGGTGTATGGACTACACACGATGAGTATGTGACCACTCTTTCTGGGATATTGAAACTTGCTCAAGGTGTATGGATTACACACGATGATTATGTGACCACTCTTTCTGGGATATTGAAACTTGCTCAATGTGAATGGATTACACACGATGATTATGTGACCACTCTTTCTGGGTTATTGAAACTTGCTCAATGTGTATGGATTACATACGATGAGTATGTGACCACTCTTTCTGGGTTATTGAAATTTGCTCAAGGTGTATGGACTACACACGATGAGTATGTGACCACTCTTTCTGGGATATTGAAACTTGCTCAATGTGTATGGATTACACACGATGAGTATGTGACCACTCTTTCTGGGATATTGAAACTTGCTCAATGTGAATGGATTACACACGATGAGTATGTGACCACTCTTTCTGGGATATTGAAACTTGCTCAATGTGTATGGATTACACACGATGATTATGTGACCACTCTTTCTGGGATATTGAAATTTGCTCAAGGTGTATGGATTACACACGATGAGTATGTGACCACTCTTTCTGGGTTATTGAAACTTGCTCAATGTGAATGGATTACACACGATGAGTATGTGACCACTCTTTCTGGGTTATTGAAACTTGCTCAATGTGTATGGATTACACACGATGATTATGTGACCACTCTTTCTGGGTTATTGAAACTTGCTCAAGGTGTATGGATTACACACGATGAGTATGTGACCACTCTTTCTGGGATATTGAAACTTGCTCAATGTGTATGGATTACACACGATGATTATGTGACCACTCTTTCTGGGATATTGAAATTTGCTCAATGTGTATGGATTACACACGATGAGTATGTGACCACTCTTTCTGGGTTATTGAAACTTGCTCAATGTGAATGGATTACACACGATGAGTATGTGACCACTCTTTCTGGGTTATTGAAACTTGCTCAAGGTGTATGGATTACACACGAAGAGTATGTGACCACTCTTTCTGGGATATTGAAACTTGCTCAAGGTGTATGGATTACACACGATGAGTATGTGACCACTCTTTCTGGGTTATTGAAACTTGCTCAATGTGTATGGATTACACACGATGAGTATGTGACCACTCTTTCTGGGATATTGAAACTTGCTCAAGGTGTATGGATTACACACGATGATAATGTGACCACTCTCTCTGGGATATTGAAACTTGCTCAATGTGAATGGATTACACACGATGAGTATGTGACCACTCTTTCTGGGTTATTGAAATTTGCTCAAGGTGAATGGATTACACACGATGAGTATGTGACCACTCTTTCTGGGTTATTGAAACTTGCTCAAGGTGTATGGATTACACACGAAGAGTATGTGACCACTCTTTCTGGAATATTGAAACTTGCTCAAGGTGTATGGATTACACACGATGAGTATGTGACCACTCTTTCTGGGTTATTGAAACTTGCTCAATGTGTATGGATTACACACGATGAGTATGTGACCACTCTTTCTGGGTTATTGAAATTTGCTCAAGGTGAATGGATTACACACGATGAGTATGTGACCACTCTTTCTGGGATATTGAAACTTGCTCAAGGTGTATGGATTACACACGATGAGTATGTGACCACTCTTAATCAGTGGAATAACGTCATTTATGTACGAGGTGATAATACTATATCATATATAATTCTTTGCGATTTCTATTCTCGTAAACTACGTAGATATCACATTCCAGAGTTTAGTAGGTAAATAATGTCATTGGATGCATTAATGTCGATCTTTACAGCTATGGCTTGATTAAAATGGGTTTCTGTATAAAAACAAAGACACATGAACACGTGAAGAAAAGGATTACAAAACTAAATTATATCAACATATTTCTTTAAAATATATCCAACGTAGAAGATAAGTTTTAAGCTCTTTAAAGCTCTATGAATACGTCTTTATGTATTGCCATGATTTACCTAAGCAAGTGTTCATATGGAAAATGTCAGCATACATAAACATTACGTACATGTTTCTGAAAACATTTGAAATAAAAACCTACGGTATTACGGACGTCTCTTATCACATGTCTATTTGTGTTGTTCATAAAGAGATGATGGCCAAAGGGGTTGGAATGAATCTCATGAACATCACTGATCAAGTGGTATCGGATAATCTCATTAAAGTTATGCGAATATAACTTTCGAAACGTCATGTTTCTTGTTTCTATTTATTTAATTCATCATTGAAGTTTAGTTAAAACAATAACAATGTGACAAGAAATAACAACTATGATTTCTGAACTGGTCTATGCAGCTTTAATTTATGTATACAGAGCCTTTTAAACTATTTTGCTGTTTAAAGTATTTAACGTATCGATACTAAATTTTTAAATCTGTTTTAAAGTTACTTATTTTATAAACATGTATATATAAATAGTTGAAATATTTTATAATTGTGATATTTGCTTGATAATTGAATGAAACGAGACTGGGCCTTGCAGCACGCTCGCCAGTCCTGCCTGGTCCACTAAACCTTTAAACGTCGTCGCGTTCAACGACGTTACCATCGAGTACAAGTCATCCGCGCCATAACAGACGGTAACGAACAATAGCGTTGTGAAAGTTAAGAAAACGTCTTCATCTTATAAGTGATTCTTCACAATTAGATAGCTTGTTATAAATATATAAATTACGTAGTATATATAAATTCAATCCATGGGAATAGGCATATGTTTTATAGTCAAAAGTTTAAATCAAAGTATGCGGTTTTAGTATATACCTCATGAAACAGTGACTGTAAGTATAAAAAGTCATGTTTCGAGGGTACACCTGTTTGTGCACTTGCATTATTAACACATTTCTTTGCTATTTTGTATTTTACAATTATTTACTTATTAACTGTGAAATATGCTGACACATTGACCAAACAATTCTTATTAACCGGCGATAGCCGAGGTCAATAATAATCTTGCGGTCACTATGAACTGCGTATTTTACAGCTAATAAGTAAATACCTGCTTTATAACATGATACCGCATGATATATTATGCCGTCGTTGACTTTTGTTTCCGGTCTATAAAAACGGGTCAATATTGCGGTTTATTTTGTATATGCAAATTGCTTTCGTCGAATCACGATTAGTCAAAGAACCACAGTTCTTCAAATATATTAAGAATAAATATAGTCTGCGAGAGAACTACGATTATAATGTTTCATACACAATCAATTCCGAAAAAAAACTCATTTCTGTATCACAGAAGATAAATCTTGTATAATTGTATACGTATCGTTGTTGTGTATTGTTATCGTGAGTTATTGTAGTTTGGTTCGGTGCTTTTAATAAAATATTATTTCCTTCTTTGATGACAAACATAACAAACTAATGAAAACCAAGATATAGAAGTTAACATTATGATTGGTTTTGTTAGCGGAGATGATCTTTCAATTTCAAGTTAATGGCATGAACACAAACAGAATGAATAAATTGCTATCAATTATATTTGTTTGCAAAATAATATCATCAGGTTCAATACGCCTACGTCGAAGCCAATCGATATTGGCTATTTTTCTCAGAAATAACGTAATTAGATTGGACTTTATGTTGTCATTCAAAACGATCAGTCCGGGATTCGTACTAATTTTAATCCAATTCATATTACTATGATTGATGGAATCAAACATTGGCACCAGGCAATAGCGATTGAACAAATTACGTCAATCCCAAAACCCCGGTATGAAAAGGAAATATGCATAAAAAACTAAGTCGTAGATCGCCATTTCACCACGAAACTTGTGTATTATCCGTGATTCAATCATCAGCTTTTAATTTCCTCTGACAATAAACAGACGATAGAAAAAACCATATTTGTGGTTTTCTAAATGACCGTTTACATTTTCTCAAGTTAAAGGTACAGTTTGCCTTTTCGTACTTGCTTGTTTTGGTGTGAATACAAAGACGAAACCTGTTTTTGAAAGGGCCAATCAAAGGGCTACTTTGATAGGGGCATTACTGGTTTGTTACCAGAACATATCCTGAAATAGTCAAAATATTCTTGGCCATTTGATTATCAGGCAATCAATACAACAACGGTAATTTAACCTTATTCGCATGTGTGCAAAGTATTCTTGCAATTACATCTATAACAGTGAATATTGTCTTTTTGATTCGTTTAGAGTGTTCACTTATCTTATCCTGGTACGTATAACCCTGTGTCATGTAAAATATATAATAATATATGATATATACGCAATTGAAAAAGGTTCGGGCCCTTTATCTTTACCACATTCCCTTATCAGACATCACCATATACACTACCTTTGCAAGAAAGCAGAATCATCTCGGTGAATATTATAATGTTTATTTCTGCAAGTTTGGTTACAACGCAATAAATTATTTACGCCATACAAACTTTTCTGCTGACATTCTTATTTCAACAAACATAAAACCATGGCTATACAACAATAAACATGCCACGTGAACATACTTTTATGTAATAAAAATCAAGTGCATATCCATTTGCCGAATCAGGGAATCACTTTTAATGTCAATATCGGAGAAAAAAAAGCAATGAAATACGCTCAATATTTATATGAAAACCTACAGAAACAAGCTCAGAAGCCAAAAGTTTAAAGGTAAACCCCGTTTAATGGCACAGGGTAAACGCCAAAGACATAGAACACACACAAACAAGAAACATGGAACAACAGCACAAAACTCCACAAACAACACAGTGCATATATACTTCATGAAAATCTAGGTGTGTTTATCAAGGAGTGTTGGTATCGCCTTGGTACTAATACAAAGTACTTATACTAACCCTTATACTCAAGAAAGGCAAATTTAGACTAGAAATTGTTAAAATTGTCTTGGATTCTATCCCCAAACCCCCTGCCAACAGTTTAAACCATTTAAAAATCTGTTCTGAGGGACGGGTGAATGTCAAAAGATTGTTACCCTTAGTTATATCCCTCTAACGTCAATTCCTGCATCCCTCCTGATATTCCTCTAACGTCAATTCCTGCATCCCTCCTGATATTCCTCTAACGTCAATTCCTGCATCCCTCCTGATATTCCTCTAACGTCAATTCCTGCATCCCTCCTCATATCCCTCTAACGTCAATTCCTGCATCCCTCCTCATATCCCTTTAACGTCAATTCCTGCATCCCTCCTGATATTCCTCTAACGTCAATTCCTGCATCCCTCCTGATATTCCTCTAACGTCAATTCCTGCATCCCTCCTGATATTCCTCTGACGTCAATTCCTGCATCCCTCCTGATATTCCTCTTACGTCAATTCCTGCATCCCTCCTCATATCCCTCTAACGTCAATTCCTGCACCCCTCCTGATATTCCTCTAACGTCAATTCCTGCATCCCTCCTGATATTCCTCTAACGTCAATTCCTGCATCCCTCCTGATATTCCTCTAACGTCAATTCTTGCATCCCTCCTGATATTCCTCTAACGTCAATTCCTGCATCCCTCCTGATATTCGTATTCATCAGAAAAGGCAAAACTAGAGCAATCAGATGAGTGATGATAATCACTTCCCCTCCGCAAATCCCCTCGCACGCATGACAAAGGATGATCTTTATTGAAACTCCATGTACACTGTCATGTACACATACATATATCATTAATGTAAGACTTTAGAAATACCTAGAAAATGCAGAGAAAAGTTCCAAAGGGAGAAGCAGAGCAATCGGGACAAACAATGAGCTAACACAAGCATTTACTAAAACTTTTAATAATGCGGATGTATTACGTCTATTTTTATGTACAACTAACTATCCCACAGATAAATCTTAAACAAATCTTTTCGTTAACTATTTATTGACGTTTCGGCCTAAAGAAAAATAAATTCCTGTAAATGTTTTGAAAAAGGCAATATGGTCGAAACGTCAATACATTGTAAACTGAAAGATGTAAAACCAAACACGAACCCTTTTCTAATTTGATAAATAAATGAGACTGAAAACTTGCATTCTAAACTATCATTTCCTAAGTGCAGAACGATCATCAAATTTGACGATGACATTTGAGAATACCCCAAAAATGCATAGTTACAGAGGAAGCAGAGCATTCTTAACAGCGCTGTTGATACACAACATGTCGTTGACAATATATATCGCAGATTCATACTTAAGACATAATTTCCAGGGCTGGTATTTATAAAATAGCTTAAGTGAATTTTTCATCCTAGTTAGTTTCCTTAAATGTTCATAGTCAAATTTAAAGAAAAGTACTAGTGTTTTTAAACAAAAATACGTATATTACATAAAATTAATGAAAATAAGGTAGTATATATATTATTCAGTTATTACATCATATCACCAGTAAGATACATAATTAAGGACGATACCGGCCCAGTACTCATAGTGTTGAAATAGCTTCCTGTCACTTGCATACAAATCTGTCCAATAACAACATGAATTCAATCCATTGAACATGTGGCGATTATTTGTAAACATTCTTGATCTTGAACCATGTTAATCATAATGTTTGGTGACTGATCCACGTTTATGCACTTTCAATAGGTTTTATGTTTCGAATTAATATTGACGTATTCAAATACAATAAACTCCTCTGCTTTGCCAGATTAACTTCCTCGATCCTCGTCACTAACCTAGTATTCTCTATATACAACTACTGAAACATAAACAGGAATAGCACATCTACGAAGCTGCATTCAAACATACATTCAAACTCAATAGTTGATACAATGTTCTGTAAAATACATATCTCCATACTCCTAAAAACCTTAGGGGTCCAGGCAAGGAATCTTCACAGACAATCGCGTGTGCACAAAACCATAAAACATGTGTTCTTTTCCATACATATTAATTGGCACGCATGAAGTAAACATGTACATAAGAAGTCATTTTGAGCATTTGTTTTTGTATGTTTGGCGTTATTTCCTTATTTAAAATACCTCCGGCTACCATTCTTTGGTAAGTGCTCTCAAGATATGCATAACCTTTTTTAAAAGTAATTCCATAGATATGAGTTTGAATGTATTTTCGTATCATTTTCTGTATTTTCTTTCTAATCATACAAGTGTAAATCCATAATATCCCTCCACCAATAATTTAAAGGTTTGGAGGCATTTATAAGACATCAGATAAACACATGTTCATGAAAGTTACGGAGAATTTCGTAATATTTATTAGAAAAGAATAAAAAGGAAAAAAGAATCGCGCAGTCAGGAACAGCAACATTTGCTACCATTTTTGCAACCAAACACCAGCTATTTTTCATAATACATTTTGAGAGACCAATTCTCTAAAGATGGATTTCGCATGTACGAGGTAAGATGTGCGTGCGCGCGCGTGCGTGTTGTCCTGTTTAGGCCCCATTGTATCTTGTCACGTTTTTGAGTGTGACATTGGTGCTATCAATAAATATATTCGAGTGCGTTAACATCGTTTGATAATAAACACTTTAATCGTTTTAATATGACAATATTTTAATATCACTATATATACTTGTGCACGAAAAACTGAAGAAAAATAGTACAAATAGTAATTCGTTCCGCTAACTCTTTCACTATTTTACATACACACAATCATGGTGAATTATTATTGTATAGGCCTTGTTTACGCAGGGAAAAGCGTCGCATCCAGAAAATTATTGATTAAAAACTATGAATGCTATACAACTAGTTTAATAGAAATCAGAACCAACCAAAATATGCAAAACCGGGGGCTTTAGACTTTACCTATACTTGTTATTGTAACCCAGTGCAATAATCATTTTTCTCAAAGCAGGGGTGTGTGTAACCCAGTGCTAATTTGCCGTTTTTACTATTTCCTTGATAGAATACTATGTTGTGAAATTAGCGTTTCCACGCACGGAGATTTTCGTGAGATATTCTCACTTCAAACATTACTTTTGGGAGACATCTTGTATTGCATTTTTAAAGTTAGGAGTTTTAGCATATTTTGATATTTGGTATGTATTGGCCCTTTGATTGTTTAATTCTGCATTTGGTGCAATGAGTTGTATTGGATGCTTTGGTTGTATTTTCGGAGCAATTTTTGTATTTTCGTGGTTCTGGTTTAATACTAGTTCAAGATAGCAGTAATGTTTCTTTCTTGTCTTTGTTGCACATTTTGCACATGTTTATAATCTGTTGATTTACAGATTAACAGTACACTGACAACACGGTTATGGGGTGAGATAGGAGACGTTTCGAGATAGTTATAGGACATTTGGTTCCACATACCTGTAAGTTTTCATTGTGTTTATGTTAGGTCATATCATACTATTTTAGCATTATACCTTGTTACGGCCACTAGACGTATTACAACTTCAGTATTATTTGTGTACAAGATTATAATGAAGTAACATGCTTAATAGTAAAAGTATAAACATGCAATGTATAATTATAACTATGTATTAATTGTTATTGGATTGTCTATTTTCAGTATGTTCAGTAAAATTATAGAACAGCACGTTGTGATTGTTATACCAGTATCATGGTATACAAATGTGATGAAAGGAACTTGTATTTGGTGTTTTATTCACTGTCTTAATGCTTAATCCACCTGGACATTATTTATACCCGAACCCTACATGTCGACGCTTAACTTTCTGATTACCGGAAATGTCGGCCTGTTACATTATGGTGACCTCAATCAATAAAAAAGGAAATAAAACATACATGCCGACATTTTATAAAAAGGCACAATGATCCGGACGAACACGAAAATAATCAACCCAGTAATAAGCAGGGGGTCCACCAACGTGAAATGTGTTCGCCGAATTTTAAGTGAGGGAAATTGTGTGAAGCCGAAAATAATGGCGGCTTGGAAAGGAATTTCGGTGTTTCAAGGATGTATTTTCACCTGGCAAGTAAGTTATATCACCTTTCTCGCAATATAAATACGCCTACCCGGAGACCACACGTGTAAGCGTCTCTCGGTTTTTTAACCTATGTTTCTAGAGGCCTTTACAAAAAAGTTATTGAATGTATAAGCTGAACGATTGATTGTTTACAAAGTGAAAATAGAAAATTGCGTGACTTGAAACTGTGTTTTCGGCCCAAGTTTACCATTCTTGTACCTGTTTTAGCTATTTGTTATTGAATATTTGCATTATTTATCTTTTCGACCGCTACTGCACTTACATGGGTATTATACGGCCGATTGTTTCATGTTTAAACACCTTTTATGTTGGGCGACGAAGTTTATGCAGATTTTGTGTGAAGCAGAATCAGAATAAGCGTGCTTTAAAGCTGCATTTTCACAGATTAAAGAGTTTGACAACTTTTTAATTTAAGTCCTGGAACGAGCCATTTTTGCGAAAATCCATGGAAACCCGCTATGAAAGACTGCCGACACAAAAATTATATTTAAATTCAAAAAAATATGTTTTATGCATTTCTTTTAAATCGTTAGTAACGGTTTAAGCTATAAAACATTATCATTTTAACGGAAATATGAAAATATGCGATCTGATCTTTGATTAACAATCTTTTAATATCAGTTAACTATTACTTACGCAAATAATTGTTCTTACCAAGACAAAAAATAAAAAAAGTTGTAAAAACGGAATATCTGTGTGAGTGCAACATTAATAGCATTCTTAAGACACATTTTAATATTAATAATAACAGAAAATGTGGTACCCGATAAGAACATACCACGTGCTTTTAATGCAAAATTACACACCAGACTGACTGTGTACTATTTTAGCAAGATTGTATACTCTAAAATTCACCAATTTACACTGACCGAAGATAAATTTATCGTATGGGAAGACCCCACAGCCTCTTTTAATTCATAGACGATGTTGAGGGTATAAACACTTCACTGCGGTCAATAACTTAAGTTCACTGAAATACGTCTACCAATGTTAAGGTAGTCTTAAAGGGTCTAGAATAAATAGTTGAGTGGGTTATACATTTGCGTGAAATTCCACTATCTATAATCCTGCATTGATAAGAATACCATATACTCTTAACAAATTATTTTGGACCAGATTAGACAACATAAATATCAGCACATTTCAGTGAAAGTAAGTCATTGTGCTTTATTATTATATCATAACATTTATTTCATACATATATTTTGTTATTTAGCGTTGTACCCAAAGATCCATTGCAAGACAACTGCCGGGGTTGGTGGGGTTGGGTATGGGTATGGGTAGACTTAAACTGCTTTAAAACGTATTTTCGTTGGTAAGATAAAATTAGACTGATAATATTGCATTCATTGTATTTGCCGCATTGCGGGAAGTTCGTATTACATCAAGAGTTCTTACATTTATTTACAGAGTAATAATTTGATTTCCGAGTTCATATAGATGAATTGCTGGAAAACTATACAAGTAATTTTGCATAACAAATACACGGTACGTTCAAATTTCCTTTTGTTATAATTATTAACATGTGTCACAGCTCATGTCTTAATTAAACTGTTATTAACGCATGTATATTCTGATTCTGCTTCACACAAAAACTGCATAAAACTTCGTCGCCAAACATAAAAGGTGTTTAAACATGAAACAATCGGCCGTATAATGCCCATGTAATTGCAGTAGCGGTCGAAAAGATAAATAATGCAAATATTCAATAACAAATAGCTAAAACAGGTACAAGAATGGTAAACTTGGGCCGAAAACACAGTTTCAAGTCATGCAATTTTCTATTTTCACTTTGTAAACAATCAATCGTTCAGCTTATACATTCAATAACTTTGTTGTAAAGGCCTCTAGAAACATAGGTTAAAAAACCGAGAGACGCTTACACGTGTGGTCTCCGGGTAGGCGTATTTATATTGCGAGAAAGGTGATATAACTTACTTACCAGGTGAAAATACATCCTTGAAACAACGGAATTCCTTTCCACGCCGCCATTTTATTCGGCTTCACACAATTTCCCTCACTTAAAATTCGGCGAACACATTTCACGTTGGACCCCCTGATAAGTTTCATTTGAACATGCAATTTGTTCTTCTTTGGTCAATCATACAATGGAATCTACAGGGACAAGCCAAGGAGCCAAGAAAAAACCTTGATAAGAAGCACGATGTTCAAGGAGTCAAGACATTACCCTGTTTAATGGCACGAGGTTCAAGGAGTCAAGACATTACCCTGTTTAATGGCACGAGGTTCAAGGAGCCAAGACATTACCCTGTTTAATGGCACGAGGTTCAAGGAGCCAAGACATTACCCTGTTTAATGGCACGAGGTTTAAGGAGCCAAGACATTACCCTGTTTAATGGCACGAGGTTCAAGGAGCCAAGACATTACCCTGTTTAGTGGCACGAGGTTCAAGGAGCCAAGACATTACCCTGTTTAGTGGCACGAGGTTCAAGGAGCCAAGACATTACTCTGTTTAGTGGCACGAGGTTCAAGGAGTCAAGACATTACCCTGTTTAGTGGCACGGGTTCAAGGAGCCAAGACATTACCCTGTTTAGTGGCACGAGGTTCAAGGAGCCAAGACATTACCCTGTTTAGTGGCACGAGGTTCAAGGAGTCAAGACATTACCCTGTTTAGTGGCACGAGGTTCAAGGAGCCAAGACGAGGTTCAAGGAGCCAAGACATTACCCTGTTTAGTGGCACGAGGTTCAAGGAGTCAAGACATTACCCTGTTTAGTGGCAAAAGGTTCAAGGAGCCAAGACATTACCCTGTTTTGTGGCACGAGGTTCAAGGAGCCAAGACATTACCCTGTTTAATGGCACGAGGTTCAAGGAGCCAAGACATTACCCTGTTTAATGGCACGAGGTTCAAGGAGCCAATACATTACCCTGTTTAGTGGCACGAGGTTCAAGGAGTCAAGACATTACCCTGTTTAGTGGCACGAGGTTCAAGGAGTCAAACCATTACCCTGTTTAATGGCACGAGGTTCAAGGAGCCAAGACATTACCCTGTTTAGTGGCACGAGGTTCAAGGAGCCAAGACATTACCCTGTTTAGTGGCACGAGGTTCAAGGAGCCAAGACATTACCCTGTTTAATGGCACGAGGTTCAAGGAGCCAAGACATTACCCTGTTTAATGGCACGAGGTTTAAGGAGCCAAGACATTACCCTGTTTAATGGCACGAGGTTCAAGGAGTCAAGACATTACCCTGTTTAATGGCACGAGGTTCAAGGAGCCAAGACATTACCCTGTTTAATGGCACGAGGTTCAAGGAGCCAAGACATTACCCTGTTTAGTGGCACGAGGTTCAAGGAGTCAAGACATTACCCTGTTTAGTGGCACGAGGTTCAAGGAGCCAAGACATTACCCTGTTTAATGGCACGAGGTTCAAGGAGCCAAGACATTACCCTGTTTAATGGCACGAGGTTCAAGGAGCCAAGACATTACCCTGTTTAATGGCACGAGGTTCAAGGAGCCAAGACATTACCCTGTTTTGTGGCACGAGGTTCAAGGAGCCAAGACATTACCCTGTTTAATGGCACGAGGTTCAAGGAGCCAAGACATTACCCTGTTGAATGGCACGAGGTTCAAGGAGTCAAAACATTACCCTGTTACGTGGCACGAGGTTCAAGGAGCGAAAACATAAACCCGTTTAGAGGCACGAGGTTCAATACATAATATAAAATTTACAAGAGACACATAGCGTGTAAACACTACAGAAACAGATATATATGTATATATTTTAGTGGATAATTATAATAATTAAAAATTTATACCCATTATATTTCCGAACAATAATTAATGGTTTGACATTTAAAACGGTAAAACTCATTATAAAAAAAAACATAAGCAATTCCAATTTGGAGAGACAAAGAAGATGACTAAGAATTAATCGACTGCTTCAGAAAATTCTCTACTGGCGTTTGATGTACAATTTGCAATTAGTTATTATTGACTTTATAAATCAATATTTGCCATTTGTTCAGAGGTAATCCATGAACTTGTTTTATGTGGCAACGTTTTTAGAATATCTTGAAGTCGTTAAGAATAAAAGGGTAGTTGGCAGTTAAAACATTTAAAATATCCCAATTCCAGATAGTTTGTAAACCGAGACAGACCAGGAGATACTATTTTAGGGGTTCGACGTTTATTATTTTTGCGGAATTTTATGCCATGTTCAGCGCGTAACATTATGTCGGATTCTTCTTTTACACTTAACTTGTTTTTCTATTGATATCGGATCAAGCATAAACTCTTAGTATAATTTTCACAAATGCCGAAAATAATTTCCTAGAAATTAATTTTCTCCCCAAATTTCAAACAAATACCTGAAAGCTTCGCATAACAGAAAACTTGGCAATGTGACAGTTTGCACCGCCCAAATTATATACCCATCAACTTTACTGCCAAGCCCACAAAAACATATTTTTGACGATGTAAACAAACTTTATATATATAAAACCCAATAAAACCCAATAAAATAAAAACGAAATTTACTTACACAAGATTACCAATACGGAGTTTTGAAAGTACCTGAAATATGTTAACTTGTAAATTCAATTAAAGCGTCTTGCGTAAAGAGAATGTTAGACCGCTGAAACAAACGCCAATACAAAATATTTTATTCAAACCTTTTTGAAAAAAAGGCGGAGACCTTATTTTTGAATGTAATTTAAATGATAACTTGATCTACAAAATATGTCGTGGAAACAAATTCCTATGCTATTATAAATTACAAACTTAGTGTTCCTTTCCAGTTAGGTGACCGTGGTTTTGTACGTGCCACGTTGTATGATGGATATGCAATGTGGGGGTTTCGAAAGAAAATTGAGCTAATTCACTTCAAGGTTTTAAGGGTTAAAAATGAGCACATGTTATATTGTCGTTCATCGTGAAATAGGTAGACACCAATTATATGTAAATATTTATTCTAAAATTATAAAACTATTTCTTCAGATGATATTATAATAAATAAGCTATACAAAGAAATGTTTAGAAGTCTAGATATTCGTAATAATTGGGCTTATGATGCAAAAACTCTGTTAGATATGTATGATTTCTCTTATGCGTGGATATATCATAGCTCTGTTTATTTGAAGAATATCCATATTGTGTTAAACATAGAGTGTTTGATGTATTTATAAAGTCATTGTATAAACACGTTAACAATAGTAATACCTTATGTATGTATACATACCTAAAAGAGCACATTGAGTTGAATTTTATCTAGGTGTTTAACATGGCACTTAAATTACAGAGACAGGAACAGGCCGATATGGCCGTAATAGAATTAATAGAAGTGACCGCCATTGTGTAACTCATAATATACACTGTGTATAACAATTTATAGTATGCCGTGTAGTATTCCATGTATCATTGTGACCATATTTAAAGAAATATTCTGTTTTGTCAAAAAACTGAAATTTGTGTATTAATAATAAACAATTACGTATGTCTGTCGGCCTACCTGTTCTGAAACTATATTCGGCATCACTCATGACGTTCTTACTTTTAGTCCAGTCTCTCATGCGTTATCAAAGTGTGGGGATAGTAGGTACAATTTTAATCCTCTCAGCAGCAGGGAATAAGTAAATATGATGTAATTTTAATGATCAATATGAGTTGTGACTTTGACCTTGACTCTTTGACCTTAAAATCCATAGGAGTAATCTACTGGTTACCCCAATCCTTAATGTCAAGTTTAAGGGCAATGGGTGCAGGCATTGTGAGCTATCATACAGACAATATATTTTCGTTCAAGGTCACTATGACCTTGACCTTTGACCCGATGACCCCTGAAATCGTTAGGGGTCATCTACTGGTCAGGCCCAACCTCTAATTCTATATTGAGGGCCATGGGTGCAGGCATGGTCGAGTTATTACTCGGTCAACCTGTAAGCATTCAAGGTCACTGTGACCTTGACATTTAACCCGATGATCATTAGGGGTCATCATTTGGTCAGGCCCAGCTTCAATGTCAAGTTTGATGGCCATAGGTTAAGGCATTGTTGAGATACCACTCGGACAATCTTTGACAATTTTTCCCCATGAAAGGTCACTGTGACCTTGACCTTTGACCTGATGACCCCTATATACATCCTCTTCTTCAAAGGGGGGCATAATAAAACTAAGCACAGGTGATTTCTCATTAATGGTATGAGTAAATGTATCCTGTAGCTTATTACTTTACCGAATGCTTCATTCAGCATATTATATAAAAGAGAGCTATATAATAAACGATTCCTTATGAGTATATAATAAATTGGGGCGTGATCCTATCATTCTTTAAAAGAACCAATTGTAAAGTTCTGTACTAAGTTAGTCAGGATCGCTTTACCTCACACATTCAATAACACTTACACCTGTTATGTGAAATCGCAATAATTATAATCATTACCTTACCTACGACTGGGCATGCACATTGAACATGCTATACATAAATCTAGCAGTTTGATATCATGCCCGTTATAAATTCGAGCTCGTGAACGGTGAATCTGGAAAATACTCGTCATTATTAACAGTGGGCAAAGTGCAATCACGTAAATTCCAATCTTTATGACTCCCGGTTCTTTAGCCAACAAATTCAAATAACACCGCAGGAAATGGTGTTATACCAATCATTCGTTCTAAATTCAGCAACTTGAAACAAACCAACAAACCTACTGGCCTTATTGCATGGTAGATAAGAGTAATAACAATTTGTCTTCAAAACAGATCCCGGAATCAAGAAGAAAAAGAGGCGTACAAAAGAATCACTCAAATATCTTGCTGCAATGCGTATCTGACACTCAAGACTGATGGATTAGCCTGTAAATAAAGACTATTCATGATTAATATTATTCTAGGTTGTCATTCATTAAATGGAACAATTGTTAACTAACCGACAACAATAACGTCTATTCCCATCTCTCTTGTCTTATCGTTCTCGTTCCTCATCTCTATCTCCATCAAGTGTCCAACTTCCTTATTATTTCTTCTCTCTATTAAGATAAATCAAAATGTTTGCAGAAATAAGCATTCTAATAGGTATACAATTATTTATACACATAATACGCCTGTCTTTATAATTACTTTATCCATATCGAACCTGAAAAATAATGATGTTTAAATATTTATCGTAGAAATAACAACAGATTCAAATATTTGTTTCCTTTTTTGCGTAAAATAAGGAGTTTTCTTTTATATTTTTCGTTGAAATAAATATAGACTTCTATCAATGAAAAAGCAGCAAACAAGGAGTGAATATATCCACTAGAGGAACAATTTTAAAAATCTATTGTAGTAACTTCCTTTTGATAAAAACTTAGTATCTCACTTTTGAACCAGCAAATTATGTAAAAATTTAATCTAAAAATATGATTGCGTAAGTTTGAATAAAGAAGTTTTTGGAAATAAGTATAACTTACCGTTCATTAGTTTAGTTTAAACATATTTTATTTATCAACGTATACATACAAAATACAATGAAAAAACATCGATAATTCAAACATTAATATTGTTTAGGGGCACAAGGCAAGGGCCCAAACGACAATGAAACACAAACACAACTACAAACACACAAAAAAAACTTACACCACATACACAAATTAAAATACCACAAACAAACATTTTCCTCATTAAAATTGCTTTACCGTTAAATAAGAACACATGCATTTGCATAATCAAGAGAAATGGATCAGAACGGGATATAAATAAAACTTAAGAATATCTCCAAACATTGAAGACACTGACAGTACATGGTTAATGAGGACTTTCCATTTTTAAAACTTTTTCTGAAGCTGAATTATCGAGTATATGCTTTATGTTTAAATGGATTAATGACAAGAAAGATTTATTTATTGAATCAATGTTATTTGAAGAAACTGTTGAGTTCTAAGATATATTATGTAGAGGAAGATGTTTGTAAACCACTGCTTAAAATACCCAAAATAGATATAATAGGCGGGATGTTAAAGATACTAAAGTTTAAGAATATTTCGATGATGAATGTGAAAAAGATAAACACCATTTTATAGATGTTTGAATGTGTATATAAACTATCTATGTGATTAATTGGTATGGTACACACAAACATCTAATTACAAAAATACTATTAGCTATTTCCATCATGATTCAATTCAATGAATGAACACTTTACAAATGTTATATGTCACTTACTCAATAAATTGATGGATATGAGTTATTTCCAAGAAAAGTTATCTGAGGGATATATTGAACCCTTTCATAGAATGGGTGAGATCAACAATGCTAGTAATTATAAGGGCATATCATTGGTAAATACCTTTGGAAAATTGCCAACAAAGGTTGTTCAATATTGATAATACAATTGTCTTGCACGGTATTATTGCACGATGTAAATTAATAACAAAAATAATTACAGCCTTTATTGATTTTACTTACGCCTTTCATTATGTAATGAGAGACATCATGGGATATAATCTTAAAAAGTTGGGAATAAAAGGCATCATGTTAGATACTATAGGTTTTATGAATACAAGTAATACATAACGTGTTAAGTGTGGTTATGTTATCAGTGAAGACTTCGTTTGTTTTCTTGGTGTGCGTCAAGGGGAATCATAATATCCTTTCTTATTTTCCATGCAATTATATATCTTTGATAAAAACTGAGTACCTCGCTATATGTGAAAAATAATAAATATCTGATATTACAAAATGTTTTAATAAAAATTGTTTGTGAAAAAAACATCGCTTACCGTTTATAAGAGAACTGGTAATCCTATTTTTCAAACTCCTTCTCGAAGCAGAATGCTCCAAAGTTTGCGTTTGTACAAAATCATAGAAACATGAAAACAATTGCTCGAGCATATATTTTAATTAATATCGTCTATGTATCATCTTTTCAATCTATTTTACTTTGTAATCAAACAAATTTTGGGCTAAGTAACCAAATATGACGTCACCATTTAAAAGAAAGCGAAATTCATATAAAAATTAAAGTTTTATTTTAGAACTGGATATATCTCAGTCTTCTCTCAACCTATACTCGGACTTCAAAGGGGACTCGCTCGTATTTTTGACGAACAATGAGTTTTCCCCGTAATACATCTGAAAACACTTATTATATTATTAATTTTCTCTTTGATACCGAAACTGCAGAAAAAATAAAATAAAAGTATAATGAACCTGGTTGTAGTGGGGAGCGGAATCACACCGGTACAGCCAAGAACAAACTACAAAACTGTACCATATCCACTAGCCCACGAACTGGCGGATATTTTAGCCTTGATTAAAAACATTGGTACCATCACTTGAATTTCAATTAACCATTCACGCTACATCCTTTCGGTGAATCGCGTCAGACAATATGTGACCATGTATCAACATTTGATGAAGGGTTCAAGCCGTCAGTGTCTTAGTTTTAACATTCTTAATGATTTTCCACACATTATTTCGTAACAAAAAGAAATACGTAAAAATTGCATTTTACAAACCATGAAATTATGAAATTTGTGTAAAATTCATCCGGTTCGTCTTAGATATTTGAAAAGAAGAGATACGTTAGATCTGATAAACCATCCATGGTTAGTAAAGCTCGACTTACTTGCAAAAATCAAATAAATGAGTTAATGATAAACCAGGTTTAATAGTTATCAAAACAATGAGAATTATTGTATGTGATATAAACTCCATAGAATACATGATCGATTACTGCATTAGTGTTATGATATTTCGTTCGATTTTGAGCTGTTTAAAAGAAGAATGACAAGAATATTACAATGCGCTAATGTGCATGGATACTAGTAAATTGAACTAAATTTTGAAATTGTTACAATGTGCACTTACAAATATGCAGATTCATATATATTGTTACCGTAGTCCTTCTTCAAAACCCATAACAGACCTTGAGGTAACATCTTAATTTTTGCCGATTTCAAGTTAGTGTTTTTTAATTTTTTTATACCGCATACATTTGCGTCGCAAAGGTATCATTTTGATCTATTTTCTAAATGAACTTGGTTGCCTTATATATACATATAACAACACATAAGAACACCTAATTTTATACAGAAAAACAACATCATAATTACTATTTTGAAATTTTTGTACTTAATTGCAATAATTGCATATACATTATATATTAGAAATAAAAAATAGATATATTATATGGGGATAACAAAATTTAAACACAAAACAATTATAAATTCTGAATAAAATAGTGTGTGTTTTGTTATTAACAATAATTATGGATGTGTGCCTGTTTCAAATAAATCAACTACGGAAACGTGAAATGGAGTATTATATGTCCACTTTGTGTTATCAATCTTATGTTATTTTAGATTCATGTAAAAAAAACTGAAATTACAAAACGTAATGTGTGAATTACCATTAGGACAGCATTCTTTGTTATAGGTATGATTCTAACAAAATGTTAACAGGGGGGGGGGGATACTTTAATGCTAGGAGGTTCGAATTGGTCTGAACTAGTTCTTATATTATACCGCACTTAATAGCTTGGCACTAAATCAGGAAGTTGTTTTCTACATGACAAAGGCAGATCTTATTCTGTTATACAAATTCTAACGGGCTTAGATAGAAAAGCAAACGAATTTAAAGACAAAATGCATCTTTTGCTTGTCGATACTAGGTAGCAAGTTGTGTCGCAAAACTGAGTTCAAAGTTATGGCATAATAAAGCAATAAACCTGCCAGGATAAGTCCGGACAAATTGTACAATCGGATTAATACAGAACAGAACAGAACATTTATTGAGATACAAGCATATACAGCTTATGATCATCAAAACAATCATCATAGCATGCACAACAGGATATATAAATTAACATGAATACAAACAAAAAGAAACAACAAGAAGCGAGCAAGTTAGGCTGTAATATTAATTATATTGTCTCTGTTCTGATTTGCCTTAATAGTAAATATAGCCAGTTTGTGTAACAACGACTTCTTCTAAGAGTTAAGAAGAGTGATAAATGTTAACATATTAGGTCGTGTTCGATAAGAACTAGGTATATAATATCTCTTAAGTGTTTATATCTATCACATATCAGTACAAAATGATATTCATCGCCATTGTCATTCAATGAACATACATCACATCCACTTTCATGTCGGGGAATGTTCCTTTAACGGCCTTCTTCTATTTTAAGTCTGTTAGAGGATAATCCTAATTTGCTTAACGCATGTCTGTGTTTAACGATGTCAACAATGTTCAGGTAGCAAGACATTTCAAAAGTGGATTTCACTGCACGAAATAGAGTAAGACTTGTTGAGCTATTAACACCTTCATTCTCTTATGTTATATAGGAATCTTTCAGTCTTAATTTTAACTGACTTATAAAACATGGTGTATTAAGCACTGAGTCTCTAAGCAGCCAAATTTTATTAAAACCGGCTGATAGTAATACAAGTTTTACTTTGGTTAACCAATTTACATGACCTTTTTCACATTCGTCTTAAAGCATACGATAAGTCTAATACAATATAAAATTTGAATTAAAGCTGTTCATGAGTTTAAACCAATATTTGACTATTAACACTTTCCTGTTTATTTTTAATGGAAAGCGTCCCGTTTCCCCATATAACGACAAATTGTTAATCGTTACTTTGACATTTAAAATCTGCTTAAAGAACTTTTTGTGTAGTCGTTCCAGATTTTCAGCTGCAGCAATGCCCCCATAACTCTGAGCAATATTCGAGCACATGGAGCACATATGTGTCAAATAAATCAAATTGTATATTTACTTGTATATACCCTCCAGACGTAATGCTTTTGAGAGACATGACTGATTTTATAGCTTTGTTTGCCACAGCGTCTAAACATTTGCGAAAAGAACCGTTTTAACTTATGACTTACCCTAAAAAGCAAAAAGTGTTCACAATTTCAATCTGTTTGCCGTTATATATAAATACGTCATTAATCCTTCCTCGACCACCCCGTTTAAAAATCATTACTTTCGTCTTGTCGGTCTCACTTAATGGTACACAATCGTCGGCAGACATACTAAGGCATATTGTTAATTGGTCCAAGGTAAATCCTGCATTAATAGTTTGATGCATATGGAATTCAATGTCATTCACGAAGAGGCAAAACATTATCGGCGAAGTTATCTCCCCCTGGAAAGGGCCTTTTCAGCTGTCGAAGAATTCAGACAAATCATTACAGAGTTTCACACATGACTGGACAGTTTTGTACCTAGGACGTACGATTTGTAACAGTTTACCGTCTATTCCCTCTTTGATAAGCTTAAACCATAGCCCGTTTCTATATATCCTATCGAAACACTTCGAATAGTCCACGTAAGCAGCATGTATTCTCTTCCGCTTGTTAAGATATAATTCAATAAGGCTTTGAAGAATAAACACTGCATCCGTTGCACTGTGGTTAGACTTGAAACCGAACTGCGCGTCCGTGATTTTGTCATATTTTACTGACCATGTTTTGAGTCTCTCGTTTATGACGTAAGTAAATAATTTCCCAAAACAACTAATCAGGGTTATCTCCCTGTTGTTATTTACTTCATCTTTTGGTTCCTTTTTCAATACCGGCACAATCACTCCCTGAGACCAACTGGGGGGGGGGGAACTCCAGAGTCAAGAATGTTATTGAAGAGGATGCAAAGGGGCTTGATCAATATATCGTCACTTTCAATGAAATATTTGTTTAAAATATTATCACTTCCGGTAGCCTTATTTATTTTTAGCTTTTTAATTGCCTTTGTGAGTTCATTTGCTGTAATTCTAGCATCAAGCTATTCAAACATTACATTACACTCCGGTTCATTAATATCAAAATCATTTCAAAATGTCTCTATCTCTATATCCGGGCCGTCCTCTGAATTATCGGCTAAATCTTTAAATTGGTCATAGAAGTCCTTTTAAATGATATAGTGGGGTCGGCCTGTGTTCTCGATTTCTTAAATCATTTCCAAAATTCCCTTGGCCTTTCTCGTCTGGACTCATGCATTTGTTTGCATCAGTATTTTGTAAGTACGCTTCGCTTTACGTACAGTAAATTTTGCTGGTGATCTGCTGCAGTTCAATCTTGTGAGTGCTTCCTTATACTTTAAGTGCTTATCTTTACATTTTCAAATCTGTTGCTTGTATCGTCCATTGATATTCGTCGTGGTGGCGGGTCTTTCAGTAAGTCATTAAGATCAAGATCAGTAATCTGCTCGTGCTCTATAAAATCACACTTTTGACCTACTCTACTGTTCAAATCGCCGAGCCATATCGTTTGGCCACGTTATGCAAAAAGTTCCAAATCGTTTTCAATTTCTGTAAAAAGGTCTGAAACTTACACATTACAAACTGGAGAGTTTTCCGGCGGGATATAGGAAACTGCAACATACCAATCGTCTTTGGTTATAAAATAATCTTTGCACAATTTTAACCACACAATACTATCTACTCTGTTCCTTTCTATAGCTATGCCTTTTTGTAGTTGATCTTTGACGTAAGTGATAATACCCCCACTGGACCTTTACGCGCGGCGGTGCTGGAACTTACGGTATGACTGAATAGCTTTATATCCTTAAAGGTCAATGCTAGATATACTGTTAGTCCACGTTTTTGATTTCTGATAGGCATACAATATCATATCTGGAAATAAAGTTCGAAAAATTGTCACATGTCTTTTTCGCTTCGGTTAAGCCTTCAACATTCCATGTTAAAAAGCTAATATTACTCTCTAAGCACCCCTATTCGGCATCATTGCTAGAATGTGTACTGGGAAAGAACTCCTGGTCATAAATGAATAATTTGTCGTATTTGAAAAACACCTTTATTTTCTCAGATTTGGCCTTTTTGAACTCACCCATAAGTGGCCTCCTCTTGTCGACGATGTGTTTCGGTAGATGTTGGCTCACACCTACTGCTGTGTTCTTTTACTTCGGATATGCCCGGCGTACTTTTTCTCAGTCTTCGTATTTGTCGAATTTCACGAGAACTGGTCTAGTATTTCCGGCCTTGTACCGCCCCATCCGTTCGGTTTTTAGTGGCATGTTCTGCTTTGCGCCCTATTTTTGCATAGTTTCCTCTACAATGGTTAAAATGTTATTTGTACGGTCAGAATCTGACTCTGTACTTGAGTCGTCTTCCCGAAAAAACAAAAGATTGTTCTTAAGTTCATCACATTTCAGTTTGTGCCTAAGTTCTTCACTCGTGACCGTTTCGGACTCCAGATGCTTTAATCTATTTGTAAGCTGTTCTATTTCTTGTTGTTTTATGCATATTGAGTCTACTGTTTTGGTATCGAACTGGCGACATTTTTCAACATCTGATTCCAGTTTCAGTGTCTTTCATTTTAAGGTCTGCACTATCTAATCGATTGATGATCGTATTCATCGCCGACTAGATTGTATCGAATTGCCCTTATCTGCTGTCGAGCCTGTCTAGACGTTGTATTAGGGTTGAAAAGGGATCTATGGTCACCTGACCTTGCTGTGTAATCGGTGTGCATGGTACCTGTCCCATATTCTGACCTATCCCAGGTGAATGTCCATTTAATTTCATGTTCGTTAGATATTGACCATAGTTCAAACTTCCAGGTTGGACGAAACATGCTTGTCCGTTTTGATAAGCTTGCCCACTTGAGAAAACAGAACGGCTATTCTATGCCATATTAGGCCTCTTTGGTGTATCTGTTACCTGTGCACTCGCGGCCGATCCGTTATTCTTCTTCCGCTTCCCCATAAACTCAGTTAGTATGGTAATCCGTATCACTTATTACTCAATGAACTAACACATAACCACGTAAGTATCAATTGCAACAATTCATCACAACATTATCAAAAGTAATCCTCTCTTATCCTGTTAAAATCCATTTTTGCCACTAATTTTTACCAGATATTCAAAATATGCGCCAATTCTGCGCATGCGCACTACATCTATAATTAATGTTGTCAAAAAGGCAAGGTATACATCAAATGCATAACCGACGATTAATAAATGGTAAGTTTCATTATCGTTGTGAATTACAAGCATAATTGATTAAAATGATTAGTATGACAAACCATAAAAATGGTCTTGCGGTAAAAAGTAGTTATCTAATTTCGAAAAACAAATGTTAGACTGATTGTTTTAAATGCATACAGTAAAAAACATAATTAACGCATAGATTGTTTTTCAATCGTAAAGCAACTACGAATGACAAGGGCCTTCTTAGGTGTATAGCAATGTTTCATGGAATACAATGTTTAACAATGTTGCCTGGACTACGATGTTTAGTATTTGTTCTTACCGTCTTTAATATGCATTATGAATAGATTTACTAAAACTAACAGCATTGCAACAACACAGCGGAATCTACATGGACTAGAAGCTTAGCCAATTATGCTAATTTTTGGTTTTTGTTAGCCATTGTGAATCGTTTTCTGGTCAATTTCTTTTAAAAAGTGTAATTTGAATTTTTAAGTTGTACTAACTTCAATCAAGTGTTACTAACAATTTGAAAGAAAATATCAGAATAATAAGTAAACTGCATCGTGGCAACGTGAAAACGAACACTCGTACCCAAACAATCAATGAAATCCTTAAACAGTCGTGCCAACAAACAATACACAATCATATTCTCACTTTAATGTCAAGGGAAATGAAGTGTGGGTGCCGGTCAATGAATCATTAGGCCTTATTATTATAATGCATCGTTACATTGTTTTTGGGGATATTGTATTATTAGCTATTGTCCTCATATTCCCTCTTTGATCCGGTTAACGTATAGAAAATACAAGGATGGGAGGACGTTCATTGATACACCTTACATGATCTAAGTAATCGTACTGAAAAATAAAAACAAAATTGTAATTTGTCGTGCGTTAATTCAGTATCAAACTTCGACATGCTTTACAAACTGCTTAAAAACGCATTTTCATTGCAGTTCAAGTTATTTGACGTCGATTACAGTATGGAAACTGTTCTGGAGTGCATAAAGAGATCGGTAGTAATGCAGAAAATGGCATAATAACGCAGTGATGTTCTCGAACAATGAAAAGTGTAGTATCGAGATGTTAATTATTACTGCAAAATAAAACATTATTAATTAACGCAAAAAATGTCAAAATTTAAATATATCTTTCATACTAACACTTGTACATTTTTGTCTTCTCTTGGTTAAGTTTAAATTTATTCAAAATGTTATTATGATGAAATACCTAATACTTATCAAATGGAAATATTAGAAATATGTTTTTAACGCTATTTAAAAAGTAAAGTTTAATACATTTATATTTCGTTACTTCTATGTACGAAACATGTTTTAGTTCCGCCCATGGGAAAACTTAAAACACAATTCAATAGTTTTTTATCGACTTTAATCGCTTCGTCAAGCTAAATTTTATTGCAAAAACGGAATCAGTATCTCGGGGTCAAAAACGCGACAAATGAATCCCCGAAAACGCGAAAAATAGACAAATGAATATGTATTGGTCTTGTTGTCGATTTGCGCCTTTACTCCTTCAGAATATCGCCTTTTCGCGTCGACGTAGACCGGTTAAATCTCCAGGTGAGCTCGAGGCCCCAGTATCACAACATACTTACAATCCACTATATCAAATTGTTGTTGTTTTTAAATCTAAAAAAAGCACCTTTTTGGTTTAAACGAACAGTTTAATCGGTGACATCGTCTACCAATCTGATATAAAGCATATATTTCTATATGCAATATAACTGATAATGACTGAGACTTAAATTTTCAGGTAAGAACAGGTGTTTTGAAAAACATTTTGCTGCTTGTTATAATCGATATTTAAAAGACGCTAATTTCTAAGGTTTTTGGTGTCTGCCTTTTTGAACGATTTCGACTCTTTGTTTCTGGGTAAATTATCATTCATCTTTTACGATACTTTCATTCTATGCAGAGACAACCATTTGGCGGATTATATCCCAAAAGACGTTAAAACGTCTAAACAATTCTACATTAAGCCATCAACACTTTGATTTTCGATAACAAAGCTCAATATCATTTATTACTGAGGTCGCTTCTTTGGTAGTTATTTCTCCTTCCGATTGAACAGCGAAGTAGGGTTTTAAAGTATAATCTAGGTTAACATGATTAATGTATTTGTTATATTCTACAACGTCATTAAATTCAGTAATGGATATCAACTTCTCTTTAGTTTACAGCCTCTTTCGCTGTCGACATTTGATATGTTAAAAACAGATTTGCTTTGTTGTGTTTTTTCTAGATTTAGAATAAGTGAAATTCTATATTAAACGTGTCTGAGAGCCCTAGAATAGTTTCCAGTTATTCCTAAGAAAAATATCTTAACTGGGAAACAGCAACTAAAAAGTCACATGTAAGCCATGTCAATTTTGCCGAAATGACCTTCACCCTTTAGGCAGAAGCATAATCTCCACAGTTCACAGATAAATAAGGCAACACAAAAAATGTTAAGGTATACTTTTCAGGTTTAATGACATTTTCCAATTTAATGCGCATTGCTCATGTCGACATTCCCTAACAACACTGTTTAATAAGGAGATATTTGTCGGCAACGGATGTAGATTGTTGTAATGGTTACGTCATTCCTATATGCGATGAATCGCATGAGGAGTAGCGGATGTTGCGAGATACGTAGTTTGACACTTAATGAATGAAAAATAAAGGAACCTAAATGAAAGTGTAATTTTTGTCCTTGCTCGTATATATTGTAAAACATCATAATGTTCATCATCCTACTTTATTCACTTCAGTCATTCGACGATTATCACTTTGATTATATTTAACATTCCGGCTCATTCCTGTTGTGAAATATCCTACGTAAACAGGTTTCATTTATCGTATGCAATTAAGATATTTATGATTGTGAAAAAGTCAAGTCCAATCTAATGTAACTGTCACTTAAAGCTGGGTCGATAGCTTTCAACTTTAGAGTTGTAATTTGCTGCATTCAATTAAAAGCATAGTTTAAATCAAAATGAAACAAAAGAAAAAAATAAGCTTCTGAAATGTAATACTATCCCCCTGCTTTGACGGAAGTGAATTGTAAATGTCATTTAGTTCCAATTATCTGAAAGACAACGCATTGCCTTCAGACAAATGCAGCGCAAACCAAATTGAAAGCCTTTATACAGATACTGGGCATTTGAGATGATTTCATTAACCCTTTTAACCGCTCGCCCACCAATAACGCGGATCTAAATATAACCCTCACGAGGTCCATCACCAAACTGAGGAATGGAACATACACAAGTAGCAAACAATATATTAACCGACCAGACAAGTTAACAGCCTTGTTCAACTACCATTAAGCCGCCATACATGGAACAATCAAAACTTAGTGCCCAAGTGTTGAATAATAATTGGTACCACTGCGACGAAAAAATGGGCTGATTGTTCAGAATTTTATTCAAGTTAACAACGTAGTTAACGTCACTGTTGTTAATTTGAATTTGTTAACTACTTTAGAAGTGTCATGGACACATTTGTGATCTGCATCATCATTAACAAGAATTAAGACAAGTGATCCAACTATACTTGTTTTATTAAAACATATTCTGATCTCATAAAGAAATGTACAAAGCTTTGAATTATCGGCCAGATGTCTGGAACATTCATGACCAAACCCATATTTACCGCAAAACAGGTTAGACTGTCGACAATAACTGCACAAATGCGACACAGCAACAGAAAACATGATAAGACGTGTGACTACATGTATGGATTTAGTTCTCATTTGTATAAAAGGTTGATTTTGTTTTCTCTGCTTTGTTTTTCAGAAGGTTGGGTCCCTTTTTGTAGACCCAAATCAGATTTTGTTCACAAAGAGTTATCAGGGTATATATAGATAGATCATTAAATTCCCCAAACATTGAAGAGATGTACGTATTTACACGCATATACACATTATAGCCAGTAAAAAAACATTTAAATATACGTGTCGTATCATTCAGCAAGCTTAACAAACTGATAACTGAAAATTAGAAATATCAGTATATTATTATACAATTTACAAAGTGCAGTTAAAAAAACAAAATACAGATTTAAGGCGGATTAAAGCAAACAGCTTTTAATAATTTACAAAAAAAAACATGTTCTCCGACCTCAGATAAGTAGATCAAATAATTTGACCATGCTAGAAATTCTTAACTTGTCCACGGGCGAAGATAAAATGCCCGCATGGAACTCCTTTTTAATGGTCACCACATTGTAATTACCTCCCTTGTTGAAGACTGTCGTCTGTAGCATCAAGGAAATCTTGTCTTATGGAAATATTTAGAACGCTAATTAATTATTTCTCGCTTCAAATGTCACCTTAATACAGTTTTCAGGCACCTTTCACGAAATAATGCTTTACTCTCCTTAGAACTATTTAAAGACCGATTTGACTATTACCATAATCTGAATCACTGCGCGCATATCCATGACAACCACGCATTATCGCATATCTATACGTAATTATTTTCACTAAGCACAAAAGAGTTCCAGCAAAAAAAACAACATTTTTACCTTATTTTGTTTAAATGAGGTGAGAGAAAGGCATCTACCATGGCCGCTCGTGTAACTCGGTAAACCTCGTTTCCGCAAAACACCCTACGCTCGGGTCGGAATGAACCTATCTTACACTCTTAGCCATGGAAGATACTGATATTCATTTAAGTACTGCGCGCATTTTAAGTAAAGCGATTCTAATTCGATTTTTAACTTAGCATCCATTATTATTGTCTGTACTGCTAGCTAACAATCTGCACATTTGTCAGAACAAGTCATAGTCATTATCGACTTAAATGTTTCGAGACCACAATAATCGTATATCATATCCCAAAGATTGGCTATATATTTCTTTATCATCACAAAACAGAAGCAGGTGAACACAAATATTTTTAGTTATGCAGCAGTCTCCAATTTCTAGAAGCATTTCAGCATATAGTCAATTAAGATTTTCGAATATTAAACAAGCACCATATCATCAGCTGCAGTAGGTGCGCTCATAATAATGTCATAAATGCACATCCCATTTCGACTGCGCTCCAACACATCAACCAAAACGTCGATATAGGTAAAGTACAGTATATGCGAACATTTACTCCCCTGACATGTTCCCTGTAGTATCGGACATTCCTCCGAGTACAATCCACGGTATCTTACACGACTTGTAATGCCCGTGTACATGTTCCGTAGTGCTTGTAGCGTTTTTCCGTTGTTGTTCGATTCTGAAGTATTTTCGTTCTGAATGAGCATCAGCAGTTTAAAAAAGAGGCAATTGTGCCACACCCGGTCGAATGCCTGATGGGTATCAAGAAAACAAAGAAAAACGGGAGATGGGAACTCTCTTGCAATTGAGGACCTAGTCATAAAACATCCCTACTGCTACTGAAAAACGTTGAAGTCTAATAAGGTTTTCAATAATAGTTTCTTTACATCGGTCCAGTATGACGCTTTCGTTTATTTTTTCGTTTATTTTAATGACCGAACTTTTTAATAGGTATTTCTTTCAATGCTTTTGAACTTTCACTAATAACTACACATTATTAATAATTGAACATATCTACGCCATTTGAATATAGCAATGATGAATCCAATGAACCAAAATCATTCTGAATGCATATTCATATAACTCCTTGATGTTTGAATTGACCTCATTATAATCGCCAACCAGATTTTCGTGGTAATGAAAATTTTAAGGGCTAAAAAATAATCAATTATAATTTTCCTACGCTAGTTTAGGAAGCTTTATACTGAACTGTATGTCGATCGGTTTAGCATCGGTTTCATTAAATTGAAATGGCGTCTTTCGGTATAAACACTGTGGCTCGGGTTTTGGAAATCATTTTTGACAATAAATGTGTTGTGACCATACTCGAAGTCATTGTTCATCATCACATGCACTGAAGACTCACTAATTGAATCATTCTTTATGCAATATAATATCAATATGTGTTACTGGTAGCTATAATTCTGCGTAATTTGTTGTTCTTTTTGGATGGAAATCGATATCATGAACAATGACTTAATTAAGTATTATTTTATTGAAGTCATGATACACGTGACCAGAATTTGACCTTATGACGTCGATGCTAAAGAAGTCAGCTTAACAAAAACATGTTTCATTATTTGGTCCAAATTGAAGTCATTTTTGACCAAATTATGACAAAACAATAGTTTCAAACTAATATCTTTTCACAAATAGCGATATTTATACCGGCCCGGATAGACCAAAAATAGGTAAGCCTTACCTTAGTTTACTACTTTTATTTCCGTTTTTTTTACAGCATAATCTGTAATTATAAAAACAACTTCTTGACAAAAAAAACCCTGAACATACTCATGTACTTTTTATTGCAAAAAGCACATGCCATTGCATTCACGATGATATTGAAAACAAAATTTAATGTATATGGAGTCTGATGTTGGATGCTGCCTGTGTTAAACATCATTATTTTAACATCCGAAATCAATCCTAATAAATGTCTAAATACAATTGCAAATATTTTTAAAGTGATTCAGGTAGATTTATATAAATCATTTCAAACTTTTTTCTGACTGACAAAATTGTATTTTTTTTTTTGCTCGCTCGCACCATTTTTTTTTGTGCAAAATTCCGAGAAAAAAAAACATTAATTTACTGAGGCCTTAGTCATTTCAACATTTTTATCCATGTGCATGTCAGCATTTTTCAAATTTTAGGAGCATAAAATAGGTTTGTGTTTTTAATTGTTCAAAAAACTAACACCCGCAACTTCACAATGCATAACAAAATGAACTATTTGTTTGAAATACAAAATTAATATCGTTACAGAACCCAACTATGTGTTAAGCATATTGGAACAGGATAGCGTCGTATTAATCGATGTGGAATGAGAATAACAAAATATATCAATTTATTAAGGTTAATTTTAGATCGTTCAATCAAACAGTTAAAAAACCTTCAAGCAACTGTGGTTTCTTAATAACAGTAGCAGTGCAATTTACAATGCAGCGGCTATTGTTCCATAAGTAAATTGCAAAGCCATTTTAGGATATTTCCCTTACTTCACATAATCAGAGTGTTGGGGTTTTTTTCTGATCGAAAGTTATCAGACGAGATCTGGTTGAAAGAATAGAATATGCGCTGCAAATATACCCGACAGTCGGCTAGGAATTTAGGATTTAGGAATTTATCAGCTTATGGGCTTAGTCGAGGAATTCACGGATCCAAAACATAGTACTTACGTCGAGGAAATAACCAGTAATATGCAATCAGGTAAAACATA
Source organism: Mya arenaria (assembly GCF_026914265.1). Classification (NCBI taxonomy): domain Eukaryota; kingdom Metazoa; phylum Mollusca; class Bivalvia; order Myida; family Myidae; genus Mya; species Mya arenaria. Next base: position 7,436,670 of record NC_069124.1, read on the forward strand.
CAAATATTAACTGTTGTCATGGTGTTATCAATTGTCATTTAACTTTGAAGCATTTTCAATTATCACAATACACATACTTAACATGACCAATAGATTCCAAATCTGGAATTCTCGGATATTTGATAAATAGTTCAATGACATGGAAGTTAAATGCGGGAAGAACATAGATGTATTTATTAAATGCATGTTTGAATTCAACAAAGAACATGCTACGTAATTATCAAATAACAATAAGCTGGATATAACTTTCACATTTGGTAATGCATTATCATGTCTCACGACGCACTATGCAGTTTCCAACAACAATACGGCGACAATGACAGTTCTTTGACAACTTTAGGGACTACTTAAATCGATCAATACTGTTAACAGCATTTCCTTAGAAGATATTTAATAATGATTACTTCAACATAAATATTTATGCGAAAAGCTACAGAAACAAGCTCAGTAGCAAAAAGTTTAAACATAAACCCGGTTTAATAAACAGAACAAGTATCAGATTATGTATAGATAAACAGTTATGAAACAGTTGGTATGAAGGTTAATAATACAATATGATGGCATTCCAAATGTCAACAAACGCATATATTACAATATTGTCATGTATGGACATGTTAATAATTTATTATTATTTTTTATTAGTGTTCCTTGCTTTTATGCTCTGAAAGTTTGGTCCCCTTTTTGTAGCCCTAAATTAGTTTTGATCACGAATATGAGAACAAATAATCAAGTCTCGTAGGAGAAAACACAATTGGTTATCTTAATATCATCAACATGGGTTTTGTAACATAAATACTAAATTATTCGACAAAAGTGGCTCTTTTGTAACATAGTTAGAGTAACAACATTCCTGTGAATGTGTTTGACATTTGATCCTGAAAGGGAAATTGATACTGCAAACGTAATAACAGTATATGTTTTAATCATATCAGTGGCAATTTATATGACGCAGTTTACCAATTATTTAATTGAAGCCCACGTGGTCTACCGCAAGTATTCAATAAAGGACCAACAAAAAGAAATGTCAAGGTGAAGACCGGCGATGTTTGGCCCATCCTGCTCTAGCGCCGTGACGCCTGGTCTTTTATGCAGCAATAATAAACCAAAACCACAAAGGCTAAAATCACTAAATTTGTCATGATTGTTTTCATTGTTCAATTGTTTGAGATATCCCTTATGCTACGAGAGAATCAACGCTTGAATAATAGCATGAATTAAATGGAAAATGTTTCATCATGTTTGTGCGTGGGAAAATAATCATGAATGCGCCGATTGATTGTACATAAAAAGATTTGTATGATAACTTGTTATATTGTGATTAGATATACCAATAAAAGTTACATCAAGCAACAAAGAATATTTGGCGAAAAAGATTAATGATACAATGATTAAAGTAAGTGTTATCATGGAATTACTTTGCGGAAAAAAAATCGAACTTCATTAAAACAAGTTTCATTAAAAGCCCTTTTAAACATTAAAATAAATGGTAGTTATAGTAACCCATATGATCATGACAACTCTAGTAGTTTCAAGTTCTTTTTGTACGTTCATAAATACAAAGAATACACAGAAAATACAAATTCTGGTTAATTGCACCTGCGTCGCACGAAAGTTATTCATAATGTGAAAGTAATAAAAACTTATAACACTATAAACACCAAGGTAATCTCCAAGATGTATGCCAATGTAACAAAACAAGACTCTTGTTCTGTATTGCGATATTATCGTTAATGGAATAATTAATATAACCTGAATATAGTCCAAAGAATCGTTCAACATTCGTTGTTGATGGAGTCAATTGATTGCTTGACGATCATAACAATCATGACCCAAACGTCAGCGAAAATTTGCAACTTGTCCGCATTACATCTTGATGGCAAACATGGTTCACAATCCTTGACGGTGTGTAATTTGATAGCCAGGTCAAAAATTAAACTGGTCCCATACGTTGTTAGACATGTGACAAGTTTTTTTCTTAAACAACTGAGGGTTACACGCTACCATTACACTTTCGTATATATCATTCAATCACCTAATCAAGTACAACAGTATTTTACCGTGTTATTTCCAGATGTATAATCCCTTTTTTATCAGTAATATATTAATTACTTTTAAGCGCGTCGTCTAAAGATTATTTGTCTCGTGATTTTTTCCACGTTTCTTATACTCAACGCCTTACCTAGTTTAACATTTGGCATTTAACATTCTAAAGCACTCAAAGTTGAGTACCATATGAGAACCATACTGCATGATGTAACATCGCAACACAATGTACGTATTATATAGAGGATAAATGATTGTTTCAGTTTAAGATAAGCAATTAATTTCACCGAGCAAGCACCACAAGTAATATTTCTCGAGTGGGTTTGCCACTAAAACAACCAGGTTTTCCTTTTTATTTCATGCTAACAATTGGACAAAAGTAAAAGTCAATTGACAATGAATAAGGTACTCGCGTGAAATACCAACTAAATAACGTCATACCGAGAACTAAATTAAATGACCCCATGGCATTTTCTTCCTAGCATTGTATGTGTTTATATTACCATTTTTCACAATGAAACGGGTAAATTTGAAAACAAAAACCACTGTAATTATATATTTCGATAAACTCACTGTTTCAACCGGTTAGTTTATCGAGATATAATCCGCCTTTTAGTTCAATAAATCACCGGAAATTATAAAATAAACATTTGATTACTAATTCCATTTCACACGTTTTGCATGCGTAGAACTATTTTCGAAATAGCCGCGAAATAATACACAATACAAGTTTAACCCTTACGGGTTTTTAGACTTTTTAAGGATTTGTTTTCTTATAGGCTTTTTGATGAACTCAAATGTTTAGGCATAACATAAAATAGATAATATATCAGTCGGCTGATCTTTGTAACATTGCACTGTGTGTTATGGACTTGACGGAATATACGAGAAGTAATAAAACAGTTCAACTGACTAGCATCATATTCCAGGAGCAAGATTTAATTAACATCGTAAATGACCAGTTGTCAGTATTATATTTAACAGAGTCGTTGCGATTTTAGCGAGCCAGCCAGCCTATAAGTACAAGAGTGAATCGAACTTTTACAAACGACTTTAAGAACTCTACGGCAACGTGTTTCATGAAGTCTAGCTACGCGTACCTGAACACGTAATGAGCGCGTTGTACAATATACCTTATGTTAATGACCTTTGACATGAGGTTGACATGAGGTTGTTAGTAAAACCATTTTTAAATGCAGTTTCAAATGACTTTGATTTTCTGAAAAATGAGCAATTTTACGGGAAACAATAGCCCTGGCCGACTTACTTTAACAGGGGTTGGAGTTTACTTCATGTATTACTGCTTATAACAAATAATCTATTGTGAAGTCAGTATTAAATTGATGATACTTACATTACATCTTACCACTGAATATTTTCTTTAAAAATGTATTTTAAATATCAATTTATAACATCTAGGACAAGTTACATTCAACAAAGATAGTTTTAAAAATGTATTGCCAATCGATGGCGGCCATGCTGTAAACTGAACTAAAACCTCAAAAACCAGGTTTAGTTTCGAGAATTCATATAGAACAATTGTTCACTGTGCACGCATAAATAATGATCTTTACTTGTTCAGTTTCATAGTTCATTCCATGTAACAATACAATGTTTATAGCGTAAACAAAATGATACAATTAATTGGCTGGAACAGAACACATTTTCCGTGTCTACACGATTCGTGACCACGTGATATGAATTTTAACGTACATATTTTTACGGTTGCAACAAAACATAATGGTCCCAACGTTTTGGACCTATGAACCCTTTCGTACACCATACGTGGAATAGTAGATGATTGCTATTAAAGAAATAGGAATTATATCACTGTGAGAAAATATCATTAGTTCAGTATGTGATAACTGTAACACTCATTTCGAGCATTTCATGATAAAAAATATTCTAATATGCCTCCGAACGGATACTGAATATTCACGCCCAGAATGTATCGATAAAGATTTCTTTGCAGGAAAAAGATGTATCAGATCTTTGTCCGTTTTTTTTTCTTTATTGTGCTAAAACAATAACAAATATATTTTATCATTGTAGATAAACGTTACTATGTTGCATGATAGTCATCAATTAATGAACACATTGTACCGACATAGGTGGCAAACATAGATTAGCTTCATCAACTTTTAGAGACTTCATGCCGGAAAGTAAGCATGTCTTCTACAATTAGTACCAGCCACATTCTCTGAATGACAATAAATGCCATATGTCACGAACCTAAGCCTTGACTATCATCGAGACATTGAACCCTTACTAATTACTTGAATATTTGATTTGAATTCTCGCTGGGCCATCCCTAACACTGGGAACATGTTGCTTAGATGCTGCTTCTAGTTTCATGTATCTATAGTCGGTCAACGCAAAAGACCCATTCATGATATTTGTGGGAGTGAGCCTCGGATTTTTCTCGTAAGTTTGCATCAGCTTGATCGGCTACGGCAAGTTACTATATAAGCCGCGATCCACTCATTCGCCTGGCATTATCAATGTGAGAGCTGTAACGTGAACTTGCCTACTTTGTTACAACCGATTATACACAAAATATAAATACCAATGGACTTCGCAAATATTGAACTCATGTTGGAAAAACTTTGATCAAAGGCTTATCAACATTTAAATTTAAACAATACAAAATTATACGGAAGGACACCGATATTTGTTCGAGAAACTAAATTGTTGGAATTAGCAATTATGACGACGGTACGTTATAATTTTTTGATCAGTTTAATAAAATTAAACTAAGGTGGAAATATGCGAACAAGACGTTAAAACCTCACACGTTATTTATTCACAAACATTGGAAACACTATCTTAATCACGCTGCTGATAATGATGATGAGGATTCTGTTGCATCGTGTTTATTCAGATGTTTTTTCTTTTATGATATTGAATATTTATAATGTGACATTTATTTGTTTATCATGTTTTAGAAATACATGTTTATATTTGCTAATGCTTTTCTTGAATGCACATTTTTATCAAGATCAACATCTTACAATTAAAACATTCCAGTTTACTAACGTTTTTATGCAACATAAAATCTAGCTCTAATTCTTTGTCATGCCGAGAGATAACAATAATACAAAAGCATAATATTGAAATACTTTAATTATGCTTCACTTATTTCAAATGATATATTTTTTAACCATTTTTTTTTCTTTAAAACGTTGTTATCGTTATATTTTTCAGAAAAAAATAGTATTGAAATGTTTGAAACATTTAGCAAAGGCCAGTCTACAGTTGGAATAAAATACAACGTTAGCTTAGGATGCTTCTGTAACACTGCCATATAGATGATAAGATAAAACTAGTGCAACATTACATCATTTTTGTTTCGCTGTGGCAAGAAAGCAGAGACATGCAATAAAAATATGACTTAATTAAGCTGATATAGTTCTCGTTTTACAAACAACAGTTATAAGATGTATTCAATTAAATCACCATTCATTTAATGAATTGATTAACAGACAAGCAAGCAGAGATATAATCACACACTACACGACTAGCCGCTTAGTCAACCAAGGTTCATTCGAAGAACTCAATTCATGATATCATGATACCAAGAGTATGATTATGAGACGACGAAATACGTAATAAGAGCGAGACTATTTTAAAGAAAAGAACATGCGATTTACAAATATGGAAATCAAAATATAACGGGAGAGAAAATGTTTAACAATGCTTTATACGAACATAAGAGGTAGTAAGATACGTAGTTCGCATGTTAGTATACATGTATTACGTGTTTAGCAATTCTTTCACAAACTGGCATAACTTCCTAATTTGGACAGTTGTTTGTTACATGAACCGCAATATATGTATTCGTGTGTTTAATGTCAATATGTTTTATCATATGCACTTATATTTCTAAAGTAACATCTGGGTTTTATCGAAATAGCTGGATAATGTACGAAGAAAGAAAGCTGTGGTCTATTTTTAATTACCTTTAATTATCTTTAAAATGGTGTAAGCTGAAGTGAAATATATTTATTTATTTTTAAATACGATTAAAAAAGTCCTTGTTCGATCTTGTTAGCATTTGTACCACCTCTTCGCGCAATTAATCTTGTTTACTAACATAACCTATTTTCTTATTTATCCCACTCGTTACACAAAAAACAAACAGGAAACACTTCATTCAATGTGCCACCCACCTGTCTCTGAAATACTTGAATCATTTTCCTTTCCTGAGTTTTCAAGGATTTGAGACAAGCACGGTAATTATCTCCTGCAACTGGTTTAGTAATTAACCATTATTAGGCCAACTAAATGATGTTCTTATGGCAAAACGGGGTTCAGATTCTAAATCTAATTCACCCGGGTTTATATATTAGATAGCAGATTGGTGTCGTAGGCTCTGAAAATGCTTGGTAAAAGGTGGTTATTATGCAGAATCTGTGTGTCTCTGATTAAGTAGAATGTTTAGAAATTTATGGCAATGTGAAATGCAACATTTACAATTCTTATAGGTTATGTCATATTGAAACTGTTTTAATATTGCATTGGTCTTAATAAATATATACAAGGCGACAGTGCGACACTTACTGTATTTTTCGTTTCATTTCTGCACTTAAAACACAAAATGAAAAGCGAACTGAGAACTTAAGTGCTAGATCAACAGCATTTTAAATATTCATACATTATTTAAGTTTCTACAAAGGACTTTCAAGAGAACATTATGAACATGCTTTCTGAACGTGTTACAACGACAAAAATGTTTGAACATTGTAACAATATACAGGAGTTTGACTTCATACCCATGTGATACAGTTTTCACCTTAGTGACAGTGTACAGGGGTGTAACTTCATACCCATGTCAAACAATTTGACCTTTATGACAATATACTGGAGTTGTTAATTCACGCCGATGTGATACAGTTTAAACTTTGTGACAATGTACAGGGGATGGACTTCATGCTGATGTGATACAGTTTGACCTAAGTGACGGTGTACAGGGGTTTGATTTTAAGACTATGATATTTACCTGCATTTTGTATCATTTCAGAAATGCTGTCCGCTATATCTGTCCCTCATGACGTGGGCACTTACTCTGCTGCTGCTATTTTCTGCTACGGAGGCGCGATACGCTCGCCGTCACTACGACCCGCCGGTCCAAGATTGCCAGTTTAAATGTAACGTAGACGTATACAAATGTGACCTAAAATGTAAATATCTGCGAGACCTTCAAGGCGAGAAACTTAAGAGATGTCATTCAGACTGTGCTGATAAATTTTTGGACTGTTTTATGGGATGTTTTTCTGTGAATTACTCTTCAGGATTTAGTCCATTTGGTGACTATGGTTTCAAATGACCCTTGAACAATTACGATTGATACTCTTATATTGATAATGGAACACGATCACTGACAGAGCAGCAGCAAGTTTTATTTATATTTCAAGTCCGCTAGCAACATCCTCACCTAATTGAATATCGTGTTCAATATTTAGAACTTTAGTGATCCATTATTCACAAGGGCTCTGAAATACATTCGCAGTTGGCCATGTGGTTAATTATAACATAGATGAACCTCACATGATACTCTATATTTATCTTACTTTACCTTCTTGGCTCACCCTAGGCGCATTCTAATTATTACATTTTATGTATGTAGTTTTCTCAAGACCTTTTTGTAATAGTTTAAGTAGCAGTTTGCCCAAGCAGGCAAAATGAGCGTAATAACGTTGACTCTGATAGCTTGAAAACGAGGTTGGGTGTTTATGGGTGCACATAATTGATGATTCAGAGGAGTAAAGTATTCGTGATAGTATTGAGGTGTAAATTTTGTTAGTTAAAAATGACTTATTTATTAATTGTTCGGATGTGAATATGATTTGTATATAATTTGCATGCCATGACTATTTTTCGCAGGTACGAAAAAGTTCAATTGTTGAGACGTGGAACAAATGTTTGTTCTATGAAATGTAGACCTGTATTGCACAGATGTATTTGTTTTATTGCTATCACTTAAACAAATTTTGTAAAATGCCTACATTAACTTTGTTCTTCCTTATCAGGAAATGTTAGCTATATTATGATTTTTCGTTAAAAGCACTGAAAAAATAAAACATTATACTTCCGTATCTAGTTTTGTCCCATTATAATATCATATTTAAGAAACATGTCATTTTGTTTGTCAATGAGTTTGTTGAAAGGTATTTTCTTGTTAATTTGAAAATAAAATGAAGAAAACCCTACTTAAATTCTCGTATTTCATGTGAACATATTATATATCGAGATCAAAATTTAAATATAAGTCAACTTCGAATCATTTAGCACGGTGGTGATGTTTCATGACTGATCGTGAATTTGACAAATGACCGAGTTTAAACGGTTTGAAAAGTGCAACTCGTCATTTTACATCGGAGTGATAGTTTATAGTGTATATGCCAGTGGCATTAATGTAAAGATGACCTCAGTATAGATGCACTGTAACATGAATGCCGAGACTTACATTGTACTGTACCACACGGTTCAGAAACTACTTGTTAAACTTAGCAGTTCTACGTAAAGAGCAAACCTTTTCACATCTTAACAATAAGAGACTAGAATGGAGAAATCGGTGGCATCCCAGAACAAATTTCAATAGGTGTGGGCGAATTCATTAAATGATTCATTTATCCGAATATGGAGACACTTTTTCTGATAGCGCTGTCAGTGTTGATGGGCGATAATAACATTATGTTGCTAGCAGATATATTTGCCTTTTACAATTCCCTTGAATTTTAGACATCCTTTAATAATACGTATTTAAAATGTAAGATTGTGTATGTCGTTTTTTTTTAAACCAACATAACATTTACAGCCCAAGAAACAATGCAAATTATCCAAATGCCAGGAAGCCTTCAAGTACATATTCGTGTAATCAGTCTCTTATTTCAAAACACTTTCTGGTAGGATCTGTATCAGGTTATCATGTTTTAGGCACATCACTTGTTACAGGTTCTCAACTTTAGGGCGTAAAAGTATGTATTTCGGATACTCAAATAAAAAGATTCTATAGAAGCTACGGTCCAATAGCTACAACCCTTCCTTGTTCTTGTTAAGTGGTAGATTGATGAAACAAAACAGCACGCGTCATATATATATATATATATAGGTAAAGTCACGAGTTGTCATAAATACACAATTTTATTCAAGAAGTTTAGGAAATATGTTAGTAAGCGAACCTTTTGCGAGCCTACTGATATATTTCCTGGACAAGTGAAATAAATCGTGTATTTTATGATGTAGAGTGTCAGTTTTTATTTTGGATCGCTATCTTTGTCCAGTAGAAATAAAAAATAATACCTTACTGTTTAATCTGCTCTGGCGATGAGCCGAATACCACAAAATTATGCAGTTTCCCGCGCTACATGCACTGCAGAAATGAAGTACCTGAAATAATTTTAAATCACATATTCATCCGATAGTTTTATTTTTTTATACGTTGAATACATACTTTGATGATAGCCAATAAGAATAATAACAAAAAACTATATTAAAAAAAAAAAAAAAAACGACTTTTGAGTTGTGACGTCATATCCGGTATGATGACTTCATACTTTGCAATAAGTTATGACATTATTTCCACTTTTAATACACTCAAGAACAGACCGTCTTAAAAACCTTTTCTCGCGAAATAAGGACGAAATATCACTCTTCACTCTATAGATTTAGATGAAAAAGTACTGCTGTATTCAAATTAATCGTCATCATAAATACAAAGTGACAATTTAACGTATGACTAGCTAGATTATTACTATTCAAACAATTCTTTTTGTCATTTAATTTGTTTAGAAACATGTTGAGAGGTATATTTCTGACCAATAGAAGTGGTATATCTTATACGTTGAAAAAACTATAGGACGAGGTAATATCTGTCTCTCAGACAAGATACTGAGTGATCAGAGTTCAAAACTGAAAGATGACTTTACAGATCTTAATTGTCGATCAATGAGAATTAATTAATTGTTTTCGAACATTTCGGAGACCTCTTTGGTAATTCAGGCACCTGCGGCTACTTCTGTTGTACAACCTACTTTTGCCGGTTCTTCACCAATGGAAACTGCAACCATAGATCCGCATGCACACCAGGTGACGGGATTGGCCCATGAAAGGCCGGTCCTATGCCTTGCTCGTATGCAAGTGCTGTATATTGAGAACTGTGCCCTAGAATATTTTTGAGTTTTGAGAATCTGTCCTCAATATTGCGGACGCACGTAATGTTATTCACATCGAAAGGGCTTATAGGGCGCCCGGTCCACCAATTTCTGGAAAAAATCGGCAAATCTTCGTTATGTTTAAAGGCTTTAACTAAAAATATTTGGTAAAACAAGCAGCCAGAGAGGTCACCCAGGGCAGAAAGATGATCGATTGACAGTCAGGGGAGGTGAAGGAGAGCGGGGGCAGTCGTTGAATGTTATATAGAAGGACTAAAAAGTTGCTTATCTGCTTATTAATTAATTATTTATGTGTGTAATGTTGATATTGTTTTTTGCTCCAAATTTTGCAACTTAAATATGATAATTTTGCATTTAATGGTTAAACCTGAATAAGTGTTCAGAGAAAAGAAAGTGTCTCTTTAAATATAAGTATATATAGAAAATCTGATAGGGGCCATGGTGGAATTTGTCTTTTTTATCCCATCACTTGCATACAACTCGGTCCAATAACAAACTGTCGTGAAAATTTATGTTTATAAATATAGATGACCACGTGATGTTTATCTACAGTCAGTTGGTAATGGGACCGCGAAAACGTTTTTTTTCTATTCTGAAATGTTAGAGGAAAAGCAAAAATTATGCTTATTAATAGTTCCCAAATAAAACGACATAAACAATGACTCACCCAGAAAGTTTAATCACTCTGCATAATAATGGCACTGGAAAAAAATCGGCCAGAATATCTTCATGTGCACTTACACAACCGCAAATGCTGAACATTATGCAGCGTTTATGAATTAAATCCAGTAAACATTTGGCGGTTGTTTGTAAACACTCGTGATATTGAACCATGACCTGTGTAGTCTAGCTGTGACTTGCGGAATGATTGTTACATCATTAGATAATGCTTGGTGACTGATCCATGATTATGCACTTTTAAAATCATTTATGCTTCGAATTGATATTGACGTATTAAAATGCAATTACTTTTATTGTCAACGTATGGAATAAAATTGAGAAGTTTTGAGAACTATTTTGAGCACATTAAACTTGGGTTCCTAGTGTGCCGATGTCAACAGGGAAGAACAGTTGTCCCCCCTTTTTAAAAAGGTTCGTGTTCATTGTAGGTAATTTATCGTGTTTTAATAAACATAGTAACAAGATAAATAAAATACTAGGTTAGTGCCGAGGATGGAAATTACGTTCAGGCCTAATTAAGGGAATATTTATTTGAGAATGCAATGCAAATGGATTGACATTTAAAGATTAACATGTTGAACATGCGTTTAATGACAATGCCGTTTATGATAAAGCGATGAATATGTTGGATTGTGATTTTAGTGAAGATGAAAATGCAATTATTAATGCTAAAATTAGATTTAAACAACATAAGGGTCCAGGTGAAATATGTTGATTGCTGAATTATTTATCGATATAAAAGTAGTGTTGGCTATATTGTGATGTAAACTACTTTATTATATATCTTTATAGTAAAGGTGTAAATCCTACATCATGGACTAAAACGTTTATTATCAAAGATATATTTGAGCATTGTAGATAATTATAGTGGCAAAATGTTGACGAGTATATGTTTTAAATATTTTCTTTATTATAAGACACGAGAGCCAGGTCATTTATTGATAGTAATAGTTCCTTGTCAATTTGGATTTACGAATAAGCGTTGTACTGTATAGAGTATGTTTGAATTACAAAGTATAATAAATAAGATAGTAAAATATGACAAACGTAGACTTTATTGTGCATTTTCTTTTAAAAGCCTTTTGATATTGTGTATGGTAATGGTATATAGTTTAAACATTATTTCAACACAAAATCTCGACTTAATTTGAAAATATGCTTAAATCTTTATATGAATCTGTTTAAAAAAATTCTGAATCATTTAAAGGTTACATGGGAGTAAAATAAGGAGAAACACTGTCTCCCTTGATATAATTACTGTTTATAAATTATATGGAACTACAATTTAAAAGTCAAAGAGGTGATTCTGTAAATTCTGAAGAATTTCAAATATTTATTCTCCTCCTTGCTGATGATACTGTTTGGTTTTCTAAATCAATAGAAGGACTTTAGCTCTTATTAGATAAATTATATGAGTATTGTTCAAAGTAGAATGTAACTATAGATACGACAAAAACTGTTGCTATGGTATGTAAGAAAGGAACTAGAAGGGAAAATCTCAGTATTTTTCATAACAATGTTAGTCTTGATATTGTTAATATTTTATGTTATTTGGGAGTCATGTGATCAACCCATGCCCAAATTGCCTCGTCTTCACATTATTTTCACTTAATGCTTTGTTTGCGATTATATCGCTATATGTAAAGGAAAAAAATATTTAATTTAGTGGTCTAATCTTTATTAACCTATAGATGGGACTATCAGGTTTCATCCAGCTGCAGTTATAGTGAGAGGATCTTTGAAATTTAAAACAAAATATGTCAGAGATCCAACGTGAAATGTTCTAGGGGTGAAAGCGAAAAGGTTCTTCTTTATTTATTGTCACTTAGAACCTTTTTGCATTCACCCCTACTGTTGCTAGTGATCGGTATTGTTCATAACCGCAGAGTTTTTTTACGGCCATTAAATAGAGAAAGAGAATCTAGCTTTAACTTTTAAAACATACAGTGTTTTTAAACTAATTTCAATTCAGAAATGTGACAGTTTAAATACTTGGTATAACGAATAATGTCCAATAAGGCAGAAACTATTCTCTCTGATTCTGGTATATTTGAATGTACACAGAATTTAATGGAATATTTAACACACTATATGAGAACTAATTAAATCCAACATTTTTCAGAACTATTTTTACAAAGGGCTGAAATTTAATATAATGATTAAAAGAAATCCAAGATTTTAGTAGAAGTTCTAGCGCTTGTGAAAATTGAAGAGTGAAATTAACTAGGTCATCATGCAGATGGAATGAGTACTAAAATGACAAAAACATGTAACGGTTATGATATCCAACGTATGAACAGTGCGTTGTATAAGTACTGTGGTTAACGTGCACCAATGTACCGCACGGACACCCGTTTTACATCCCGGCCCTAATTACTCGAAACTTCATAAGCTTAACAGGCTTATTTCAATTAGCCAAAGTTTATTGTGATTATTATAAAGATAATTTTTATCTAAAGAATTTAAACTCTCAAAGAAGTTAAAATTGTGCAAAGTATTGAAAAACAAAAATAGTGAGCTCAAATTAATCCTGATATAAAGGACTTTCGAGAAATTGGGGCCAGGTTATTTCTGTAAGTGCAGTTAAGTGTCTAACAAATCTACCATGGTTTCTCCACGTGACCGTAACGCCTGTATCAACGACTTTTATGCAATTAAACAATGAAAACCAAAGGGACTAACCCTGTAATCAAAATATAATAATACATTCTGTTTAGGATTTAAGGCTAGGACCCAAACTACACTAAAATGTATAAATACCATATAAACAAAGACGATCGCCAAACAAGACGCGAATGATATAACTAGCGACTATTCCATAGGATTGCTACCTGGGAACGGTCAGTGAAGGACGAGTTCGCTGGAACACGTGTCTATTTTGGATAAGACGCTTATTATATACACCAACTATACCATTATATGGTAATACTCGTTCAAAAACGTAATTAACTGAACTTAACGTAAGTAGTCATGCAAAGGATTGTATTAATATAGTATTTGTTACACAAGGTACCTAATTTAAACTGTGATTAGAGTTTACCATACAACAATTTTATCCACAGGCTAGATGCTTTATACCATTTATCTAGAAACAATAAGACAAACAATGTTCAACAAAGAGAGTCTATAAATAATATATAGTGAAGCGTTTAGTACAAATGCAAGCTTCACAAAACATTGCTTGTGCTTTATGTTTTCCATGGTAGTTTTAACTTGGTTAAATATTTTTCTTTCACTATCATGCGATATTCACCCTAATCCAGGTCCCGGTTCAAGAATCGACACTTCCCCTGGTAGTTCATATAGCGATCTGTCCACTAATCTTTCAACTTTTCTGTGTTGTCCCAACTACCTTTCTATTATGCACTACAATGTTCAAAGTCTTCTACCGAAACTAGATTTATTGTCAACTGAACTAAGTTCTTTCGATATCCTTACCTTTTCTGAAACTTGGTTAGCTGATACAATCACAGACGACCAAATTCTAATCCCTGGCTTCTCAAGACCAGTTAGGCGTGATCAGCAAGGAGATTCATATGGTGGCGTTGCCGCTTATATCAAAGACGGTATCAATTTTAAAAGAAGGGATGATTTTGAGTTAATGGCACTAGAGTGTCTCTGGTTAGAAATAAAGATACGCTCATCTAAACGTACACTAATCGGTGTGTTCTATCGTCCTCCTAACTCTGATAATAACTATTATAGCCTTATTGAAGATTCTATAGGTTTGGCAAGAGAAAGTGGTATTGAGGATATTATCATTACAGGTGATTTCAATCTGAACACTCTTGTCGATAGTTCGGCGCGCAAAATCAACTCTTTATCACAACAGTTTGCCATTGAACAATGCATTTCAGAACCAACGCACTTTACAGAAAATTCTTCCTCAATTATCGATCTCTTATTTATTTCCAACTCAAACTCCTTAGTCCATAGCGGAGTTGGAGAGCCATTTCTAGATCAAAACATTCGTTTTCATTGCCCTATTTTTGGATTTTTTAGATACAATAAACCGGTTAAGAAGGTTACTCGGCGTAGAATATGGAAATACGACAATGGGAAATACACGCAACTTTGCCAGAAGTTTTTGGATACTGATTGGTCACTAGTTAGAAATACAAATTTGGATTTGTTCACCTCTGATTTTACTAAATCAATTGTTGATATTTCCAACAGCTGTATTCCCCACAAGGTTATAACTATCAATCCTCTTGAACCTCCTTGGATGAATAACGACATTAAAATAAAAATTCGACAGCGTAAAAGAGCTTATAGAAAGGTTAAACGCACTAACAATCCAATACATTGGACTAAGTTTCGTAAATTGCGTAACGAAGTTGTCGCTCTAATTCGGAGTTCAAAATTGAAATACTCTGACTCCCTTGCTTTGAAACTTAAATCCAGTGAACTCAGTTCTAAGGACTGGTGGGAAACACTTAAGTCATTTATCACTCCGGTTAAATCATGAGGCATTCCTCCACTACTCAACCCATTAGATGGTCAGTGCGTTGTAGACGACCAAGGCAAGGCCAAAATCCTTAATGATTTCTTTGTTCTTCAGACCTACGTTGACGATTCAACTCAAGTATTACCTGAACTTGATTTAACTAATGATGATGCTAAACTTGATTCGATTGTTATCGTACCTTCCGAAGTCACAGATGCTATAAGTAGTCTCTCGGTTGGTAAAGCATCTGGACCTGAAGGCATTGATAATCGTATTTTACTTGAAGCTTCATCAGAACTTAGCCAGCCTTTGTGTAAATTGTTCAATGCTTCTTTAACTTCTTGTGTTGTTCCGTCTAATTGGAAATATTCAAATGTTTGTGCTGTCTTTAAAAAGAGGGGATCCTTCCAACCTATCACATTATCGCCCAATCTCTCTTTTGAACACTATGGAGAAAGTCTTTGAAAGAATTATATATATTTAAACATGTATTCAACTTTCTTCGTGATACCAGTTTTTTTACCCGATCTCACTCCGGCTTTCTACCAGGTGATTCTACTGTCAATCAGCTTACCTACCTATATAATAGTTTTTGTCAAGCTCTCGACAATGGTCTTGAAATACGAGTTGTCTCTTTTGATATAAGTAAAGCATTTGACAAAGTTTGGCATCGTGGTCTACTATATAAACTCGAAAAGGCAGGCATTTGTGGTCACTTACTGTCTTGGTTTTCCAACTACTTAGAGAATAGGCGCCAGTGTGTGGTTATTCCGGGAGCCACTTCGGCATTAAAATTAATTGAAGCTGGAGTTCCCCAGGGCTCAATTGTGGGTCCTCTTTTATTTCTTAAATACATAAATGACATAGTAAACGAGACAGATTCAAATGTCAAACTATTTTCTGATGGTACAAGTCTATTTGTTATAGTGGCCACCCCCCAGACTGCAGCTCTAAAACTACAGACAGATATAAACAAAATATCTATTTGGACTGATAAGTGGCTTGTAAAGTTCAATCCCAACAAATTTGAATCAATGGTCATATCTCGAAAACGTAACCAACCCATTCATCCCTCTGTGTACATGTTTGACACTGAACTCCCGTTTGTTGAATCTCACAAACACCTGGGTATTTTTCTTTCAAATGAGGGAAATTGGCCTACTCACATTAACTATACTAAAGAAAAAGCTTGGTTTAGAGTAAACATCATGAAACGTCTACGCTATCAACTGGATAGGAGGTCTCTGGAGGTTATTTATTTTTCTTTCATAAGGCCAATCTTGGAGTATGTGGATGCCATCTGGAATAATTGTACACAGTATGAAAAAAACGATCTTGACAAAATTCAAAACGA
Organism: Mya arenaria; assembly: GCF_026914265.1. NCBI lineage: Eukaryota > Metazoa > Mollusca > Bivalvia > Myida > Myidae > Mya > Mya arenaria. Next base: position 7,453,369 of record NC_069124.1, read on the forward strand.
ATGCGAACGCATTGTTACTGGTTGCACTCGCCTTGTTTCTCTGCGTCTACTTCACATTGAATCTGGCTTTGAGAGCTGGAAACAAGACGTGAAAAACACAAGCTTTTACTTTTTTACAAAATGAAAAATGGTCTCTCTCCTGGTTATCTGTCAAGTTTGGTTCCTCAGACAGTCGGTCAAGCATCAACTAGATCACTTCGAAACGCATCCAATATCTCTAGCATTCGTACACATACGTAACTCTATATGAATTCATTCCTACCTTCATCAATCTCAGCATGGAATAGTCTCCCAGCTGAAGCACAAAACATTGACACTGTCTCTGTGTCTCTGGGTTTAAAGTGTACCTTAAGTCGGATAATTCCAAACCAAATAATCTGTTGTATTATGGGAAACGTCGATTACAGGTCATTCACACTCGCTTACGGAACGAATGCAGTTCAATGAACCATCACCTTTTTGTTAAAAATATTGTGCCCTCGTCCCTCTGTGCATGTGGAGTTCAGGAAACAACATTTACATATTATCTTCTTATCTGTCCCCTTTATACTGAACAAAGGAGACTTCTTCTCAACTCTGTGGAGGCTTTGACTAACGCAACGCTTCGCAATTTACTATACGGTGACACTGCCCTCACAGAAGAACAAAATAAGACACTGTTCGATGCAGTTCACCTCTTTATTCAAATGACAAAAAGATTTGATAGCCAGTGACAGTAACATACTACCTTATATCAATCCAGGAGTATCTCCTTTCTGTATACATGTTATTTAATACTACCAATCAGGGCTCAGTGAAGGAAAGGCACTGGAAGTTGTTCATCTAAACCAACCACCCTACCCTCTTTCTTCATTCTTATCCTCTTTACTATCCTATTCTGCTCTCAAACAACATTAACGACTTTTGTATTTGAAAAGTGAAAATAAACTAAGCTTATTATAGCTTTGTTAATCACACACAATGTTTAACTTTTAACTACTTGTCTGTGTACATCGTATGTAAAAAATCTTTAAATATTTAATAAAATTAAATGAAGCCAAATCACATTAATCAATACCATCTGATCTAATCCAACAATATCAATATCATTGTGTCATCTACATTGTAAGCTGTACAAATGTCCGTCATTAAATATGTACTTCTGCAAAAGTTTGGAGAAGAACTTTTTAAGATATATTTATCTTTCGTTCTAATCCTTTTCTAGAATGTACATGTGTGTTCTGTTTGTCTTTATAATATGTGTGTATACGTTGATGAATAAAATATGTTTAAACTAAATAATATATATTAGATTTGGCGGTCAAGCTGTTAATTAAACTGTATACATGTACAACTATGACAAACATTCAAGCACAGATTCGAATTAACAAGCCAGCAGTTTCCGAGAATTGGTTTAACGACTTTCTATGGACATTGGCTGTTTCCAATGAATGAAGTGTGTCACTGTGAAAAGGTAAATACAGTTTTTCAACTGTGTTTGGAAATTGCTACCCTCTTTGTCGGGCATTTTCTAACGCCTCCAAATGTGTACTTAATAATTATCTTCCTGTCAAACCTGTATCAAAATTACGCTTACACCGTATCTAAATAAATATCTCCCTGTCGCCCCAGTATCAGGATCACGCCCACACTGTATCGGGAATAGAGAATAATAGAGCAATAAATATATGGCATTTACTTCAATCTAGATATGCGTTAGTACTGTATTGCCTGATTGTCGCCAATTGACGAGCACAATTGTACCAACATAGATTGAAAACAGAGGTTAGCTACGTCAACACTTTGAGATTTTATGCCGGAGACGCTGCATGTCTTGTACAATTAGTTCCCGCCACATTCTCTGAAAGACAATAAATCCCACATGGTACAATGTCACGAACCTAAGTCTTGACTTTAAATGAAACTTATATATACATTGAACCATTATTTTTCAAATTAATTTGATTTCTTTTTCAGCCATCCATAACCATCATCTCTGTCTCTGTGGTTTGCCTATGAGAAGGACTAATATATTCATTTTGTTGGAGCGAGCTTTGGATTTTACTTGTTATTCAGCGTCAGTTTCATCGGCTACGGCAAGTTACTATATAAGCCGCGATTCGCTCATACGGCTTTCATTATCAAGTGGAGAGCTGTAGAGTGCACTTGCCTACTTTGTGAAAGCAGATAATAATCCAAATATCGATGCCGATGGACTTCGTGAATACTGAATCAAATTTGGAAAAACTTTTATCAAAATTGTCTTAAGATTAAAATACAAACAATACAAAAGCAAGCAAAAAGAAACTAATAGTTGTTCGAGAGACTGCTTAGTTGGAATTAGCAATCATGAAGACGGTAAGTTAAAAGTCAGATCGTCAGTTGAACAACTGTAACATTTCTTAAACAGTATGTTTCAGTTACTGACTAGTGTTGTACTGTTATTTTTGTAAATATGAACTAAATAAATATGTTTAAACTAAATAGTATGTATTTTATTAAAATGTAGAAAATAAAACATTCACACCGTTCAAGTTATATAAACACAATGTTTGAAGCTTATACAATAGTTACTAGCATTTATTAAAAACACTATTTTGTTGACGATGTTAATATGGATGATAGGGATAATATTGCATCGTAGTTGACAAATACGTAGTCTGGACGAGCGACAATGACAGAAAAACGACGCATAGAATTAAAACCAACCATCAAGTGATATTTGATATTATACACAAGTTTGATTCCAAGACCTTAATATTGGCCTGCATGTTTTATCATTTCAGAAATGCTGTCCGCTATATCTGCCCTTGATGACGTGGACACTTACTCTGCTGCTGCTATTTTCTGCTACGGAGGCGCGATACGTTCGCCGTGACTACGAACGACCGGTTGAAGATTGCCAGTTCACTTGTAACGTAGACTTATACAAATGTGACCTACAATGTAAATACCTGCGTGATCTTCAAGGCGAGAAACTTACAAAATGTCATTCGGACTGTGCCGATATATTCTTGGACTGTTTTGTGGGATGTTTTTCTATGAATTACTCTTCAGGCAGTAGTCCATTTGGAGTCTATGGTTTCAAATGATCTTTGATCTCCTACACTTGAAATACCCTTATTAATCGAACACGATTACTGAGAGAGCAGCAAAAAGTTTTATTTATATTTCAAGTCCGCCAGCAACATCCTCACCTAATTATGAATATCGTGCTAAATGTTTAGAACATTAGTGATCCATTATACACAAGGGCAATAAAGAACCTTCGAGCGGACCATGTGGTTAATTATAACATTTAGGATCCTTACGTAACACTCTTTATTTATCTAGCTCCAACTTATAGGCTCACTAAGGGTCTTTCGTAGTCAAAACACTCTATTTATTCCTTTAATAGTTCTGATAACAGACGAATCCAGCGTAATTACGTTGGCTCTAAACTTAATTTTTGATTTGAAAACAAGGTTGTGCATAATATGTGATTGTGGGGTGAACACTCGTTGTCCTAGATATTTGTTTATGACTTATTTATTAATTGTTCGAATGTAAATATGAGTTGCTATATTTTGTATGTCCTGTCTTTTATCGCAGGTATGAAAATGTTCGCTTGTTGAGACAGATGAAGAATGTTTGTTCTTTAAAAGGTTGGCTGGTATTGCAAAGACATGTTCTCATGTTTTGCAAAAATCCTATTTATGTTTTTGTAAATCTTACTGTTTTGTTTCAGTTTATATTGTTATTTTTAATAATCAATAACAGTATACAGTATAACATATTTGTATTTATAACGATACAAGAAATAATAAGATTGTTATGCTGTTTAGTAAATAGAAGCGGAAAGATAAAACATCCTTCTCTGAGTCATACCCATGTTTGTTGCAATGTCTTTATTAGATACATATTTGAGGTGATTTGAAGATGGCGATGTTTTTGTCAAAGATTTTGCTGAATGGAATTTGTTGGATAATTTGAAAATAAAATGAGGAAAACCCTACGCCAAATGCTTGTTGTTTTGTACGTACATGTACTAGCTGACCATATTCCGCGTTAAACCCAGTTCCAAAGCACCAACGCAAAATGTCAGTATGCTTCACAAAGTGTTAAGTTTTTAATTGACGACTGACTACTGTGCTCGTCCCTGTAGTGCTCGATGTATAATTAAAACATTGAGATCAAATCAAATAATTTTTCGGAATTATAAGTATGGTAGAGGTGTTACATGAATTATTCTTAAATTTGCGTTTAAACACTTGAAAAAAGTGTCACCGGACGTTCAATTTTGTAGTAATATTACATCACTATTGTCAGATACCACAGCATATAGATGCCTTCGGTATAGATGCGCTGTAACATGAATGCAGAAAAGGGGTTTTAGAGGTTCTGCATTTAGAGCAAATAATTAGATACTAGATCGAAGGAGTCAAAGGCCTTCGAAACAAAATGTATTGGGGGATACGTTGATTCAATTATTAGAACATTGACAAGGGTGGGATTATGTACACCAAGGGTCACCATTAAGTTTTTAAACTCGAATGCATTTTTTTTCTATAGGTGGAGCGCATAAATTTACAAATTCACATATATGTCGTGTTTCGCAGACTCTCATAGAATGGAAACTGCAGGGACAAGCTGTGAAGCCAAATGTTAAACGTAGACCCTATAGAGGCACGGTTAGTTTACTATTTGGGGCGATTTATAGAATTTTGAAACTTTTTTATATATATAATATAGTGTTTAAAATATGTAACCAGCTATAGGAAATAGTTGGTGCATATCATTTTTTTTTCAATTATTTCGAGTTGTTTAATTTAACGCGTTTCTTCAATTATCTTCTTTTTAAATATAAAGCCAAATTGACGTTAACAGAAATTGAATGCACCAACTCCTTATGGAATAAAGACATTATCTTTATGCAAAAGAATCGTTGTAATATAGGTTCTATTTTTTATTCCAAAGAATGACAGTGTACTTGTTGTAAATGTGCAGAAAATTTATGTATGAATTATATTTTTTAACAAATGAGAGAAATAAAACAGCCTATAGATCAAGCCAAGTTGAATAAAAAAAATAAGCAAATTATATATGTATTTAATGGTATCCCCATTAGTCCTAAAATTATATTGACGTGACATTACCGTTATAAAAGCACATGTTTTAGTCACGAAACAATCTGTCATGCAGCTGTGATAATTGCGAAAACCCCATCAGGTACAATATGAAATTGTTCATGCTCAAACGCTTGCAATAGTTTTAATTATCAATGGAACAAGCCTACTGATCAAATGGCACGCTATTAACAGTTGACAAATACAGATAGAACTCTGGGAGTGTCTATGGAATTCAATATTAAAAATTTAATTATACCTAATGGTTCTTTAGAAAAAAAAAACATCGCATTAAATCGATTCAAAATAACAATACTTACTGGGCAAATGGCAAAATGAAAATGTCGAATTGTTGGTTTCTTTGTTCCATTCATTTTTGTCTTTTGTTCTCACGTAGATCACAAGGCCTTTAGTTGCTAAACACAGCCATGCTTATGACTACCTTTAAATGTTTGCACTTCCTCGCAATATCAACTAGATGACACTCTCACAATATCCATCCATAAACACCCACATTTCCTAACGAATGTCAATAATTCCTGTACAATGGAAATGAAAGCTCAGTAGCCAAACATATAAAGAAGATTCTTTATAATGAGTATCAGTGAGATATGATTAATTTAAAACAGTGAAGAAATATTTGGAACTTTGACCCGTTCTGCAGTATAAATCAAAGGATAGTGCTAAAAGAATTCACTGAACGTGCAAAGGCAATAATCCCATTATTTATCGGTGAAAGTATTTTGATGCGTATGTGGTCTATTTGTCTGTTTGTATTAGGGTAATAGGGTACGTGGTGTAAATACGTTTATATCTTAATTCATTTTCGTTTGAGCAATTGCCTTGCTTTCAAAACAGGGTTTATTTTTGAAGTGTCGAATACTGGGCTTGTCCCTGGAGTTTCTTTTGTAAGATTGGTAAAATGTTTATGACGGCGTTTCAGGAATGGCTTGACGTCATCAGGAATCTAGATCGTTTTATTTCGTTTAACACAGATTTTTCACGCTTACGGACACAATATTATTTCATAAAATTCAATAAAAAATCATCGAGGATTGTTTGGAACGTAATGAATATGATAGAATTAGATTCTATGCAAACATGCGTTTTCGAGAATATTCTTGCAGTATATATTTTTGGACCTAAACTATGAAATACATCGATCAGCAATAATGAACAATCTCATGGTGATGGTGAAGGGTTTCTGGTTCAAGGTCAGGTTGTGGTGATATTGCACAAGATTAGTACTAAGTCAATGGTAAGCTGAAATGTCTATTAAATTCCTCTAACGAAGGGAGGAGCCCAAACTTTAACAGTGGAATTGGCAAGAAAGTTCTAGCCAAAGACTATCTTAAGTAGCTTTTCCTTGTTTTTAGCGTGCACACGTTTTCCAGCATGTTTATTAGTTGTGCAAGCAGTTGGCTTATAAAACACTAACATGAATTCCTTTGAAATGTAATGATGATTAATCTTTCAACCAGACAGAATTATGAACTATTGGTGCACTATCAGTAATGCGGGGAATCTGAAGAACACGAACTTCTTCTTCTTACGAATAGATTAATCAATGAACTTAAAACAAATACAAATTCCTTAAAGGTGCTCGATACCAGATGGTCCCAAAATCGGCAAATGCATCATTTCCACAAGACAAATCAAGAATTGTCTTAGCCGAGTTAACCCGTTTAAGATAAGCGCATGATGGTTTCCCAGTTTACGGTTTGTATATTTGGCATGTGAAAGTCACGTAATTGTTACAGGTACATATACCGACGCTTTTTATATTACCTGAGATTTACATGGTAGACAAACCCAATAAATTTCGAATTAAAAAAGTACGCAAAGAACTGCGAAAGAAACATGTGTCGTAGACAATGTTATTCATCAGTAAGTAAGTTTCGATGCGTTGTACACAACGATATCAATTTTATGTATTTTTTGACAATATTTTTTTTTTGCAACTGTATCATCTGGTTGGTAGTCCTTTTAAGAACGTACGTAATTCATTTCAGGGTTATGACTTGTATTTTTCCGGAGTATGAAGTACAAATGAACGTGTAACTAAATGTAGGTTGTTCGGATGTAGGGAACTAGGACACAGCAAGCAGCACAAATCGCTGCACTTTGCATCTAAATTCAGATGTTATAATCATTATCTTTGCAAACAAATTTAATAAAAATAGTTTTCTTTTGATATAAGATTAAAACACAAGAAATCGCAACTGTTTCAAACATCTTCTTCCCGGCCGATTGCTGTTACTTTTAGCTGTGTCTATTTGATTAATAGCGCCCCTAGTGTGATTAAATCAACTTAATAGAGCCTAATTTCTCTCTTAAACCATGAAAAGAACTTCCAGTATTTGCAACAAAAATCCACTATTGGCATTTTGTTTTCCACGTTGATAGCAATAGGATAAAATGAATGAAAATTTCGCATTAAAAGAATCACTTTAGAATGTTAGATCCTGAATGAGAGATTTGAGGTATTCTTGTGCGTAATGTGGGGTAGTTTTGGGTGTTATGTGGGGCACCCATGGGTGTTATTTGGGGTATCTTTGGGTGTTTTGTGGGGTATAATTGGGTATGGTGTGGCGTAACCTAGCGTTCAATGTGGATATGCGTTGCGTGCGTTGTGTACATAGGGATGTTTTGTATATGATGCAAAATACATGCCCCCAAACAATAAGGGTATTCAACGAAACCACGTGTCATGTGTTGTGATATATCATATTATCATTTTAAATGACATAGTATTATGTTTAATTGTCATGTTCTTATGTATATAAAACATGATATTGCATTGTGTAAATCGAACAAGTTATTATATCTCACAAACATGTAAGACATACATAACACCCTATCAGTTAGACATACGTATATGAAAAATAAGAACATAAGACAAATATGACGTTAAATATTTTCTATTTCTACTCAGACATATATGTTCCTGATCATGTCGTTTACAATGTACTTTAGGTCCGCGAATTTAGACGAGTTGTACTCACTTTCATACAACTCCAATGCATGTATTTATATAAAGAGCCAATTATTACTCAAAAGAAACTTTCAAATAAAAAGCTATATTTTATGGTATAAGCTTTGTAATATACATTTCAATAAAAGCTTAACCCATCAATATATATAGTATATATATGTTTGTGTTTCTGTTTAACCTGTTTCGTCAACACCAAAAGTTAATACGCTATTCGTGAAAAATAGCTTCTTGTGTTCATCCGGTGAAATATATTTCAATTTTACACTGAAACAAACAACTCTTACTTTTTTATTTATGCCTTAACATGATATTAAATGTCAGCTAACAGTAGTTTATTTTAGCAAACGTGCTAAGAAAGCAGGCTAAATTTAAAATCATTTTTGTGTCACTGATAATATAATAGTGTTTAGTGCTATAAACAACAGTTAACACAAAGATTAAATACTGAGTGAAAAACATACTGAAAATTAAGGAAAGAATCGTTTCGATTGATCTTGAAACTTTTTGAAACAAAGAAATTTTCCGATGTTTGAAAGTATATAGCAGTTTAATCAAATTTATGAATAACAAATTAAAAAAGAACAGCCGGTAAAATTATTTTAATATGTGATTATTGAACCATTTAAAGGACACTTAGTTTTGTAGAAAAGACAAAAAATGTATACATAATGTCACATTACCATTCATTCTGCTGAATTAAACACACTATATACATCATCCACTTGTACAAACATGCGACCATGCGATTCATCACTATGCATTCCTCCATCTGCATAGCACAGATTGTTAGTGCATATCACTTATAGTTTGCAGAATTCACAAACCAGTCTCTATCGTAACGATATCATACACTATCACACACAATTTCCACTATTAAATCCTAAACTTGTTCCCCATTTCAAACATCAATAGTTCTAACACAAAAGTGATGTGCACTATTCAAGTTATCAACCTCATCTTGCAATCACCTCTTAAATGCTTTGCTTCAGTAAAATCAGTCACGAGACCGACTATACCGATCCCCCAGTATTTGAGCACTTTCAGGATTATTTATATTGATGTCGATGTTAACTTGTTGTTGTTGATAATGTTAACTATATTTTTTTCAATCTAGGATAAACAACGAAGTGCTAGGTATTTATACCCATATTCGGGTCCTTTTGATAACAAAGCGGAAAACCAAAATTATACAAGTGCTGCTCTGGCTCGTATCCATACTGTCTTCGAATTAACGCCGTGATTTGTAACGTGCCTAGTGCTCACGTAAATCTTGGTCAGATGCTTGACCCAGGCTGTACATGGAGTCTGGGGCTTGACGAGTAAAAATATTAGGAGAGCTGAACCCAGGCTGTACATGGAGTCTGGGGCTTGACGAGTAAATATATTAGAAGAGCTGAACCCAGGCTGTACATGGAGTCTGGGGCTTGACGAGTAAATATATTAGAAGAGCTGAACCCAGGCTGTACATGGAGTCTGGGGCTTGACGAGTAAATATATTAGAAGAGCTGAACCCAGTATGTACATGGAGTCTGGGGCTTGACGAGTAAATATATTAGAAGAGCTGAACCCAGGATGTACACGGAGTCTGGGGCTTGACGAGTAAATATATTAGAAGAGCTGAACCCAGGATGTACACGGAGTCTGGGGCTTGACGAGTAAATATATTAGAAGAGCTGAACCCAGTATGTACATGGAGTCTGGGGCTTGACGAGTAAATATATTAGAAGAGCTGAACCCAGGCTGTACATGGAGTCTGGGGCTTGACGAGTAAATATATTAGAAGAGCTGAACCCAGTATGTACATGGAGTCTGGGGCTTGACGAGTAAATATATTAGAAGAGCTGAACCCAGTATGTACATGGGGTGCGTTTCAGATAGATTTTACGATCTGCCATTATCGTAAATTTACGATCATAATAACGACCATCTTAACGATAATCATAAAGGCGTTTCAGAAACGTGACGTAAACTCTCCGGTCGTACGTAAAAAATAACGATAAAGCACAGCGTTAAAGCGAGTGACCCAGTCTGAAGTGAAATGACGTTACGTCATAATAACCTGATGAGCGCACCTGTCTTTTTTACTAATGATAATTATAGTAATAATAATAATAATAATAATAATAATAATAATAATAATAATAATAATAATAATGATGATAATCTCTTGAAGGGAATCAATTAATGTAACTCTCCTTTTCAAAATAATTGACACAAATGATACAAACTTGTGGTCTCTATTCTGATTAACCATCTGCTATTTATGTTACAATTGTATCTTAAGTACATCATCATCTGGGATTTTTTTGTGATGGAGGCAGTTGCGGCTTCCGACGCTCCCTTTAAAATTTGTGTAATTATAATGAAAATTGGACAACAACAAAATACGTTGTTTTTTTCAAGCTGGTGATTTTACTTTAAATTCGTCTTTGATAAGTGAAATATTATAGTATGCGTATTATGAATGTTCTGTAAAAGTAAAAGCAAACGTGCAGCGTTGTGCTGATGATGATGGTCACGATGATGCGACGACAACGAAAATGATGATTTAATAATAATAATGCGACAACGAAACTATAATGATGATGCGATGACGACGATAGTGATAATGCAGCGACTACGAATACGAATATTATGATTATTATAATGATAATGCGACGACGACGACTATATAGATGATATTAATTATGATGTGACGATGACGACAATGATCATGACGAGATGAAGATGCGTAAATGTTGCTGATGATTGATGATGTGGATGATGATGAAGGTGGTGAAGTTGGTGGTGGTGGTGGTGGTGGTGGTGGTGGGTGTGGTGGATGATGATGCTGATGCTGATGATGATGATGATGATGATGATGATGAGGGTGATTATGGTGACTGATTCCAATCATCAACAACCGGCCTTAGTTTAGATAACAAGTAAAGTTCATACGTTTATGTACCAAAACTGTGACTGAGAGTTATTGTATTGGGAAACAGTTCGAAAATACAATTTTGACTGGTTGGATTTTTTGTATGAAGACAATTCATAAATCTATCTTGATTGTGTAAATCGTTGTTATAACAGTTAAATAAACAGTATTTCAGATCCATTCAAAATACATGATAAAATCTACATTTGCAGACATGCTTCAAATACACAAAATGACTAAAAGAAATACAGCTATTTTACAAGCTCGTCTCATCAAAACACATTATTCAACAAAAAGTATCTTAACTGGTGCAGATTGCCATAGTGGTTAAGTGTTCAGAGTTTCATGCAAATATTATCTATTATCTATTTCAATCATGTTATGATATACACTGGAGTATACACTTTATGTAGCATTCTGTGTTTAAACATGAGCCAGTCAAAGTAAAAATAAATGTATTCAGAAATATCAAAAGATTCACTTAATTTATATAAAAAGATAGTATGAAGGTTTACATGATCAACCATGGTAGTGTTTGTTTTTTTATATTATCATAAGTTTGAATAAATGTATCATTTAAATTTTCCTATATAAAGGAAATGACTTTACGAGTAATTTATAAAACACTGTTCATGCACTTTTGTAAATGTTTTGGCAGTAGCATATGAATTTTTGTAAATTATGTTACTGCGCAGTTCAAACAGTATAGAACTTCGTGTTATTCTTTCAAATAAACGCTCATATCACTTAGTATTTAGTTATTTGGTGCTCTCTACAAGGGTAAATAGTGCGGTGACTCTGGTTTATTGTTACTGTGGCCAGCGGTATGGCCCAATCACAAATTAGCGGCTTCGAAAGGGATTGTAGATACCAGACAAGGTTAGGACCATCCCGAAGTTCTATCCTAATCGAATTGTCAAGTATAAAGGATTGATGTGTGAATTAGTGTGCCAGTATAATATTGATGAGGTCGTATCGTTCCTACAGGGTCACACTAATTCACACATCAATCCACTTTTCTCAACAATAGGTGTAGGACATCTGTATGGTCGCCTAAGTTACTCTTTAGTTAATTTTAAAGGAAGACAATAAATGTAAAGGGGCAGAACTTCTAAGAGACATTAGTGAAATGTCTGCCTCAAAATTACAGTTATAGGTGATTAATTTAAAAACACTTCAGTTATTGTGTTGATGCCTGAAATAAATCAATTTAAGTTATCAGCGACCTTTGCCTTCCTTGGTTCTCGCCAAGAAGAAAAGAGGGGTAAAGGAATTATCATACTAGTATAAAGTGAGTGTTATGTGAGTGTACTCTCAAACTGAGTAAACTGATTTTAACTTCCTCCACCACTTGCTCTTTTTCTACGTCAACTGATATGTAGAAACTTACAGTCTCAATAATTCGATTAAGGTTGGGACTTCAGCGAATGCACAATGTTACCTTATGTCAGAAAAAAAAACACAGGTCTTTTTTAAACTTCATTATTTTACTCTCAACTTTTCTCATCGAACATGCTGTTGTAGTTGAGGCAAAACGAATACTGGTGGTGTCACAGCTACAGAAACCAGTCTTCGACCTTTGTATCACTGCACTGGCTCCCTTGTTCCATGCCTCTCCTAACACCTAAGGCCAGAGTTTTTATATCTTTAGATATATGGGAGCGCCGTACCTAAATATTGCAAAACCCAAATAAAAATAAAATTCATTTTCGTAGTTTTATTTTTATTTTTTTCCGACGAACGTTGCTCCAATGTTAAGAAAAAAAAAATTAGTGTTTTATAACCCATATCTCAGAACCAACTGGTGTACCAATTGTCATTCATTATCGGTCTTTTTACTGCACAAACCACGTAAACCAGTCGGAAATACGCGGGGAAACAGAACAGGTACCCGTTACCATAACAACGTCCTGTCAAAAGTGAAAGTACTTTTTGTCATACCCCTTATTTCTCACAATTTCTGCAGCTATATAGAAATGTTTTACTACAAAAAACGTTCCGATGTTTATGTTTCATTATTTAAATCAAACCGTGGTGAACTTAGAGCGTGTTTATTGTGATTTTTTTTTGTAGGTTCAGTATGTTGTTCGCGTTTCGTGGAATGATTGCGAAACTTCCGGTTAAAATAAGGAGACAGAAATTCGTAGGTTGTATTGTCTATTAAAAGTCGTTGGCGCACGTCGTATATTAACAAGGATGAATTGGATTACAGTGCAAAAATGTATAGCTTCTGACAAACACAAACTGCAAAATGATATCGTGTTCATCATAGTCAAAATGGATATTTTTTTCTGAATTTGAATCTGGGGAGCATTGAACACACTGCTTCACGATCACATATTTGAAGAGAAAAACACAAGGAATCGTGATATTCGTAGTTGTTAATTAGTTTAATAATGATTTAGAATTTAAATCGTTATAGAATACTGAAAATGATGTAATAATAACATAGTGTGTGTTTCCGATAAAACAGAAAAAATCCGAACATAAGATATCTGGCAGTCAGTGCAAGAAGTCAAACTTATCCGTTGCTTATTGCCAACGGGCATAGCTGGAATTAGAAGGATATTTTTCAGGACTGATTTTAAAATCAGTTCTTAGACCTGTTTTTTTTTTAAATATATAACACAAATTAAAATTTATCTTAATGCTCCCGAATTTTCTTTGGTGAAGTACATAAATGTAGATTTTGACTGTCTATGTATCCGTAAGCCCCAAACTTTGAAGTGAAGAGGAATTTCCATCAGGGCTTCTACTTTTTTTGGTTATATTTTCTATATAAAAACCACATCACGGTAAATTGTCACGGTGCTATTTCGTTAAAGACAGAAAAACACATTTGACCTCCTTATTATATCGTGTCTGAAACTGTGTTCAATGTTTGATTACTTCACAATGGAAAGGATATGCTTATATTGTGGGCAAAAGGTTAGAATTGGCCATTTACACTTCTTTATTACACTGACATGTTTCATAAAATCCATGGGTTGATAATATATGCACCTCATATGCATAGATGCATTCGAATAAATATATACAATTAATTTTAATGAGCGCTTGAACTCAAAGTGTTGAGGTCAATATTTTCAGTCATTAAAAGGATCTTTTAATTATGCTTTTGAAACTTTATGGTGATCTATCACCCTTTTTTCAGCCTATGAAATAGCTGACACAAGTAAGGTGTGTTTTGTCTTCATGATATAAGAAGATTTAAAAAATAAAAAAATCGGAGAAAAATCCGATTTATTTTTATTTATTTCCCCTTTGGGACATTTTATGCATTTTATTTTTATTTTTATTTCCTCCTCCTTACCCAACTTTTTGAAAAATCTCCCGTAAATCTAAAGATAAAAAAACTCTGGCCTAAGCGGTAATGTAAAAATGCAAAACTGTAAGTCCCATCAAGCTAAAGTGCAGAGGTACCTACCTAGTTCATGGTCTCATATATGGGCCAAAGTAAGAAGCTAAGCTCTCAAACTTCTTAGGAGATCGGATGATTTGAAAATAAGATTAAAAAACGAATAACTAAATCGAACGTTTGTGCTGAGCGAATAACTCAGCCATCTACCTTCAATGTCAATGTCACATTGAGAGACCAAAGATCGGTTTTGTATTTATTTCTATTCCCCTCCATAACTTATCGACTGATTAATGTTTAAAATATCATGGTAAATAAGTTCATCAAATAGAGCCGACCATCAGAGCGAAGGTCCATCATATTGTAAGTCAAGGTCAACTCAACGGGTCAAATGTGAGCCTTGTGTCCGTTCCACGACTATTTAAAACTCCGTGTAGGAAATATTTCAAAATAACATAACACGAATGTTTACCTCATCAAGCTGACCTGCTGTGTGCCCGAGTTCATTTCAAACAACGTTTTGTCTATTTATTTTGTCTATAATTCCATGCTTACTTATTTTCCCAGTATAATAAATTGATGTTAAGAGTATCATCCAAAGCGTATCATCTAAAGCGATTATATCATGGAATGTCACAACGGGGTTTCTGCTATTAAAGCATGTGAACAATGCCGCTGAAAATCCTCAATCAGATGAATACACGAATGGCAATGAAAGTAGCTTTGCCCTGGTTCACCTTGAACCAAATTGAATGGTACGCACAAACAGGAGATTGAGGCTTCTGGTGTTCCTAATTTCCTTCCTGATTGATTGCTTGTTTTAATTCTTCTAGGGATGGTGGGGCAGATTTGTAAACATGCTGTTTTTTTTTCAAATATCCCAATAAAAGTTCATTGGGCTTAGATCTGGAGAATGAGGCGACCACTCGTATTCCGGTCTGAAGGAAGTATGGGAATATTATTGATACCATACATGATTAATGTTTTCCATTTTCGACTGACCTCTGGTTTAAATTACTTCTTCAAAGTTTTCAAATACCGCTCGCTGTTAAATATTGTAACTTGTCTAGTTTCGGCCTAGAAAAAGAATCTGCCTTTTATTCCCAGCGAGCTCATAATAACAATACCGTTATGTACTGGGAGTGAAGTGTTTTTCTATATCTGTATATAATCGGTTTGTCAAGTAATAAAAATTGGCAGTTACGTTTGCTCATTTAAGGATTAAATTAAATCATGGTAAGACCCAGTTAAAGTGTGATATATGTAAAATGTATTTGCCATAGCAACCTCATGTTTGTCAGGCGTTTCTTTAATATAGCTTGGATACTTTATTTTTATTTTATGACCCAGTTATTTTCCCGGACAGATGGCCAGAGTCCTAACCGATAAATGACCAAACATTATTTTCGGAAGCCGCTCAGCCTTTTGTTTAATGTTCAGATTAATGACAACTCATTCACGTTTCTAGAATCTTGACATGCTACAAGAAAATCTATGTGATATAAAATTATAAGGTTCAAAAACTACAACCTAGAATGTCAAAAGGCAGTTCTTGTTACCATGCATATTCAAACCGGCTGATGTTCCCTTGTCTAAAGAGTGCAGTGCAAAAACCTTCGGACAATCTTTTTAATATTTCAGCGACTTATATATCACATGATATCTGAATCTACCACTTGTAGCTATTATACAGCAAGACATTCTCTTCCCTTTCTAGAAACCCTTTCACTATTGGGTATTATGCAACTTCGTTGCATTTTTAAAAACAAACCCCCAATAAAACCCAGTTTGATTTACAATTTTCTGAGCTAATTTCATGAATTATTATTTTGAAATAGTCAACCCTCGCAGCAAAAATAGCAACTTGCCAAAAAGTGACCTATAAAAATATTATTAAAATCAATTTTATTTGCCTGTTTTTAATTGAGGAAAACGGTTTTGTTCATATTTTGCAATTATTGACATTTGAAGACAATATTCCACACTATTGTGCCGCTTAGACCAATGTGGATACCATGCACTGGCTAGGTTTTACCGAGAATTTGACAATCCGCAAATGTTTAGGTGCAACTGTTAAAAGCGGTTTAGAATGTCATATTCTCTCTATTAAAGTGTAAACGTGGCCACATATGACAACATCGATAACTTCTGAAACACCGTCCTAGCGTAAAAGGCTAAAGACCAGTAATTCACGTTTTCATAATCTCAAATGCTAAACATTGAATGTTTACAGGCTAACTGAATACCCATTAATATCACAAATAGCCTTTATATAAAGCCTTTAACACAACCAAAATGGTTTCCAGATAAAAAAATATATATCTGATGTTAAACAGTATTTTCATTATAAAACCTACAGCGTAGAAGACTAAAAAGAAGTTTTTGTATCCATGCGCATGCAAAACGGCTGGTGGCTCCCGGTCGAGATATAGATACCGATGTGTAAAACAGATCAAATATTTACCACAATTGTTAACGCTAATGGAAATCGTGGTCTTTAAAGACGATATTTGAGCAATAGTTTGTATCATCATTTGCTAAAGGGTTCAAGCATTTGATGTCTTAGTTTTAACACTCCTAATGTTTTGTCGCTGACGGAATACAAAATTGTGCATTTTATAACAACATGAGCGAGTACCTTTCAGTACTAAGCTTAATCATTACTTTCAACTTACTCGGGTGTTTAAAGGTCCGCCTACTGCCACGTGTCAGTCAAGGAGAATGTATTTTAAGGCAGTTTTAAAAGTGACCTAAGACTGAAGTGATATCAAGGCTCGCTCGCTTCGCTCACTCCGCCAATTTTTAATCATTAAGAACTCACTCCATGGCATCTAACTAATACTTAGCAATGTAAAATTACCGGTGTGTGCATGAATGAAAATCAATATTAACATAATGCAACAGGTTGTTTCAATACTAAACCTTTAGGCACGGCTGAATTCTTGAGACAGTTTTAGACAGTCAAAACAAACCGGACCGTAAGTGGCGGATACCAGCATTATCCTCACATTGTCATAACTACAACTACATAACTCACACTTAACTACGTTGACGCAAAATGCATGGTGTGTGAGAAACTTTACCCTCTTGTCTAATTGTGTGCACACATCTGCACTTGAATTGAAAAGGCTTGGATGTAAGTTTTCGCGGAAGTGTACCCAATCTCTTCAACGCAAATGTAGGTTTGTGCTTAGGCCTAAAATAAAAATATGTCCGTTTCGGGTAACCCGACCCTACCTATAAAAATGCGCCGACCCTATCTATTTTTTCCATTTCTGAGCCAAAAAAATATTCGTTAGCGAATAGAGTTACGAAGGGCGGATAAATGCAGATTTTAATCAGAATTATTGTTAATATGATAAAACAAAGTCAGGCAAAGACAGTAATGTAGGAACGACTGCCATGTGCAAAAAAACACTCTGAACTTACGACAGATTTTGAAAAAAATAAAATTAAAAAAATCCCTACCTACCCTACCTAGAAATTTTGGGAAGGTTACCCTAAACAAACAATTTTTTTTGGCCTTATTAAATTTGTTTGTATTCGTGAACAGTTCAGGTTTATTGGGTAAGGGGTGAAAAAGGTCTTCGACACTTTCTTAATATGTCCAGAATTGTATAATAATTATAAATAATTTTTATATTGTTTACTATTTTGAAATTGCATGCCTCTTTCACGTCCAAAACATGTGCGCATACACGGTTTGGAGAAGTAAGCGTTCATTTAAGACCCAAATTATATTATTTTTAGGCATGTTAAAGTTTAAAACATCATGATGAACACAAGAAGTAAATATTTCACTCGTAGACACACCACTCCTGAAATATATCAGTTGATGTTCAGTGAAATGTATAGCAATCTTGCATTGAAACAACCAAATATTATTTATTTATTTCCTGCATTTGAGCGAAACAGTGGAAAATATTTGTGAACATTGAATCTTTCTTTCAGGCTAGAGTGAAATGATAACGTTTGATCATGTTCACTCTGGCTGACTACTGAGCTCGTTTCTGTAGATTTTCATTTAAATATTGAGAAGAACTACTTTTTACAAATAGTTGGGGACTCATCTTTAAATGATGCTGTGTGAGCGGAAACAAATTAAATGGTTTCAATGCTTGATAAATTCTGTTTAAAACCCTAATGTTATCATAAAAAATTATTTCCCTTCTTCTTTCAAGGATTCTGTGTTTTTTTTGGAATTGCTGATTTTGACAAGCACCCATGATAGTGAAAATGCACAGACTCATGAATAAAGCAAAATGCACCTCATATAAAAAGTAAGCCATGCAATTTGCCTGTTTTATTTTGATCAATATCCATTGTTTCACTAAATTTCATCGTGGTTCAGTACTTAGTTTACTTTACGATTCTCATTTAACTATAGAACTAAGCTGTTTTATTATACTCCTTTTTAGGTTTAGTTGTAATACTTTATTGTTATTCCAAGTAGAATAAGCCTACTTCTGTGAAATAAAATTAGCTTGAAATCGAATCATGTGCAACTCTAAAATCAGTCATCAGTGGCTAATTCTATGACCAGGGAAGTAAATTAAGTGCGGAAAAAAGGCGAGAAATGCATGAACTGAAAATAAAATATTGATTTCAGTGCAAGATCAGACTTTATTTTAATCATAGAAAAATCATGTTTAACTTGTTGTTGCGTCCCCCGTAAAATAGAATACGATCTTTCGAATATAGTAAACAACGAATATAGTATGTATACTTCATCGAGTGAACACGCACTTTTACACTTCACGGCTGGCTTTGCAACGAGAGAATTATTTACTTTTGATTTCCTGAGGTGAAATATATTGCAATCTTACACTTAATAACTTTTTATAATTTGTGTCTTTATTTAATGGCTAAAACGGATAAAAACAATTTAAATGTCCAATGTCGTGCCAGCACGACTTACATTTTCGAAAGCCTAATGACAATTGACGTGCTGGCACGGCATTCATTTTTCAATGTCAAATGTCCAATGTCGTGCCAGCACGTCATTCATTTTTCAATGTCCAATGTCGTGCCAGCATGACATTCTTTTTTGAGAGCCCCATATCCAATGTCATGCCAGCACGACTTTCATTTTGAATGTCCAATGTCCATTTTCGTATGTTAAGCTAACTGTACACAGTCATTCGACCTTTTCTTTTGTCTCCAAGTAATTTATTTATTTCAGCTCTCTCATCGTTCCTCACTTCCGCCCTCGCCCCCCCCCCCCCCCCCACACACACACACGCACACACTCTCTCTCTCCCGCCCTGTATCTCCATTCCCTCTATTACCCCCTCCTAGCCTTACTTTAAATCTCTTCTCCTGTACATTGATGAGACTTTAATAAACTACAAACATTCGTCTCCTTCACGCAACATCCTCCACCTCCAATCCCCTTTAACCACGCTTTTAACCTCTCTACCATTCTCCCATTTAATTCCTCCAATTACTTCTAGAACGGGTCATAGTGCTCAATTAGTGTTGTTAATTCCGTTATGCTTTCAACAAGTTGATCAAATGACCAATCAAACCCGGTATATTGAAATGAAGTCGATTAGGTAGGTACTTAAGTAGTTATTACCGATAACTAATACACAGTAAAAGTTAACACCTTATTGTCACGTGACATTTGGTTTTAGTAATGCCAATGTTCTTAAGATAATTTAGCTTCGGGGTTAATGTGGGTGCTTGATTAACAGTGTTTAAAGCCGAAATAAATAAAGGTTTAAATTACAAAAAAGATTGAAAAAATTATGAACAAATAATATTATCTGAAAGTCTCATAACATTTTATCCGCGGCTACTTTCAGTGTCCAAAAAGAAGCTTGACTAAATGCATTGTATTTTCCCAGAAGTACTCTCATTTCACACTTTTTATTTGTTCAAACAAAAATATATCACAATAGTTCCATACGTTGTATGCATTGTATTCGAATAATGTCTCTTTCTGAATAGAGAGAATTGCAAGCAGTGTCAATGACGCCCCGATATGTTCATACCCATGGTGTGGTTTGTGCTCCCGATGGATATCAGTATATTGATTAGAATTGATATAATCGCTTTAATGTTTTTGCCAATGATCATGTAGATTTACTGTTGGCAATGTCATACAATTCCTAGTGCAATCGGAAACGTTTCCTGTAAAATATGACACTCCTGAAGCCGGAGTACAATACTTTGTATGATGAAATGATAACTAGTGTTATTAGTCAGATAGCAATAATGATACGGTACGTCCCGAGAGTATGATTCGCGTTTGACATCTGATTTGGTACAAATGCCAGTTTGATATAATGGACATGACTGATTATTGCTAATGATACATATCAATATTTTCTAAACGGCGTATGAGATAATGACTTTTCTCTGAAGTCTATTAAGGAAATGGATAACCCTAGAAGCTAAAAAATGTCATTTCCAGCCTGGAAATGTTTCATCAAATAAATTAAATGCTTTCCAAATACAGAGCCTATTGTTTTGCTTTGAGTAATTTATAATATTACAAATGATTTGTAAGATATGGTAAAATATCATAATATCCAACTTTGCTTTATTGAACTTTTCTGAGTTTTATTTTAAGATCATTTTCAGTCAGTTTTATTTGTTATTGGACAATTTAAAATAACGGAGTTCTTTCTGTTTAAACTAGTAATTAACTTGTTTAATTTAAAGAATCCTACGTACAAATAATCCTGTCATTTCTCCAGCCATGGTCAACAATGTTTTTGTTTAATGCTGTAAAATAAAATACGTTTTAAACATAGTTATCGCAATTTGTCTCTTAATTCAAGTGAAATCGGACTCGACAAGATTGATTTTGGACTATTTCATGGCCAAAAAAGGTTGTTTGTACTATTGTTTCCGGTTTAATTTTACATGTTCTTTCCCTGCACATAAAAAACCCTTTTAACTGATTCCAAAATGACTCAGTAAGTATACTACGTAGATTTTCAGCCAACTAAATTGCAGATAGGCAATCAATGTGTTAGGCTTAATTTATGTGGCCTATTGCTACTTATCCTACTTATCCGATACACACTCCCTATGTTCACATTTTGCCGTTACAAGTCAGTTAAATGATCTGAGGTAAAACCTTAATGATAAAGATGGGCTCGTTTGCTAAGTTCACGCCGCCTATTATTGATCATGAAGATATTTCTTCATGTCATCTGACTACTAAATGGGCACATACGACATCCAATATTAATTGTACACCTGACAACTTAAATTTAAACCAGTTTCGCTCTACATTTAAAATAAAATAAATAACACATCTTCGTTCTGTATCTTGACTCAGTCTCGTACTTTCTCCTTTGCTATTTATGGATGTTCTGCTTTTATACCTAAGATTTGCCCTTATCTCGCTCACATGAAAGTGTTGTCAGCCTGCCGCATAAACAGTCCTACTCCCTCATTTACCAATCTCCTGTCATTGTTTTAACAACGCAGTCACTTAACAAGGAATGTTGATGATAAAAGTAATCCGTTACCACCCGTGGGTACATCGCAAAATAATGAACTTAATGTCCGAATAAACTTTCATCGTTTTCGAATTTTCGTAAGTTGTCTGACATTTTAAATTATTGCTAAGGATTACCTGAAGGATCTGTTTACTTTATTCAGTAAGATTTATTCTCATTTTTTCCTCGATATAAAATTATTGCAAGTGTAGAAACTTTTATAGGGCACAACCTTCTTACAAATGAATGTATAACAATTTATCCTTTTTATATCGTGGTTTTTCAGTGTTTCTGCCAAATTAAGTGATTGTAACTTTATTAATTTTCTTTTACGCTGTTTTTAATGAGTTAATTAAAATCAACCTGCCTTGATCACCAGTTCATATTGTGTTTTTTCCCTCTCTGTTTGCTTAAGTAGAGCATTTACATTTTAAAAAATGTGATGCAAAACAATGTCGGTATCATTTTGGTTTCGACAACTCATTCGTAAAGGTATTTGTTTGGATTGCAAGGATGGTTTTAATTAAATCTAATGCATTGATCTGCGGTAAACAAAAAGAGTTGTTTTTACTAACTTGCATTCGAATTTAATATGTGGCATTTTGTGGAAAACACTTCAAATCAATATAGAAAAAAGAAGCATTTCATTAAATAATGGCAGATAAATAAAAGTTTATTTTTCATTAAATCATAATACATATTTCAAATAAAAATAACCAGACTTTTTGCGCATGGCGAAAGTTCTGCATTGAATTAGATAGACATAACCTTAATCTTAATCCCAAATAAAAAGATTTATAGAGATAATCATAAAAATCATTCAAACATTTTTGACGAAAAGTAATCTGGTTACGCCCTTAAGTGTCTTTTTCTAAAATTTTGCAAATGCTTCATTTAATCTCAAACATGTGAAAAAACGCATTACAAAATACAAATATATACATCAATAGATGCAGCGAGGCCATTTTTAGTTTTCTTTTTGAAATATTATTAGATAGTTTTGCTTAAATTACAAAGCAACATAATTATGTTCTTATTCTGAAGAAATGTCTAGTCTTGCTATAAAGAGGCTCGCTCATGAAAGTTTTTGCACCAATATGTTTTTCCCGGTAAGGCATTTGTAATAAAAATTGTTATAACTAGTTTTACTCATTGATACCGATATTGCAGAAAATACACATGATGTATAACAATATAGTCTGGTATAAGTGGGGTGCGAACACACGGCGGTAAAGTCAAGATTGTTTTAGGAAAACCTCACCTTAAAACCTATTGTTGAATCACGTTACTATCTCTATGCAATATCGATGAATTCAAAGACAATATTTGAGCATATATGAACATTTGTTGAAGGGTTCCAGCCGTCGGTATCTTAGTTTTAACTCTCCAAATGATTTGCCACACTTTATTTTGTCATACAAAATAGTGCAATTTACAAAAACATGAGTGAGTCCCTTTTTTATAGTTCAGAACAGCACCAAGAAACATGGCGATTCTGCTCCTGCTGATGACCCTGTCTTGGGTGGGCCACACGGTGGGACAAGACAGTATAGTAAAAGGTACAGATAAACCATAACATGTTCGTAGATAGTAGTTCTATGAAAAAGAGACCACTTAAACTGCTTTTAAATTTGTATAATGTTTTATTAATTAATAAATTTAATATATTTCGTCATATATCGTTTTGCATAACAATTACTCAAACACACTAGTTTTTCTGTTTCGCCTCTATTTGATATGCCGATTCAAATATTTAAATAATGAGGGTGTCACCACTACCCCTTTGGCTCGCCTGTTTCCGGCCAATGTTTGGCGGTATTCCGGAAGCCGAAGTAAAGTACACCGGATTCCACTTATTAAGCAGACTTGATTCGAGTTTTATAAGAAGACAAGCCATTTTAAATGACTGAAATACAAATGACTCCATATTCTAATTAAACTATATAATGCCATACCAAATCGTTTTTAGCGTGCACGCATGGATAGATTTTGGGCTTCCTCATAAAAAATATAAAAACTGGTTATCGTTTCCACCCGTGAGATTATCAGGGTACGTGAGGTCGATTGTGGCATAATTACCGGGCAAAGACGAGCATGTGCATCCCTTGCGTCATTTTCATATATATAATTATGGTCAACGGATAACTGGTAGGGCAAATTCATACAAGCAAATCATTGTAAGGGCCTAAACGAAACAGTAGAAATAGATCGAGTGTAAATAAGCGTACATTTTCCTGCAAACAGGTTGAGATTATAAGTATCTTCCATGGCAGGGAGTGTAAGATATGTTTATCCGAACCCGAGCGTAGAGTGTTTTGCGGAAACGAGGTTTTACCAAGTTTCCGCAAAACACCCTGCGCGAGGGTCGGGATGAACCTATCGCATTTACACGAGCGGCTGTGGTAGATGCTTTCTCTCCCGCCTCAGTTAAAGTGCACTATCACAGATAATCATTTTTACAACTTTTTTTTTATTTTTTGTAGGGATGGAAACCGGATACCAAATCGGTATCCGGATATTCGTATCAAGTATTCGAATACTATCCGGATACTCGTATAAAATTGTTTTCATAATGAGTAAATTTCCTATTATATGTCACCCACCTTCTGTTATTTGACATAATTGTCCACTTAATTTATAATTCGTCATATGGCAATTTCATTCATTCTTTCTCAGTCTTAATAATTTATAATGTTATAATCAAAGCTAAACAACTCATTTTACGTCATAAAACTCATGATAAAAACCACATAAACACCTCGCGAATTTGATAGTCACTTCGGCCGAGGTGGTTGCTTAGTTACTGCCACGTGCTTTCGAGTTTGTTATTTGTCAGCAGGTTTCATGTTAAATGACGCTTTGATTATTTGATAGTCGATTGTAATTTTATTTCATTACATTGTTTGATTTAATGCAATACCTACAATTTCTGCGGTGTTTTGTAATGAAGGATATAATTGTGGAAAAGATAAGAAAACAAAAAGACGATCTGATTTTTCTTTATTTACATGCGTGTACTTTTCTCATTTATCAATAAACTAAACATGTTTACATATCGTATGAAAAATAAAATAAAACGTGAATAAATACTAAATAGGAAATAAATTATTTATATATTTGATAACTTAATTAAACACTATACACACACTACTTTCAAGTCCGAAATGTTCGAATACTTCACAACAGTTTTTATTCGATGTCGCACTTAATCGAACGCATGTTCTTGTTCAGAAATAAAATAGCGTCCACCATGTTACTTTTGAGGTGATGATACAGGAATAACGATTAATATTTTAAAACACAATTACAAGATACAAAATGATGAAAATTTGACTGAAATGTGAAAAGATAAAAAAAAAAAATTTGTATTTATTGTTCAGATAGCAATAATTTCTTCATGCATATTCATCCAAAATACGATTGGTCATTAATAGCTTTGATTGCACGACCCTTCACTTGTGATTGGACGAGCAATTCCTACGGATTAATGATCAATCCTTTAATATCAACTAGTGCCAATTAGTGTCAATTAAGCACATCTGAGATCATAAAACAACACTTGTCATTGTAAACAAGGTCATAGAACTTCACAGGGTGCTGCACAAGGACACAATATCACGCCTTGTGCAAACACCCAATTAGCAGACGATTTGTGACACATACCCGTTTCGCGACAGACACTGTTAATCACCTGAAATATTTCATCTGAAAAGTTTTATAACAATTGCTATGTCTCTGCTAAGCTATTTCATTGAAATTTTAATTCTTAACGAATATTCGAATACCTATTTTGGTATCGAATATTCGAATACCTATTTTGGTATCCGAATACTTGCGTGATATCCGGATATTCGCTTCCATCCCTAATTTTTTGTCTTGGAAAGAGCATTTTTTGGGTAAATATCTGCAAATCAATGATAAAAGATTACTGACAAAAAATCAGATCGCAGATTTTTTTATTTTTCCGTTCGAAAATTAGTGTTTTATGGCTTAAACCGTTACTAACGGTTTAGGGAAAATGCATAAAACATAAATTTTTGAACTTAAATATAAAAATCTGCGATCAAATTCTTTGTCAGCAGTGTAACTGGTTTTTATGGATTTTCACAAAAATTGGCTCGTTTCAAGACAAAAATTAAAAAAAAAAGTTGTCATGTATATGCGCGCAGTGATTCAGGTTATAGTTAATAGTCAAATCGGTCTTTAAATAGTTCTAAGGGGAGTGAAGTATTATTTCTTTAACGGTGCGTGAAAACTGTTTTATGGTGACATTTGAAGCGAGAAATAATTAATTAGCATTCGAAATATTGCCACAATACAAGGTTTCCATGATGCTACAGACGACAGTCTTCAACGAGGGTGGTAATAACAATGTGGCGACCATTAAAAAGGAGTTCCATACGGGCATTTTATCTTCGCCCGTTGGCAAGATAAGAATTTCTAGCATGGTTAAATTATTGGATCTACTTATCTGAGGTGGGAGGAAAGAATTTCTAGCATGGTCAAATTTTTGGATCTACTTATCTGGGGTAGGAGAAAAATCAGGCTTATATTCCGACAAAAGAAAGGTTCATATAATGCACCATTCCATTGTTACCACGCTCCCCCCCCCCCCCCCCCAGGTCCGAGGAATAGCGGGGACTTTGACTTTCGGTCCAGCCAAGCCCGGGCCAATTCCCTGCTATTTTTTGCGCGAAAACAAAACCACCGCGGGGCCACCTGGAAGGTAAAAGCACGGCACATTTTCCCGGCTATCCCTGTTCACCCCCGGACCTGGGGGGGGGGGCGTGATTATTATTGACGGGTGCATAATGACGGGTGCTAAAATATAAAAAATGCTGCAATATTTTGTATTCCAAACTGTACATTGGCATTTAATGATACGAAAAAAAAATAAAAAAATAATAGAGCTTAAAAAAGAAATCATGTTAACTTGTCATTGAAGGTCAATGCTTTTAATATACGAAATCACTTGATTTAGTTTCAAAAATGACAGCATTGGAATTTTTGTCAAGACAAGTGACGTAACAATTGAATTAAAATGTCCATGTTCATCACTGGGTACTTGTGGCTGTTGTTTGTCTTGTATAAATCTAGTGTATAATCGTGCTTTGAACGTTTTACGTTCTAAACTCCCTATACAATCAATTGAGATGACCGGTTTACGTTCTTAATTCACTATACAATCAATTGATATGACCGGTTTACGTTCTAAACTCACCACATAATCAATTGAGATGACCAGTTTACCTTCTTTACTCACTATACACTCAATTGAGATGACCGGTTTACGTTCTTAATTAACTATACAATCAATTGAGATGACCGGTTTACGTTCTTAATTCACTATACAACCAATTGAGATGACCGGTTTACGCTCTAAACTCACTATACAATCAATTGAGACGACCGGTTTACGTTCTAAACTCACTATACAATCAATTGAGATGACCGGTTTACGTTCTAAACTCACTATACAATCAATAGAGATGACCGGTTTACGTTCTTAATTCACTATACAATCGATTGTGATGACC
This sequence comes from Mya arenaria, assembly GCF_026914265.1. NCBI lineage: Eukaryota > Metazoa > Mollusca > Bivalvia > Myida > Myidae > Mya > Mya arenaria. The sequence goes on from NC_069124.1 coordinate 7,480,717, forward strand.
GGTTTACGTTATAAACTCACCACATAATCAATTGAGATGACCGGTTTACGTTCTAAACTCACTATACACTCAATTGAAATGACCGGTTTACGTTCTTATCTCACTATACAATCAATTGTGATGACCGGTTTACGTTCTTAACTCACTATACAATCAATTGAGATGACTGGTTTACGTTCTTAGCTCACTATACAATCAATTGAGATGAACGGTTTACGTTCTAAACTCACTATACAATCAATTGAGATGACCGGTTTACGTTCTAAACTCACTATACAATCAATTGAGATGACCGCTTTACGTTCTAAACCCACTATACAATTAATTGAGATGACCGGTTTACGTTCTAAACTCACTATATAATCAATTGAGATGAACGGTTTACGTTCTAAACTCACTATACAATCAATTGAGATGACCGGTTTTCGGTCTTACTTCACCACATAATCAATTGAGATGACCGGTTTACGTTCTAAACTCACTATACATTCAATTGAGATGACCGGTTTACGTTCTAAACTTTTTTCACAATCAATTGAGATGACCGGTTTACGTTCTAAACTCACTATATACTCAAATGAGATGACCGGCGGTAGTTCGGAAGACAAAGGAAAGGGGGATGATACCCTCAATGCTATGAGTAGTCTTAGGTTTGAGGATTTTAATTGCAATGCGATAGCCAGTCAACTTTTTGTTCCAGCTAAAAGCTGGCGTTGTGCGTTAAAGTAATTTATATAACAGTGTACATGTATATAAGTACGAATCTACTTTGCAGGAGCAGTCAACAACAGATGCATCTTTAACAGTGCCATAAAAATAACAAATTGGAACGTAACGATACCAATACCTCAAGGATGCGAGCAGATCCATCTTGAAATAGCGAGGAAATTTCTGCCGTTTAAGGATGATGGCAACACAGTAATAGCAATGCATATTGCATTTAATCCACCGGTGTACGAGGTTAATTGTACCCTTAACAATGAAATAAGAGTAAGTAATATACAAAATCTCTGTTTGTCATATGCCTTAAAGGAAAGAGAAAGAAAGGTATAATTATGTGATTGTAGTTCATCCGAAAAACGCCACAAATTGTACGCAAATGTATCGTCATTTCGGAAATGACTTCGTTAAGATTGTGCACCAGTCTCGTGCGCGCTGACGTTTGTTTAAAAATTGGAACGGGTTACAATTTCAAAACTATGAAAAAGGTCAATGTTTTATTTCACTGTTTGAAACAGTGAAATATCATTTTTATTTCACTAATAAATCTCTTATCACCACCGAAAAGCATTTCAATAAATAAAATATGTTACACAATCAATAAGAAACTGTGTTTTGCTTTGTGGATGTTGTTACTGAAATGAAATCAAATGTGGTTTGTTTGTTTTTATATTGTAAGTTGTATTTTATTTTTAGGTCATAGCTGATCAGAATAGAGACGTCTGCTACTCAAGCACACAGTCATTGGACACAGAATACCAATATAGATTACACATTAAGGACCAAAATATATTTCTACGTTTTTATAATTCTACTGCCACGAGTATGACTATTGGATTGGCGGACTGTACGTACACACTTTAAGTCATTTTGCTTAATGTAATTTTGTAATTGTATAAGATAATTGTATCCTATTTACAACTGTGCCAAATAAGAATACACGTCTGAAAATATACGTGAATAGTTGTCTTTAATAATACCGTAATTTAATACAAATATAACTTTAAATTAAGATGTAATTATTCTTGTTTTTTTTCTGTGGTTTCACCTGAGATTTTTTCAATTCATAGAAAAGTCAATTAATTTAAACGTCGAGGTAAATATAATGTTAGAATATATGCATACAGTCTGCCATTTGTTTCTAATTTTGTATTCCATGTTTCCAGTTTTGTGCTGTTCTTCCATGTTTCTTGTTTGTGTTTTTTTTTATTTTGTGTTCTATGTCTTTGGCGTTTACCCGATGCCATTAAACCGGGTTAATGTTTAAATTCCTACATACGCTTCCTTATTTCTGAATAGATTACGACTTCCCCTGTCTTCGTTGCAACAGAATTTGCGCTGAGAATGCCTGTGTTCAAAGACAAGACTGTCGCTCTCTTAAGGAAGCATTTTATTGTGGTGTGTATATTTCCAATATATAGATAAATTTACTTGCCCTTCTTCCTCCGTTCGTCTGTCCTTATATCGTTCGTCCTTCCGTCCGTCAAAACATCTCGGTCACGCGTACCTCCTGAAGTAAACTGAACTTTTTTATATACGCCATCCAACATAAAAATGCCATTTTTTTATTTTCCTTTACATTAATCGATAACCAGAAAAAAGACGCAAACATTTTGAATTGTATGTCCAATATAAGAAGTTCGGCAAAATAAACATTTAAAAACTGCGAAAAGATAAACACCTTTTCCAACACATGTAAATGTTTAACAGATATTTGTATTTGGTGGATATTGTTAAGCTTATTGAAAGACTATTGAAATATCTTTTATATAGAGCAATACTTCATGTTTATGAATGTAGAACAGAGTTCACATTTCAGAGCAAATTATTGTTTTGAATCGTCTTTTCAATACTTATGTGAAAACTACAGAAATAAGCTCAGTAGCAAAAAGTTTAAACATAAACCCGGTTTAATGGCACTTGGTAAACGCCAAAAACATAGAACACACAAAAAAAATCACAAACAAGAAACATGGAAGAACAGCACAAACTCCACAAACAGCGCAGTGTATACATACTATATATAAAAAATAAGTATGTTTGTCAAGGATTGTTAGGTACCGCCTTGGAACGGTCAGTAAAATGTAAATTTACTGGGGGTTTAAATCAGTTTACTTGCACAAATCTCACTCTTATCTCAACAATCCTATATAAATAAAAAAAAACGTAAAAAATAAATATTATCAAAGAATGCATTAACTTGAGGAAACTTAATAATAAAACAAATAATAATAAACTTATAGGTAAACCCCAAGTACTTCAATGATTAGAGATCCCAACTTTATCAGCAGACGGAAGAATACAATTCAGAGCACCTTATGCAAAAACTTTTCAAAGTTATGATGCAGTCATTGTTTGAACCCCAACTCTTTTGATATTAATAGTAATAATAATAAAATAATAATAATAATAATAGGACATTTTGCTAGTTTCATCCTGGTAAAATGATTAATGGTAAAATGTAACAATGCTAAATTTGTTTGACCCAGCACACAGAAAAAACAATTATTATTGTTATACTGGTTAAGGGGTACGGTCATTCCCCAGTATTAATGGTTAAATTTAATAACTTTCAATTTGCTGTCATTCCTCCTACATCGTGGTGGGAGATTCCACCGGCTTAAGAATGAAAATAGGTTTCATGGTGAGATTAATATTGTGCTTTGACATTAATGGTATTTGCAATATTGGCATCGCCCGCCAGCATCGGTCTATACGTTAGTCTTATTGTAACAATCATAGACAAGAAAATAAATAAATAAATACATTGTGAAGGTGGTCTGCAAATGTGTTAGCCGTTTTTGTCACCTCTAATTGTAATAAGTTCTGCAGCACATCACTGCGACGAAATTGTATCGGAAGAAGTAACGTGGCCCAACACCAAATCTGGCGAAACAAGTATCGTACCTTGTCCTGCTTCGGCAACAGGTTTGTTGTGCTAACACCGTTTAATGTATCATGTGGTTCTAGCGTTGTTGTTTTGGTTTTATCTCGTCGAATGCCCTATTAGCCGTCAAACAATATCAAAGATGAAATGGGTACTTAACTTTTCCTTGTAGTTTTCATTTTATCATTGTTTATCTTAAACATTGTGATGAACGTTTATCAGTTCATTTTAGCTGCATTCAGATTTTCAACGTAACCAAATATGCTTCTGAACTTCAGGAAATGTCTTGAGTATGAAGTTAAATTGGATTATTTCCTTTCTGGAAACCTCATCATTTGATTCTCCTCGTGCTCTTGTTACACTTAGGTATAAATATTTTTTCTTCTTGCTTTAGGGAACGCTACTCGGAGATGTCTAAATGGAATTTCACCAGACAAACCAATGTGGGGTAGACCGGATTTCAGCGACTGTATAAGCACAGCCTTTTCTGACATACGGAATGATGTATTGGCGTTATATGGAAGACCATCACTGTCGCCTAACAGTATTGTTAACATTACAAAAGGTAATATAATAATACTTCCTTTTTTCTTTTCGTTGTTACATTTCACTGTCCTAAATCAATGTGTAATCAAACAGATGTTTATATCTTATCTTTAAAGTGACACTCTTATTCAAAATCGATACATACACATGTATAACAAACATAAATTTGAGTGATAAACCTTTAACTACTTACTAAATAATGCATTTATGGAAAATATTAGTTACTGATAACAAGATTGTAACCGTGTATTTAATAGCTAAAAACTAAAAATTATTAAATGCTTGGTAAATGCTAAAATATTTACAAATATTTACAGTGATCTACTATAGTCTCATAAGGTAGAAATGCCGTGTTTTCTGCACATTTCTTTCAAATTAAACATGGAATTGTTCAGAAGAACCATTGTTTTCAACATGTATTCACCCTTTCTGGTATATTCAAATTGTTTTAATTGTGGAAAATCATATTTGGAAGTAATAGTGCATCTTTGACGGATGGATACGATAAGTCACATAAGTAGAAAACAATGGAATCTCTCATCTTTTTAGTTTGCTATGCGAGTAAATACATATCATTCATTTCCAGGAACAGTATAGTTTGCTAATTCATGTTCGTTTTCAAAAAGACCTAACAATTCTTGATAAACATATATATATATATATATATATATATATATATATATATATATATATATATATATATATATATATATATATATATAATTTATGCACTGTGCTGTTTGTAGAGTTTTGTGCTGTTCTATGTTTCTTGTTCGTGATTTTGTGTGCTATGTCTTTGGCGTTTGCCCAGTGCCACTAAACCGGGTTTATGTTTAAACTTTTTGCTACTGAGCATGTTTCTGTAGCTTTTTGCATACATATTGGTCGAAACTCGGTACGCACTATTAACAATGGTGTTCATTTCATTGCCGTTGTTACAAATTCAACTGGTATCCAAATGTCCTTACACAATTGCCTTTCAGCTATACAAAGTTCAATTTACATGAACAATAAGGAAGCTGATACAGTTTACGCTGGCGATCTCAATGTGGCCACTGAGTCCGTCCAAAAACTTTCCGGACTCATCAAGAACGTGACCACGAATAAGACTGGCGTCATCGATATGGCTATGGTATTTTTGTACTTTGTACTTAAAATGTTACCTTCCTTTTTGATAGCTTGCGGAATCTCTAAACGCAATTTGGACATTTAAAAAAAACCTGTTTAATTATGTTTGCATTATTAATGTAGGTATCAATTAAATGTGTATTTGCATAAATAAAATCTCACAACACATATAAATGCTCCTTGGAAATGTATGCATTCGTAAACTTGCGTCATGTTCTACGTGAACCATCATTTGATGGTTCAAAATTAATAATGTTTTTTTTTCTAAACCCATCGCACCAAGTCGTGTGTGATTGACCCTGTAGCCATTATTGAATTACATGTTAATAGTTTTGCATTCTGCTGAGCGATTTTAGATTACCATGGCTCGTCAATTATCAAAAGATTGTCTAATAAATGTCAGTTTAATGTAATTTCCATGGATTTATAATAACAATCGTGATTCTCTATTACGCACTTTTGATATATACTAGGGTAACCCCGTGTAAGATTTCCGCGCTACACTTGTTCAACTGAGGACTATCCTCAATCGTATTCGCAAGCTCTTCTGGGGTTCAGTGAGTTAAGCTGTACTTTAAATGCTAAGCTGTTCCTGTAATTCATTTCCAACAAAAACACTGCTAATGTTAATGGACAATTTTATGGTTAAAATCGCACATGCGTGGCATGTTTATTGATTTAAAACAATTAGGTGCGACGGGAAAGGGACAGTATTGCTGAGACGGATTATTTATCGTTAAACACACCCTGCAAGTTTATGACTAGTTAAACAATTAACTTATTGTTATGTTTACACAAACTGAAAGTGCATGGATTCACACAAACAGACGTTAAACGCATTTCGAGAAATTCAACTTGTTATCCAATGTCACCGTGCTTACGTTTTACACAAAAGTCCATTGGATCCAATTATCATGATAAAAAGGCACAAGTCCACCGAGGTAACGCGTTTATCTTAGGATTTGTTTCAAAAGAAGAAACTTTCATTCTACATAGAATCAAATATGGAAAATGCAGGATTATGCCCATTGAAGGAGTTTTTAACAAGTATTTGAACAATAAAGGTGGTTTGGACAAGGGCCGGAAATAGTTATGAATACCTTCTTATTATGAATATAATTAAAAAAGAAATACTGTTTTAAACATCTCTGACTGATCATTTCTTCTATAAATTCAACCAATTGACTATAATTATTCATATTTACAGAACACATAATTCCATACTTATGACAAGTAGGTCAAAAACGAGATTTTCTTTGGCAGACAATTGCTGCGATTAGTGACATCGTCCGTAAAAAAACAAAAAAAAACGGCTTCAACCCTATTTGCAATTAGAAACAAAAATGCCTGATTTGAAATTTAGATATTTTTTGTAATTGTCAATATGTGAACAAATCAATGAATAAAAGCAAAACATTTCCAAGAGACATTATCAAAACTAGATGCAGTAAGAACAGTGTCGCTTTTAGTTCGATTCCTGGCATAAACGCATGTGGGTTTGGTTTGTGGTCACAACGCAGGCCTGACACGTGGGTATCCTCCGGATATTCTGATTTCACCTACATTACAAGATAAAGAAGTTTTTCAGTGATCAAGTTCTCAAGTTTAAACTTACAATTTTGCTGCCACTCCTTGACATGACCGCTTCACAGCTGTTGGAAGAAAGATAGTACGCATCGCTTGTTAGGTTGATGTCGTGATATTATATTTAAATTTGAATCTTTGTATGCAGGGTTTCGGGAGTTGCGTTGGAAGCATAATTGACCCTGACACGGCGGAAATTTGGCAGTTTACTCCACAGGTAGGCACGAAATATCCGGGCCTGCTGTTTTTGATCTCATTCGTATTAGCTCCTTCCTATTTATGTAATATAGCGTGCTAATTGGGGTCGATTATAATCTATGTGTGTTTAAATAACATGATAAAAGGAACGTTTATGTATTCACTATGATTGAATTGCCGATAAAGTTTTATTTTAGAAAATTAATTCAAATTTATACGTGTTTGTGAGACGTGAGATTCAGAAATAGTTCGGACTAAAAGTGGAACATTCAATGAACAGAAAGTACACGAATATGATAATCTAGCTTTTGAACATAAACTACTCAAAACTGACCAACGATCACCCTTGGCTTCTTCATATTTCCTTTTATTTCGTCATCAAATAGCATATATTTTTACAATAAAACTTTGCCAAAATTGCTACAGAAATACAAGGATGTTGTCAAACGTGTCAATTAGGTGGTGTTCAATATGAACTTTAAGTAAATCTTATGGTCAAAAAGCGTTGGCTTAATTCACGGTATAGGTCCGTTATTTATATCACACAATCCTACTAGCTTCATATATATACACTATATCGTGCTTAGGTCCAATCAAGATTTATATTGAATACCACCCCTGGGGGCCGTTTCATTAAAGGAGTTTTGTCGTTACTTCAATTTACTTATATCTGTATAAAGATCACAAATGTCAATTCATCGAGGTAGTATTTTTATTTTGTTTCCTCAACTTTGTTTTCTTACTCGAAGCTGGATAAAGTTCAATTCATTAAAATATGTAGCACAATAAAGAAACTATGACGATTTAAGTAATCGAATAGTGTTTTTTTTTAAACAGACCCACCCTCATACTATATCACATCGGAAAAAGAATATACGACTGTAGCTTATAATGATTATACTCCTTACAGGGTTATTTGGAGGGCAAAATGACCTCCATCCTACAGTCTACAGAAGACGCTTCCAAGCATCTGGCAGAACACTTTGCCAACACGATAAGCAATACGCGAACCAAGAGACAACTACAAACAGACCATTCCATATACTTCTCGAATAGAAACCTAGGTGACTTACATCCTTGCACGTCCTATATCTGTCATGTATTATGTTCTTGTTGAGAGTCATTAATCTAAATTACACAAATCTGTTTAGCATAAATCTTGTTTTTCGGTTTCTATTTACGAGTCTTCCCTCTGGAGTAACTGTCAGTTTTAACACTATTTTTGTTTTATGCAGAATACTCCGTGAATATACTTGACAGACAAAATGGCTTTGATTTCTTTACGCGATCAACGCCTGGCATCGGAGCATCCATACATCTACCAGAGGAAATATTTAACATGTCGGTGGTTAAAACAAGTGGTAAAGAATATTTTTTTCTTCCGAACAATCCTTTTTGTTGCAGCGTGTCTCGCGGGAATTGTTATCGAGATAAATAAACGTGTTTTATATTTAAACCATGTGTTTACATCGCTAAATGTCTGATGAACTGGATGTATCTAAGCAAGTACATTGATAATGATTGGCCACAGGGCAATGAGTTATGACTTGGTTTAAATTAAACTACTCTAACATGATTGTTTTTAATCTTTTCTAGCACGTTTCATTCACATTTACACGGCAAAGTATCCCACTATTGCCGACCTCTTACAGAAGACGGATATGCTTAAAACCTCTGACAAGTAATACCCTTAATTTCTTGTTGTATGTACTAATTGAAAACTTAAATATCGAGGGATGTCAAAACTAAATGAAATAATAAAAACAATCTATGAACCACCATTGTACCTGTTATATTTGTCACTGAAATGACTGTCTTTGGTAAAACGTTGGTATAACACAACTCGTATACGACACAATATAGTCTGTAAAATAAATGAACTTGTTCTTGTTGAAATGATGTTCATACAATGTATATTTTGTAGTAGGAATTTAGATGGGATGATCATATCAAACGTCATATCCGGCAAGATCTTGAATGTACCGGAACAAGAATTCCAGCACCTAGAGAAACCGGTCAAGCTCATATTCCGCGTAAAGGTAATGCTTTAAGCACGCTTATTTGTTCCATTAAAGTCAACATACTATATACAATGTTCGGATAAAAGACAGTGACTGTTGAACGGTATATAAATTATTGTTTGTTAATATTTCTTTGTTGTATTAGTCATATTGTTATGTATTAGAAATATTATTCTTCTACACTCATTATTCTGTTACATAATGTTTTGATATTCCCATATCGTACTGTTATAATTTTATTATTGTGTAATTATCATTTTGTTCTGTAATAATCAAATTGTTGTGCCTTCTTTAAAAGTTATGTTGTTCTGCACTTACTATTTTGTTCGGAAGTAGTAAAAATAGCAACTTTCATGAAGTGTTTAGCCCATTCTTTAAGGATTCTACGGAATTTGAAAGTAACGTATGTTAACGAATTAATAATGATGATACATTTAGGTGAATAGTTCCATCGAAGAGACTTTCAATGGAACCAGATTGTTGCAGAAATGCGTCTTCCTCAATACGTCAGCTCGGTATGTGTTTATTACATGGATCTTAACTAGAATTGTAAGAAAGGTTATTCTAATCTGTGTTGCTAAGAATTTGTTGCATTTTCACTTAAAAAACATAAGAAGATAAAACATTTGATAGAAATTGTCTTACTGCAGGACAAGACGGAATCAGAAGGAGGAGCAATTTTCAAATGGGAAAAAAGCGGCCGTACAAAACAATAAATTGATTGGCAACTTTTGGAACACGATTAATCTCTACTCCTCCTTCTGCTAATCATCGTATTTAGATAAAAATTATATCTTCATGGTAACAAAATTAATCCCTTTTGGGCAAGCCAAGCTTGTGCAATGATAATTACAACACCGCCAATGCTTATGCACCGGCTTATTTTGAGTTTTAATTTTATTGTTATTGTAAAAATCCTAAGCAATATTTACCACATGAATGACTACTGTTACAGAACAGCTAAAGACAGATGGTTAAAAGATGGCTGTTACAGGGTTGACGCCGAGAGCAATGCCACCCATACTGTGTGCAAGTGTAGCCATCTGACAAACTTCGCCGTCCTACTGGATATTTATGAAGTTGAGGTAGGTAACACCTTTAAACAAGCTCATAGTTAAACTGTTGCCTGCTGTGCTTGGCCCTATAGCTACTATTGTTTTTTTCCTTCTTATTTTCACTATTTTTTGTGTGGGAAATTGAATGCGCTTTATGTTTACACCATGGACATTGGTTCTTATGGCATTCACAATACAAGTAAAATCTTCCACATGTCATGTCTTTGAAACTAGCAATTTACATGACTGATTCAATGTTTTATCATCTCTGTTCTTTTTTAATTGTAGAATAGATCTGCCAATTTTGAAAAACATATGTAGGAAATATGGTTCTACAGATATAAAGATACAAATAAAAATTAAAAGGAGGAGACGAAATGGAATAAATAAATTATATTCCTGAATCTTAACAAGTAAACTCAGATAAACCGACCGAGGAAGCTGCAGTTTGTTATCCTAGAACGTCTGTTAACATGTGCGAGATTATTAAGAAATTAATAAACACCAATTGGACTGAAAATGCCATATTTTTTTTTAAATGAAAATAAGCAAACTGATATGAATATAAGTACACAAACATAATTTATTTTGACCATTATTGTGGAGAGTAAATTTAGAGCAAACGAGAAGGAGAATTTGATCAATTCCACTGAAGCCTTGATCTTAATCTTGATTTGTGGTCACGCACGAGGATTGGTCGGTACGGTCGCGGAAGTTAAACATACAAATAAAAATTCCGTTAGAAATGTTTTTAAAGTTGTTTAATGAAATTCAATGCAGTCTATATTGATGGAAGATTTATGGACGCTATATTTAAATTTCTGGTATCGATGACAACACACATGTGTTAACTAGACGCAGGTCAAACTAGAACATATTTAATTTCAGTATGATTGCAATATACTGTAGCAGGATGAATTAGCGCTAAAATATCTATGTGTAAGGTCTTGGCATCATTTTTCTGAATATTTGAAGGGGTTATCTTCAGCAATAACTAAATAAACATCAGAAACAACCTTTTCGATCGCCAACGTGCGACATTGACGAACGTGGCATTGCACAAGTGTGAATAGATCTTTTCTTTCAGAAAATATGATGTTAATACGTGACACCTTTATCACAATTTTAACAAAATATAGTGTTATCATACTGTTGAAACTCGAAGACTTTCGAGAAAGTATTGACTTGAGAGAAGTACTTATATGTGTTTTGTCATGGATACCAAAATTGAGGTGTATCGTTTGATGAAATACATTCTTTTTTCTATCATCAATGTAGATTGCATTGAAATTCATTTTTTCCAATTTTTAACAATTTTGACATCATTTGTTACGTATACCTGTTTTTACATGTCCGCGAACTTACAGAACAGACCTCGTACAAGTATACGTATTGTACGTCATAATCTAAAGTACTTAAAAATTTACTTTGTGTTGTTCTCACAAATTATGTTAAAATGTACTAAATTAATATTAATCTCCGCTGGTTTAAATCAATTATATATCACCTTTTCTTTGATTGATAACTTTCTTTACCGAATAAAATGTAATAATAATTATAATTAAAAAAACAACAACATTGAAATTATATTTAAAGGAAGCAATTGATGAAGGCAACCAGAAGATTCTAACGTACGTGTCCTACGCTGGCGGAGGCTTATCAGTACTGTGCTGTATTACTGCCGTTTTTGTCTTCGAGTTCTTTAGGTAATCAATTGCACACATCCAATGGGGTTTTCATTAAATAACATAGGTATCGTTTTTTTATACAATTCATTATCAACTCTTTTGTCTTTTTTTAAAACAATATACAAATAAAAATGTCCGTTCAAAACAATGAAAGCAACAAGCCTCAAAATAGACCCTGTTTAGCAGCGTAAGGCATGTGCCAAACGACAATGAACTACTCGAGAAACAAACGTATAAACACCACCTACACAAACGTGTGTGTGTGTCGTGATTTATTTTGTGTTCTCCCGACTTCCTTTGAAAAATAGTGTCTATTCTAGTGGTTTCGTTAAACACTTTGATTAGGCCTAATTTGCCTATTTGTCAATGCACAGTATTTCAATGGTTAAGCCCAATTATGAACTGTTTTCATTCAAATGGTCTTTATCCATTTTCCGGCTAAACATAAGTGCATTTAGAGAGAGCTGAATACGGAAAGAGAAATCAATTAGGCTAGTTAATTGCTTCAAATCGGAATATGTTTTTCAAGAAATGACAAAGACGTTCTTTTCTTTCAGACTAAAGACCCAAAGGGTTCGCATTAATGAACAGCTAGCCGTTGCAATAGTCTGCTTGCAGCTATTCTTCCTCACGGGAATTGACCAAACTCAAAACAGGGTAAAATGTCTTATTGCCTATCCCTGTTTCGTCAAGGATTGTTTGAAAAGTTATATGGCTATTGCCATTTGGCGTACGGTTTCCGTTTTAGTTTACGGATTGTCTTCATTCTGGATATCGTATTCTGGACACATCTTCTTGTTTTGACCTTTGTATTTTTCTCCATTCACAATAAAGATCTGATGATGATCTGTTTTGACGTTGTAAAAGGAAGTTCAACAACAAACGCATTTGTCTAGAATTGAATAAACTCCTACGACACCGGATATAATTAGATTAGACAGGCTCTCAGAACATGCTTGCGATTATTTCAGATAAAAATGAAATGATGTCCACATACACATTTATCAAAAACGAAAATAACTATTGATTTCAAATGGTACCATTTTTAAGATGGCTTATATGATTAAAAATATTGAATGAGCGACTCTAATTTATGATATTTTCGATTTTATTTTAAGGATGTTTGCTTGGCCGTTGCTATATGTCTCCACTATTTTCTGCTGGCCATGTTTTGTTGGATGCTGGTAGAAGGAGCTAATCTGTACCTTGTGCTTGTCAAGGTGTTTGAGTCAAGATCACATCTTAAGAAATATATGCTGGTTGGCTGGGGTAGGTTATCTAATAGTTTGAGTTAAATCGTTTTAATTGATGTATTCGGTTTAGGGTACTATGTTTTGTGTAATAACGATTTTACAAGATATCGGTCGGTTTGGAAACTAAACTGTATAGCTGCCTGTTGTATAAGGCGTATTTCAATTAAAATACTATAATGCGATACAATTGTATACGCCGAGTGCTAATTGAGGTTATAAATATTTATTTAAGGTGTGCCTCTGGTTGTTGTTGGTATATCAGCGGGCGTCATGCACGACCAGTATGGAACAGACACAGTGTAAGCGTTACGATTTACATTGTCGAACAGACTTGTGTGATCATTACGATATATTTATATTGTCGAACAGACTTTTGTGATCATTACGATATATTTATATTGTCGAACCGACTTTGTGTGATCCTTACGATATATTTATATTGTCGAACCGACTTTGTGTGATCATTACGATATATTTATATTGTCGAACCGACTTTGTGTGATCATTGCGATATATTTATATTGTCGAACCGACTTTGTGTGATCATTGCGATATATTTATATTGTCGAACCGACTTTGTGTGATCATTGCGGTATATTTATATTGTCGAACCGACTTTGTGTGATCACTGCGGTATATTTATATTGTCGAACCGACTTTGTGTGATAATTTCGATATATTTATATTGTCGAATCGACTTTGTGTGATCATTACGATTGACGTACCTAGCCATACGCCAGAACGCCAGGGCGTACAGAACAGTTTTTGTTTCTTATAAAAGACAATTGCTTAAAGTCCAAATCAGGAATAAAAAAAAACTAAATGCTAATGAGTTGTATATGCAAACAACGTTTTACTGGTAAAAGTTAATTGTAATTTCACGGAAGGTTGGCATTAAGAATGCTGACAATAGTTCTTTCATTATTTTATCATTTAAAATTAATCCAAAGGGGGCACCTGTCCCTCTCTCATGTCATATATAATATTTGGAGACCACCTTATAGAAGACCTTCACATTTCAACAGCTCAATTAAGTTTATAAGCGTACAGTTCGAATGATTCAGGGACCCCTCTGGCAACGATATTTTTAAATTGCCGCACAATCATTGTGTAAGCAATAAGATATGTGTGTATGTTGTCCAACCGACATTGCAAGCCAACGGCTATAATACACTGCTAGAAACGACTCCGTGTAAGCAAACAGTTACATTCTGGCACCTTGTATCATTGCTAAATATTGAAATCGTAAAATTGAACTTGTGCAAACCATACAATATGTATTGAAATCGTCAGACCGACTTTGTTTATGCCTTTCATTTTGTATATTGTTATTGTCAGAAGTATAAATAACATGCTATGTGACTATTGTCAGAAAATACACTGGTCAACACTAAAATGAGTTTAGTTTACAAAAACAGACACTGTGTAGGTAGTATGATTACTTACTTGTAATCTTTAGATCAAACGCTGTGTAAGAATAACGAAATATCCAAATAATGGACTTTTCCAATATTAATTTCCTGGTTTTGTAAAACTAGTTTCGGGTGTCAGAAATGGAATTACTTTTTATCTTAACCAAATACATTTCAGGTGCTGGGTCACACATAGCGTTCTGCTGAAAACTGTTGTTCCCCCCGTCGGCTTTGTTATAACGGTATGTAAATGATTAACAGTTTATATTCATATGACTGGTCATTTCAAAGGCATTTGTATTGAAATGAATAAGCTTTATTGACCAAAACATATCATGATCGTGTTATTAAGTAGCTAAGATTTAATTTGGCCAGTTTTAAAACCATACATGTTTCCGGTGCTTTATATGTTTTCCTTATATAACAATAAATGGTCAAGAACCACCATACATCTTCTACCATTCTTTTTGCAAGCAATTTAATTGAGCTTGTTATTTTCCGGCATTATTAGTCCCGCCCTTCTCTTTTTGCAATTACCGTCCACCCACTATACACTCAAACTGAGTGCTAACATTTTTACATTCTGTCATTGTCCACATTTATTTTATTCTCCGTCGGTTACTCTATTAAATGATGCACTTAAATAGGAACAAATCACAAAGAGCCATCTTATTGTAATGATGACAACATTTGGCTATGATAATAAGGCATATGCTTTTATGAGTTGAAATCATGGTATTTGGCATTCATTAATGATTGAGCTCCCTTCATTTGTACAAAGTCTATCGATAATTTTCCAAACAAGAAGAGACAATATGGCAATATTGCAGTTTCAATTATAAATATATCACATATACCACTTCTCGTTACAAATGTATAGTTTGTGAGTTCTCATAATTTCATGTATTTGCATTTAAACGATATAACAACTTGGCACGTGTTTAAGCCTACAAATATACAAGTGAGGTGTATCTAAGGTCTTTGAGCCTAGTCATAGATCTATGTCAGTCTAAAAAAAAAGGCGTTTCATGGCGCTTTCGAGGAAGTAAGCATAATATATAAGCTTTACTTTCTGCTCGAGACACACACCATATATAGTGACCAAACTTCTATTTGTCAAACTGTAACCATTTTCTTAGACGAACAGAAGCACACTAATATAAGTATCTACTTCAATTCCAAATATCATGAGTCTCAATTGATGCTGTTGCCAATAAGAATGTATAAGTCCATATTAACATGCCAGATTTAGATGCCACGAAGCCACTCCTAAGATATATTTCGATCATATAAGGTTAAATAGATCACACATGATTTGTCATCCGTAAGGGGCAAACGCTCAAATATAATCTCTGCAATTGACAAATTGTAATCGAGAACTATATATAAATATTGGGCAATCAGCTATTCACATAATTGTATTCCCCTTGGGGAAGCATTAAATATCCGGCCTTATATGAATCTAGACGCTCTGTAATAGACATTCGCATAACATTGGCACCAGAAATGACAAAAAGGCCGAATAAGCAATTTTGATAAAACGGCGAGACTCCTCAAGAGACATGCTACTTCCTTGACAATGATGAAAACATCTTATTTTGTGAAATAAGCTTCCGTAATCTCAATTGTAATGGTAAATTAAAGTGTCACTCAACGCCAAGTGACATTCATTATTTGTAATTTATTATACAATGAATACTACATGGACAAGCCCATGGGTCTACATTCAAAAATAACCCTGGTTAGATGCAACGCATGGGCCCAAACGACAATTAACTAAAGACATACACTTATAAACATCACATACACACATCACAAGCATACCAGACACACACGCACTATAGCGTGGCAAAATGAAACATATTTAACTTCAGTAATAAGGTGTATAAAACATTATGTGTACTGTATATGGTGAAATTAAGTCAGAGAGATGTCAGTGAGGTAAAATACCTCGAATTGTCACATTTTTGCTTAACGAAAATATAGACGGAAACCTAACTGTACACAATGGCAACAAACCCAACCATATAGTGGTATAGCCATTTATAATAACCATCCATGAGACATTCCAGCCAGCATACAGCAAAACGCTACTGTTTTTCATTAACATGACATTTGTACGCGAAAACATTTTTACTCCACGAAAACAGAACCAATTATAGAGAAAGTGAGTACTACATGTAAATGCAAGTGTTCATATTGTTTAGCTCAACGTCAATTCCACTTTCAGGTGAACACGATTGTACTAGCGGTTGTCATGAAGATCATGTTCAACTCGATGTCACGGGGATCAAAAGCGACAGCTGAAGAGCGGTCTTCCATTAAGTAAGTTAGGCCTTAACAGAGTGATCAGCTCAGTGGCCATTACGTTAGTTCCGTATCAGACAAGCATCAAACAAGGCAGGCTTGGAAGAAATTAAACACGACTTTCTATGAATAACAATTACACAATCAGGACATTGTGAACTATCTTAGTCTCTCTCCTTGATAAATGAACTGAGTTATCGTATACAGAATAGTGGGTAGTTTACATACGATGATGAAAGATATTTCGATAGGAATAAATCTCGATGTAATACGACAGAGCTACAGACTTTATCTTAGAAAATTTAAATATTCCGGTGGCACTAAAATTTCAAAAGGCTTCACTAAACAAAAAATCCTACGAATGTGTTTTTTTTTTTAATGAAATGTGTTTAATCCTACTTGATAACAGATAAATGATCTAGTGTAATTGTAGAGACATATGTGATATTCAATATTTGTCTTAATGGGATCTAGAAATGATATTCGAATTAAGTGTTTTTGTTATTACTAACTGACCAATATAGTGTATGAAGTCAATGATGAATGACCATAAGATTAATTTCGTTGACTATTGAATACCACCCCAGGTCTTTAAATGTTCGAAATAACAGACCGTTGATATTTCAAACCAAATTCAGATTCTGATATGTAATATCTAAAACAATGTCGTTGAAATCGCGTTCCATGGTGTAATCCTTTCAAGTGAAGAGATGTCTAAGGTTAAAAATATAAATGAAATGATATAAACAAATATAAACAACAAAGAAATATAAAAATATCGAATTATTTGTATTGACGGGTCTCTCGATTGCGAACTCTCTAACACACGGAATGCAGTCTGTATTGACGCTGTAACATGCTCAAGACATTTCTGGAGACATTTCACAATAATCGGCAAGACAGAACTTACCAGAGATCGCCACGGATGACCGCAAGTTGCCTGGGAAATGATTGAACAAATGTTTACGTGCGATCTTCGCCATCTCTGCGGTATTCTGCGACCAAAGATACGAAACGTTTCCGGCAATGCACGAGATTTAACACATAATTAACAATATACTTTCTATACCTATTAGACTTAAAATTCGCACCTATGTAGGGGTATTGTACAAACTGTTAATTTCAGATTGTACGCGTTTATATGAGTTTTGTTCAATTATAAATACAAAGATGTACAATATAGGACTGTGTATGACGACATGAGTACAAACTTAGTACGACTCCGTACACAGTGCAAAAACAAGCCGGTAATCACACGCCTTGTGTCGTATTGTGTACGATGGGTGTGCGACAATGCACGATTAAGTCATCAGACACGTGCTAGAGGTGTCAGGATAGCGAGGGCACTTCCAAATAATATATGATTAACGATGACGCTGGATAGTGAGTGAAGTTAGACGTCACGCGATATGAGGTGGCTTCTCATGACATTTGGCAAGCCAAGCCTAGACAGTGTGACAGGGTATTACCGATCAACCCTAATATATGGATACTTTCATTATAACATAACAAGCGGTTTATTCTGAGCTGCTGGCTGGCATATTGTTTATGTGTATATATTAAGTAATGCAAGTTTGATTTTATTATTTTATTCGGGAACTTTTAACCATATAATCCCCATAAAATGATACAACGTATAAAATGTGTATAGCCCTAATTATGAACTTAGTAACACTGTTTGCTGTTAAGATAATTAAAATTGTCTATGTGCGTTCCAGGTCTGGCCTGAAGGCGGCGGCCGTGCTCCTGCCAGTGCTAGGCCTAACATGGACATTGGGATTTCTGTCCATCACAAGCAAGGAAACCCTGATATTCACCTATCTATTCACTATTCTGAATTCTCTTCAGGTAAATATAATTTTCGCAGAGTTGTTGTTGTATATATGTTAATTCACTGAAAGAGAACTGTATTGATAACGATTGACATACGTGTGTATGGATTAGGACAACTGGGGTTTTATCACTTCCATTTCTGTATGATTTTAAAACAATGATCTACTATATTTTTTCTTTTGTTTCAGGGTGTTTTCTTTTTCCTATTTCACTGCTTGTTAAGCACAGATGTAAGTTACCTTTTCTATGTGTTTGCCTTTTACCGTGACTTCGAATGACTGAGTTTATTGAGAAACTAGAGAAGATATATATCTCTATACCATTTATATTTAAAGAGATTGATAGATACGTTTTATCCTATATAATTGATGAGTAAATACAAACAGTAATTTGCGGTTAAATGTTATGAGCAATAACCGCAGTATGACTTCACATTAACAACATGCAAGTAGAACCAATATACCGCTACTCATAATACAATTACAATGCTTCTGTTTTGATTAAAAAGGTCCACAAAGCTTACGAGCGGAGGAATAGGCGACTAAGCCAGAAGCGAATGACACGGTCATCCATCTCCAAGAGAGGCACGCTCAAGCGAGAGCAAGAGTTGGACACACCCACCTTTAGTCGATCATCGGTACGTATATGACATATGTATATGTTAGTTTTGGTAAAATATCACTTACCAACTCACTCACCCTGTCAAGTAGGCCACAAATGTGTAAGTTTAGATTTTATCTAAGAAATGATTTGATTTTATCTAAGAAATGATTTATTTGATATCTTTCACTTGTTATGTTAGATATCAAGCTTCTCTTGCTGAATTGCCATGAGGTATTTCGGCCAATACCATGTGATATTGTGAGGAGTTTATCAACTAGGTTTGCGGATTAACTCAGACAAGATCTCCTTTATTAAAAAAGAAAATTATAAATGCCTCAATTTGTCTTGTAGATAAAGACATCTACAACACCACTGTCAACACTTGAGCGAAAACCTCCGTACAAGAATAGAGGTTATGTTGATGACGCCGTCTTTCATGCCAGAGACATTGACGACTCCCCTTTCTACGACACGCCGTACAGAGCCTCGTCCTCGACACAAGGAAGCGTGTCACGTTCTAGTCACTACAGCCACACGGGGAGACTACACAGGACTGATTTTGACAACCCGAACATTCAGTACGCGAGACATCCTTCGTATGAAAGCGATGTACCATTACCCAACGACGGCATTCGAAGATCAAGCAGGATTTCGGATACGTCAACCGACTACATTTTGTATTTTGGAAAGCGAGATTCTGGGACAAACGTCATGCAAACGTACCCTTCCGTCGACAGAAACGATCTGAATGACGTGTATGCGTCGATGAGAAAATAAAGTACTCGCGATATTCTACAATTATAAATAAGTAAAGCAGTGGTAACATTAACAAACCAGCATATTGTTTATTTCAGGTCATCCCTCAAGTTTAATATGTTGCGTACAGGTTTTATATTTAAAATTCCTGTATTTTTAGTAAATGAAACGTATTGCCTT
Source organism: Mya arenaria (assembly GCF_026914265.1). Classification (NCBI taxonomy): domain Eukaryota; kingdom Metazoa; phylum Mollusca; class Bivalvia; order Myida; family Myidae; genus Mya; species Mya arenaria. The sequence goes on from NC_069124.1 coordinate 7,500,888, forward strand.
TGGCCCATCTTTTAACATGTATGCAGCCAAACAATGTCAATGGATTACATTTCTATGGTACTAGTAACAGTTTAAATTTTATCAAAAGCGTTAAATCGAAGAATTGCATGTACTGTTATCTCTATATTATACCAAATTCAGATAATTTGACCTATCGGTAAATTCAGTTAAGGCCATGTCAATAGCATGGCCAAGACGTGCAAGTTACATGCCAAATAGCGTAGTAAATTACCATGTCTTATGTTTAAAAACAACGGATGCTGGCCAAGCATACCTCGTACATACGAAAGTATACGTTGTAAAGTGTGCAAGTGCAATATCATATATGGACTTTTGCAACAGAAAAGAATATACGTTATACAGGAAAGCGTCATAATAATACTAGCAAAAGCAATTAAAAAAGACAGACATAGCCGTAATTTTCTCGCAATATATTATACACTTAGTAACGGAAAGACATAATATTAACATATTCAATAGGCAACGACTTCGTATTAACAATATTCAATCGTATACTTTTATGAAATAAAAATTATGCGTTTATTTGTTATTGAAGTTACATCTTTAACTTACGATTATAATGTTATCATTTTACTTTTTTAATAAAATAAAGTTACTTCAAGATTTGTTTTTATATTGCATGAAATCGACACCTTAGTATTCCAAGAAGGCGGCAACTGTAAACAGTTTTAAATTTAGTGTATATGTTCACGCAATGTGTCCTCACAATCAATATTTAACAGCATTGAAAACCCTTTGTTAACACAAATGAAGTTAAAGTACTTTTTTCAAAATCACAAATACATCATGATTATAATGATTATTCAGTTCATCGCTACACCAAGCGAGAGCTCAGTATTTTTGCCCTCTAGTTTGTTGTTGTTTGGTGTACGTGACTAGGTCGATTCATATATCGTGCCGTGACGGCATTCTCTTTGATCTTCTCACCTGGGTTTCAACTCAAACTTAACTCAAAACCCGTTTTATTTCCTAATTCAAGTTACAATGTATGCAACCACATGTATAGGATATAAATAAATAGCATGTTAATTTATTGGTAATCGGGTACAGGAATTCGGAATAAGTTATTAATAGTTCGTAAAATAATAACCATCTATACATGTACGTGTATATAAGCTTAGCAGGGCCACTGTTGTTTTATCCCGTCTACACACCGTGTCAACTATGTTATTCAGACATCGGTATAAACACAAGAGGCTCTGTTTGGCTATGTATTTTTTCGTAAAAACATACAAATACAATGTTATACAGAGTGGAAGTAATATTCAGTTAGTAATTTGTAAAGTAAAGGTAATTATATATTAGGTTATATCAATTATGTTACAGAAATAGTAAATTCATACATATATCATAACGATACTGAAAGTCAATATGGAGACAATTACGTGTCAAGGGTAAGTATCAATCAATATTTAGTGTAATAGATGTAAGTTTGTATGGGCAAAACAAATTACAATAAACTATTTAAGTATAAGTCACGTTTAAATGCATGTATTATACATAAAACAAACGTATTCCTTTAGTAACTGGCGCTCCCTTGGTAAACAATCGTTTAGTTTGTCGCACATCAACTAGCACCTATAATAACATTGCAACATTTCCAACAATATCATCTTCAGTCAGTTTCCAAAAAATGGAGAAAAAATGTTTGATATTCGCAAAACCAATATTTCGTGGTAGCGTTTAACCTCTCACTTAGAATGCCAACATACAAAGACATTAACTCATACAAAAGATTGTTAACGGATCAAAAAACCGATCGATACAACCATTGGCTAAATAAATCGTATGAATCACAAGAACTTACGCAATAAACTAAAAGTATATGCCGGTCCCAATAATTGTAGGAATATGCAGAAAGATGTCGGGTTTTTGGTTTTGTACCCGACAACTTGTCTTTAAGTACCGAACACATGTGCCAATTTATTTTAAAATCCCCGTTTATGATACAGTTACAGCCTTGACACTGTGTTTCCCATGAGCAACCGAACCGTTACAACAAGGAGGAAGGATGCAATCACTCTGGTTAAATTCGCCTTAACAAAAAAGCTCCTTTTTAAAAAAAAAAATATGTCTTTGTACAGTCAATTAATAAGATATGCATCATTGTTCAAACGAGAAGGATACTATAACAAAAATAAATAAAGCAACAAAAATATATGTGTTGTCAAATACCCTTCCAGATTTCAAAATGAAACTAATGGAAAACTTTACTTTTCAGTCTCTAACATAAGAGGCGACTGAAAACGGGTTCAATGATAAGGATAACACGTCTATGAAGTGTTGTATGAACATAATTTCACTGTTTTAAACAGTCATACACCCATCATTTTTTTCAATTAACCAACGAAAAGCATGAAATAAGACCAGCTATTAACCAGTTTACCTTTCATATGCCATGATAAGTCAGATAGGACACATATTCTGAAACAAACACAACATGACGGTATTCTAACGATTTTCATAATTGGAATGCTTCTTTCAATGCTTGCTGGCAGGCATCCGTTATCAGTCCATGATTGAGTATTTAATTTTCAAGAGCCCTATCGACAGTTTCAATTGTTTTCTTAAATGTTCCTTTAGGTATAGGACTGTTCAAGTCTAAATTCTAATAATTAAACACGCTGAAAGAGAAAACACACACTTTTACCTCAGTTATCTAATTTATTGAATTTTAAACAAGGCAAACCGGCATAAACAACTCGAGATGGGGCATGCAATTATCACAAAATATTTTTAAATCATTTAGTGGAAAAATATTTGTTTAATTTTGAACATAAGTTGTATATTTGTAAATTTTCTATGTGGAAATGCATGGTACTTGACGCCAAACTAGGAGTTCCTGCCAATCGATAAGATATAGCTTCGTGATATAATTTGCTAACGTAGGCGGAAAGCCCGGTAAATTTGTAAAATTACACAGCGCTCACTTATAGAAAAACCTTTTCAGATTTTAGTTTGGTAAAAGTTATCCAAAATGGTTATTAATTGATCAATATGGATCAATATTTATTGTTCAAGATTAAAAGAATTGGCTGCTGGTTACCAATACCATATCAACCATAATTTGGTATATGTCTAACAAAAAGGCAGTAGTTATATAATCTTTCTAAGAACCTTTCATAAGATATAAATAGGGCGTTTATTCGCTCTTAAAATTTACTGAAAGTCACATTGACGAAAATGGACTAGAAAATTTGCAGTAGATTTACTTAAAGTGGATCGACTATTTCAGAACATCTGAAACGAGCACAGAATTGATGCTCTTCCGGTTTGTTTCGACGGAAAATGTCACTTCATTTTTTTAGAAAGGAAGGTTCCCTTTATAGCTTAATAACTGCGAAAATGATACTAAAACACAAAAAGTATGGGGAATTTATTAAGAATATTATGCTACATTTGCGAATTGTGAAAAGCATGTTATAATTAAGTATTTTATAAGAATTGGTCAGGCAACATACAGTGGTTTCCATTACATACTGTACGTAGTGACCCTAACAACGCAAATAAAATGTTTACCATAGAACGATATCTAAATCGACACGATGTTTTAAGTTTGTAAGCAAAGATTATTCTATAAACTTATGTAAGAGCATATATGAAATAGTTATTTTTTTGAATGACGTTAAGAAAATTGGTGAAGTATCAAAGGCGCACAATATAGGTTCATACTAGAAATGCTTTTGTAATTTGAATACTTTTGTTAAACTCATTGACTTTAATGATCAAAAACTTATGATCTGAGTACCGATAGAAATATCATTCTTTATCAATCTTTATTAATAGCTACGTGGCCGCCAATTCCCCAGTTAAACAAGCGCCCAATTATCGCTATTTTTTATATATGACTAGGACTAGTGAAGAAATGAATGTACTAGATTGTACTAGATTTTAAATAATTTTAAATAAATCAAGAACAATCAATCCTCACCTATTAGTCAGATTTGGCCGAAATTACCGAACTTGGCCGAGATCTTGTAGCTATTCACATTGTGTCAAAGATTGAATCACATTGGCTCTCGTGGGCCAAATCTGATGTATATATCAATATTGACTCCCCTGGATTTATCCGAAAACGCCATGTATGACGTGTTTATACTGTAGCACCTTCATTTCTTCACCAACCTTAATCATATATAACGGGATATGTGTGTTCATAAAATCTCGGCGAGCTGTGGGACCACTCTAGATGTCATTCATTGCAGATTTCGCGGCATTTAGGAAACAAAAGTACTCCTTTGGCGAATACACCATCAACCGGTTGGGGTTAATCTCCCCATTTGGCTAATTAGCCATATTCCAGCCATTATAGGGCAGAGTTTTATAAACACAACAACAACAACAACAACAACAACATAAACTCTTGGTTAAGTTTCATTATCGGCAAACTTTGGGGTTTTGAGTGAGGTGTCTTTCCCTTAATAAGGTATTTAATTTTGTTTACACTCCAGCACCTTCATTCCTTCACGAATCCTTATCATATTTAAAAATATATTATGACCATTATATCCAAGCAAAGTTTGGATAATGGGTTACATTGGACCAGTATATCTTGAATTATCTGCCCTTAATTTATCACAAAATATAGTTATTGCCCTTGATATTTCAAAAGATGCCATTTTTACGATGTTTACACTAAAGCACCCTTATTTCTATGCCAATCCTCACATGCTATTTATACAAAATGACTATCATTCAGCATTTAATCCATGTTTCCAATTTTACCAAGTTATTGGTACAAAAGCATTTTCCATTCATTATTGGGAATTACGCTTTAGCGTAAAGCTTTTGAATTAAAAATGAACGGTGTTTGGTGTGCGCACGTCTGCAGTTCCGACGGTGTTGCCGTTAGATTTGTGAGTGCACAACGAGCAGTTGTGTTTCTGTTAAAAGTTCTAGATTGTTAACGTATGCTGCGTATCTACACACATGTATGATAGAGAGGTTACTGTGTTTTTGCCTAATGGCAAAACATTATTGAATACAAAGTGGCAAACTGTGACTCTGAGTATTTAGCGCAACAGATGGTACCAATATTGTACCACCACGATGGCGCGTGCTCAACTTACGTGACTTTAAAGTTTAGCCAAAACGTGGACTAAATGCTCTTGCATTAGTCTGTTGCTAAGCAACACAATTTACAATGTGGATATTTTGTCAGTGTTTTTATCATTAAGTATAAGGAGAAGTTACTGAAATTCTGCACTATGTAAAACTAAGGTTCAAATATTGTCTTTAAAGCTTTCAATTTTGAAAAACGATAATTTGCAATTGGTTTTTAAACAACTACAAGAAGGCCAATATATTTGCACATGCGCAGCTGATATTACTTTTTCGACTACCAATGCAAGCACCTGACAATATGCATGTGCTGACACTTAATTTGAACCGTCCCTGTCAGTGCTGATTAGGTTTGCTTAAAAGGTAGTACATTTTGGTCACGATCAACAGTATTTAGAATGGAAATGGCTATTCAGTCCGTCTCAATGATAATTATGTGGGTTTTTTTTGGTCAGTATAGAGAAAATACCAAATTTAATTATAAAATATATTTATGTATTATTTGTTAATATTTTCAACACACACACGCATATCCATCATTTTAAAACTTAACATGTGATGTCGACGAAAATTATATTTTAAACATAAGTATGTCCACTTCAATAAAATACAACATCAATAGAATTTGAAAAGTTACGAAATCGACAAATTCCGTAAACATAATTTTGTTTAAATGTTACATAACAATCTCGTTAAGTGTCTGATGTACCATTGGGCAAACTATATGGTGTCCGACCGCAGATCCAGAGTGCCCGTGTTCGATTGAACTTTTACATTTTTTCCAATTTTCTTTCTTTTTCATCATTAAAATAATAAAATAAAATTAACTTAACTTAAAATATTAAGTATCCAGTGCAGTCAATTATGGCAGCTTTCAATCGCATCTTCAGCACTTTCAGTGCTTTGATTTTCTGTACATTCTTTATGCCCCCACAAAAGAGGGAAAATCCATATATATTTGCCCATGTCTGTCCGTAAATGCGTCAGTGAATCCGTTCGTGATTCCATCTGTAGTCAGTATGCGAACTTGTGTTGATCAAATCTCTAAATATATATTACATAGAATCTTGAAACCTTAAAGGAATGTTAGTGGGTGATGAAGTTTTGCACCTGGTGTTTCTTTTCCCGTTGCTGTCAATAAAACTAGAGTTATGGCCCTTGAATTAGCAAAATTTGGCATTTCTGGACTTATGCGGCTCGAAACTTCAAGACTGTATGACCAAAAGTCACGAAAGCTTAGGGGAATGTTGTTTGGGTGATACAAGAGTGCACATTGGTTTTCTTTCGCGCTGCACTGAATAAAACATAAGTAATGTCCATTGAAGCAAAATTTGGTATGTCTAATCTTGTGTAGATCAAAACTCCAAAACTTTTTCACCTTATTCCATGAAACTTGGAGGAATATTTTTCAGGTGATCAGCTTGTGCACTTGCTGATTGTTTGCCGCTGCATATAGTATATCCAGAGTTATTGCCCGTGAATAAGCACAATGGACATTTTTTTAACATGTTGAATTTGTTTTGTTCATTAATGTTCATACACTGATGGGAAATTTCAGGAAGGTTTTTGATGCTGAATTGTGAATTATTATGATGGACATTTATGGAGAATGGACAAAATAATGCGCCTTGCTTTTGTGATAAACGCGCCATATGGGGGGTACTTGTTCTATTGATAAATATGTTTTTCAAGTAGACTTAAACTGGGGGCCACTGGGCGTAGTATTAATAATGACTATCGCAGGCTGGACATGGTTTATATCAGGTAGGGTAAAACTGTTGAACACTGGGTGTAGTGTTAGTAATGATGATCACAGGCTGGACAGGGAGTTAAAAATACATAAAGTAGGGTTAAATTGTTATTCACTGTGTGTGTTCTTTTAGTTTTTATAATCTAAGTATGAATACGTCCAAATCATCCTAAACTGAGAAACTGTTAGGTTTTTTATCTGAGTGGAGAGGATTGTGGTTAGAATGCTACCAAAAGGTTGACATATATAGTAATGGGACTGTCCCTCTCAACAGTTTCCGATCAATAAATGAAGAGTGCTTCTCACTTTTACTGCATGTCTTGTCCCCCTAACAAAAATGGGGGGAATATACATTTGCCTTTTTTCCGTCCGTGCATCTGTGTGTCCGTGCGTCATTCCGTCCATAAGTATGATGCGGACTTGTGTCGCTAAATCTCCGAAACTATTTCACTTACAGTCAAAACCTTGTTGGAATGCTTTTGAAGTGACGTAGTTTTGAAATTCGGGCTTCGTTCCTCGCTGCACATAATAAAACCAAAGTAATGACCATTGAATTAGCAAAAAATGACATGTCTAGACTTGAGTCGATCAAGACTCCGTATTGACGCTCGGACTCACGGACGGACAAGGGCAAAACTATATACCCCATCCCCATTTTGTTCATGGGGGAGCATGCAGCATGGGAGTATGTCAAGAAACCTTGGTAGGTTGTTATTAAGGTAATCTAGTTGTGCACCTTAGATTTTATTTCCCACTGCATTTTGTGGAACTCATAATGATGCACATGTACTTGCTTTTGTGACAAATGCGGCATACGGGGGCATCCATGTCCTTGCTTTTGTGACAAACGCGGCATAACGGTGCATCCATGTCCTGGCCTTTGTGACAAACGCGGCATATGGATGCATCCATGTCCTTGCTTTTGTGACAAACGCGGCATATGGATGCATCCATGTCCTTGCTTTTGTGACAAATGCGGCATAGCGGTGCATCCATGTCCTTGCTTTTGTGACAAACGCGGCATATGGACGCATCCATGTCCTTGCTTTTGTGACAAACGCGGCATAGCGGTGCATCCATGTCCTTGCTTTTGTGACAAACGCGGCATAGCGGTGCATCCCTGTCCTGGCCTTTGTGACAAACGCGGCATATGGATGCATCCATGTCCTTGCTTTTGTGACAAACGCGGCATATGGATGCATCCATGTCCTTGCTTTTGTGACAAACGCGGAATATGGGAGCATCCATGTCCTTGCTTTTGTGACAAACGCGGCATATGGGAGCATCCATGTCCTTGCTTTTGTGACAAACGCGGCATATAGAGACATCCATGTCCTTGCTTTTGTGACAAACGCGGCATATGGATGCATCCATGTCCTTGCTTTTGTGACAAACGCGGCATATGGATGCATCCATGTCCTTGCTTTTGTGACAAACGCGGCATATGGGAGCATCCATGTCCTTGCTTTTGTGACAAACGCGGCATATGGATGCATCCATGTCCTTGCTTTTGTGACAAACGCGGCATATGGGAGCATCCATGTCCTTGCTTTTGTGACAAACGCGGCATATGGATGCATCCATGTCCTTGCTTTTGTGACAAACGCGGCATATGGATGCATCCATGTCCTTGCTTTTGTGACAAACGCGGCATATGGGAGCATCCATGTCCTTGCTTTTGTGACAAACGCGGCATATGGGTGCATCCATGTCCTTGCTTTTGTGACAAACGCGGCATATGGATGCATCCATGTCCTTGCTTTTGTGACAAACGCGGCATATGGGTGCATCCATGTCCTTGCTTTTGTGACAAACGCGGCATATAGAGACATCCATGTCCTTGCTTTTGTGACAAACGCGGCATATGGGAGCATCCATGTCCTTGCTTTTGTGACAAACGCGGCATAGCGGTGCATCCATGTCCTTGCTTTTGTGACAAACGCGGCATAGCGGTGCATCCATGTCCTTGCTTTTGTGACAAACGCGGCATAGCGGTGCATCCATGTCCTTGCTTTTGTGACAAACGCGGCATATGGATGCATCCATGTCCTTGCTTTTGTGACAAACGCGGCATATAGAGACATCCATGTCCTTGCTTTTGTGACAAACGCGGCATATGGGAGCATCCATGTCCTTGCTTTTGTGACAAACGCGGCATAGCGGTGCATCCATGTCCTTGCTTTTGTGACAAACGCGGCATATAGAGACATCCATGTCCTTGCTTTTGTGACAAACGCGGCATATGGGAGCATCCATGTCCTTGCTTTTGTTACAAACGCGGCATATGGGAGCATCCATGTCCTTGCTTTTGTGACAAACGCGGCATATGGGAGCATCCATGTCCTATGGACACATTTCTAGTTACTGCAAATGTCACTTGAACGTATCGTTGATTGGAAACATCGAAATAAATTAATATCATATTCAAGAGGAAATGTTGCATTTGTGTTAAGCATTGTTTGTTCAGACCAGTGCACTTCTTTGTGCTATAATGCGTTTACATTAAAATGTTACGTATTGTAAATATGTTGCATCAGGGCATGCCCGCTTTATTTCATTATTAAAGGTAGATAAATCCAAGACATTTGACGGATAAAACATTGAACTCCTAGTTATTTACCTACGCCTCATTCTCTTTAATATCTCATTTATATATTGGTCAACCGCTGCCCAATGTTAGACTGAGTAAAGGTAAGACTATTCCAAAAGTAAGATTTTACAAAATAAGACAGAAAGGTAATATGGAAACAAATACATTCACAAATATGTTTGAAATGCCATGAGAACACATTTTCCCTATATTCCATCTGATGTTAAAGCTGTTGCCATCAGCCATAGACAGAAATTGAAAGGTAGCTTAAGTTATATTTAGATCAGTAATCCTATCGGAGAGACAAGTAAAAGCATCATTGTTTTCCCTGGATTAACCCGCACCTAAAGGTAATCTTATCTTCCCACAAAGTTTTATAGTGCCTGGTGTTATCTCGCATCAGATTCCGAAAGGTTTTAAGTTGCGTATAAGAGAGGATTTATGCAGATTAGCTTCTCCCATATATAGAAATATCAGGTTTTTACAAGACCAGTGTCAGGATAAATCTGACATTCTGCACCACGTCGAAGCCAAATTGTGTTATTTAGGCGTAGAAAATAATACGTTTGTTTCCGGTTTCAACGTAGTTGTGTCGGAAATTGTTTTTGTTAAGCAAATTGTTTCTTGTTTTTTGTTACCAAAAACTATAGATTATATGCTTAAGAACATTTATACAATCAATATTAGTATCACTGGTTTTGTTAAACGCCAAAACACTTCATTTTTAGCTTTTATTAGAAAAACATCAAACAAATGATAAAAAATAGTTCCCTAGGGCAATAAAAGGATTCGGTGAAAAAGGTAGGATGGGAAACCAGAAACAAACAATATTTTTACGCCTTACGGGGGACGTTTGTAATGCAATGTAAGATTGACAAAATACTTATTTGTCTTTTATGGTACTTTACCTTGCAATAAAATATACATATCTAAGTTTCAGTATTTTAAAGATCTTTTGCATAAAGTTTGTTTGATGCGTATTCATTACTGTAAGTAAGTCCTCTGGTGAGGATTATACACGAATATTAGGGGGTTTATTATAGTTTTTTTATACTTTTCATCAACAGGCACAATGCGCGTGGTTTCCTGGAAAAGAAGAAACAGTTGCGATGAAAGTCGGTTTCTGCGTTGTTTATTTTTTTGTTTCCTTCTCACGCTGTCCGGAAAAGGAGACGGTTTTGACAATTTAAGGCTTTAACGGTATTAGTTCCGTGAAAGAGCTGCATCTCCAGAAAAGAAAAGGCTTCAGTTTTCGCTAAACTCATTAATAAAATGTATCCACAAAAACTGCACGTACGGTGGCGATATAATTCTTGTATATTTGTCTAAATAATATATCACTTAAAAAACCTTCCATTTTATAAATGAAATGAGTATACCTACAAGCTTGACACTTTTGCAGAAAGTTTCATAGAATGGAGCAAGCACAAGCAGTTCAACCTTAAAAAGGACTTTACTCTTAGAAATAGTAGTTATTTATGCAATAATTCATTTCACTGGTAATATATTTGACCTAAGAAATACAGATAACACGTTAATACACTATAATTAAATATTATTATTATCATTATTATTATTATTATTATTATTATTATTATTATTATTATTATTATTATTATTATTATTATTACGCACTACTTCTGATGTACCGGCTTACATCCGCGCCGGGGTGTTCGGACTGGTTCCATTTAGCAAATTATTTATTGAAAATATTTCATATTATATTGTATTAATTTAACCCAATGTAACATTTGAAATCGAAATGTAGCACGCTTTATTTTACGGTCGCAGCACGCCAGACTGTATTTAGCTATTAATAAAAATCGAGCGATGGTCCTTTCATTTGGTAAATAAATGAGTCCTTTTACGTTTGAAACAAAAATACTAAAGACATTTTTTAAATGTTCGTGCGTTGATTCTTCCATTTCTTGGTAAATATTAAAGTAATCTTCATAAACAAGAAGATGGAATTAACAAATTTGCTGAAATTAACAATAAACGTAAGCGTGGTCCAAAGTCAAATTAGAACATATTCGAATGAATTACGATGCTAAAACATATACTGAAGTATTTAAAGAATTTATCGGAAAAGGTATTTTTCCAATAAATATTCTTGGAAAAACGCAGTGAAAAATCTATATTTCGAGTTGTGTAGAAAATTAAGTAATGGTTAGAATGCATACAAAATGATTGTTCCCTGGTTGGGTTTACACTTATCCAGACCAAATATAAGCCTTGTTTTATGTTGCACTTGAGCAAATTATACAGCAATTACCAAATTCCATGCTCACATGCTTTACATGTATTACGCAAACTTTACTCACGGCCCTTTATACGGGTTTGTAAATATAAAAAAATATATGCAATAAAAAATTAATCATAACATACAATCAATGTTTTGTCCAAATTATGGAAGTATTAGAAATAAACTCTTGAGTAATTTATCAAAATTATTAATAATATTATATTCCAACTGGTTCGGTGAACAGGGGCCCATTTCTTAGTAATTACAATTATTGTCAGGATTCATAAGCCTCAACTAGCATTGACTATAATCCGTGCGTGTACAAGTTGTGCAGTCACTTACAGTGATCAACGGTGGCACTGAACAGTGGTTTTACTTTTACAAGAAGTACATAATGTCGCTTTCAACCCATTGCAGCATTATTGTAATTATATATAAACTTTTGCAAAAGTGTAGCCCTTAAGTCATTTATGTGTCTGTTATGCATACAGTACATGTCTGAAATGGCATGATCTATTATTAATTACATATAATAGGAATGTAATTGTATAAGTACAATATAAATTCTGTTTTCTAGTGTATATGGATTTTTTGCTCTTTTACTATGCATATACTTTCTCATAATGTCTGACTTCGTGTGTGGAGAATACAAATAGTAAAGTATCAGGTTTCAAATATAAATTCCACACGAACGGCACCATGTTCCCGAATTTCCGTGTAATTTGTTGTCTGCTACAAATGTGGTTTGACATTAACCGATTTGTCTCATCTGAGGCGCATGCGCAAGATTAATGTTGACATGTCAAAAACGTAAATATCAACGTGGAAATTTGTCAAGAATTATTTGCCAGTAAGTTTTCAATCTGTGAGTTTCAGTGCCTTTGAGTGTGTTATCTTGAAATATTGCATCAAATAAAATCCTGAACTAAACCTGTCCTTTCCCCATTAGTCTGATTTACACTTGCATAAATTATTGCGTCAATGACTTATTTGGAATTTTTAATCTTAAATGCATATGGTATTTATAATAATTTCAAGTCTATATCATTGTAAGTAGTGGTATAAAAATCCAGAATTCTTTTCACAGACACCATAACATGTTCAGGCGATTTTTTTAATTACATAACAAGAGGGCTCAAATTTGCCACTTGCACACTCGTAAAATGCTTTGTGAGTTTAAAATTTGCAGAAAATAAGCAATATTCGAAAGATATACAAACATAATTGTTGATCAATTCCTGCACAATAGATGTTCTGGATGGAATACGGCTGATTTGAAGCCGTCAACTGTCTTTGCTTGCGCAACACTATCACTCAATTTATTCCAGTCAATAATTGTTCGTGGGAAAAATGATTGGTTATAACTTAGGGTTTTACACTGAATAGTTTTGAAGCATGTAGAATGATTAATTGACTGATTTGTAATAATGTTATCAGTGGCACAATTCTCAAAAGTCTTAGCTTTCACTCTGCGTTTATTTGCTCGGACAGGCGTTAAATAGTCTTGGCATGACAGGGCTGGCACCAGCCCCCCGACCACCTTATAAAACATCGTCAGTCTGTTGGCTTTCCTTCGGTCCTGGAGTGAAGGTAGTTTCAGGCCTCGAAGCATTTGTGTGACGCACCCAGGGGACCTGGTGGTGTAGTCGCCCGTGATAAACCTAGCGGACTGTTTTTGGACCTTCTCAAGCTTGTCAATGTCTCTCTGGAGGTATGGATCCCAGACGATCGAACTGTATTCCAGGGTAGACCGTACCAAAGACAGGAATGCTGTTTTGCGACAGGATTCAGGGCAGTGATTCAGGTTCCTTCTTAGAAATCCTAGGGTTGAGTTTGCCTTCTTGGTAATCTTGCTGATATGGGCACTCCATTTCAGGTTGTCTGATATGGTGACTCCTAGGTATGGATTCTCTGGTACTTGTTGAAGGATGTGGTTGTCCAACTGGTAAAATCTGGACGATTTCTGGTTGATGCTCATTATGTAGCATTTCTTCACGTTAAAGCGCATTCCCCAGGTATTGGCCCATGTTTCAAGCTGACGGAGGTCCTTAAGGAGAATTTCATGATCTTTGCTATTTTTGATTGTTCGGTACAGCAGGCAGTCATCCGCAAATAAACGTACTGTTGACTTAAGCACCATCTTTCAGTTTTCAGTTGATACAGGTACACTTCCCTCAGACTGGAGGAACGCTAACATTTCGGCTGTATTTAAGAAAGGTGATGTACACCTAGCCGAAAACTATAGACCAGTATCCCTAACGTGTATATCCTGTAAACTCCTTGAACATATCATCTGTACACATATTCTGGACCATCTAGAGGCAAACAACATCCTGACCTCATTAAACCACGGTTTTCAATCTGGCTTTTCTTGTGAAACCCAAATACTCACAACAGCCCACGACCTCCTCTCCAATCATGATGTTGGATCACAGATTGACATGGCCATACTCGATTTCAGCAAGGCCTTAATGACACCGTGCCTCATAAGAAGCTTCTACACAAACTTCAGCTGTATGGAGTCACCGGCAACATAAACAACTGGCTAAACGACTTCCTGAGAAACAGGACCATGAAGGTAGTGGTTGAGGGTGAAGAATCCGAACCAGCCGCAGTTGACTCCGGCGTACCACAGGGCACAGTCCTCGGCCCACTCCTCTTCCTTTGTCATATTAATGATCTACCAGACTCAGTTAAGGCAGGTGCTATCTGGTTGGCGCAGGTCTTCAATACTAGGTTTGATATCTTGTCTGGTCCAAGGGCTTTGGAAGTGTTGATTCCTGTTAAGAGCTTCTCGACCCCTTTCGTAGAAATTGTAAGAGGGAGTATATGGCACTTACTTCTCTTGGATTTATCTGGGAGTTGTGGGTTGCTATCGTCCCTGGTGAAGACGGACTTGAATTGGTCAACAAGGATTTGGGCCTTCTCTTTGCCATTGTTGACTAGCCTTCCTGCCTTCTTGAGGGGTGCCACTCCAACGCTATCTTGTCTTCTGGATTTGACGTACCGCCAGAATGGTTTCGAGTTATTCTCTTCGAGTCCTTTCTGAATAGTGTTGTTGATGTGGTTGACCTCAGCTTTCTTGAAGACTTTCTTGCATTCACGTTGGTACTGCTTAAACAGGCCCCACTGTTGGGTTTGCTTAGCGTGTTTGTATAACCGGACTTCCGCCTTATCATTTTCTTCAAGTCTTTGTTGAGCCAGGGCAGTGATTGGCGTTTTTTACTGAGTTTGGATGTAATGTTAGTAGTGATAGACTTCTCAATGCCAGATTTGAAGATGTTCCATAGACTTTGAACAGAGGTTTGATTTCTACCTGCTTCATAAGTAGCTGCCTTAGAGAGGTCTTCCATGTCTTTTTGTATGTTATCCCAGTTCGCTTTAGAGTAGAGGAAGGTCTTACATGGTTTTTGCTTTATGTACTGGGGGATGATGTTAATGTCTGTCACAACCATAGCGTGATCACTTATACCTGGGACAGAAGAAGAAGTTTTTATCAATGAGGGGTTGTTGGTTAAGACCAGGTCAAGCATGTTGTTATCTCGAGTTGGCTGGTTGTGTACCTGAGTAAGGCGGTGTTCAATGGAGAGATCAATCAAAGCTTGTTGTACTTCCCTGTCGGCTGCACTCTTGTTGACAACCATATTGGACCAGTCTATGTCTGGGCAATTGAAGTCGCCGGCCAGAATGATGTGTTTTTCTCGTGCTGAAGTAGTAAGTTGACGTAAAGATTCATCAAGTTTTCGGATGTCGTTTATGTTTCTGTGAGTCATATAGAAGGAGCAAAGGTAAAGGTCCTTGCTTTTCCACGTCTTGATCTTCGACCATACTATCTCGCAATCGGTTGAGAGTTGTGGTTGAGCATCCATGGTGAGGTTACCTCTAGTGGTGGTAAAAACACCTCCTCCGACACCAGATGACCTGTCAT
Organism: Mya arenaria; assembly: GCF_026914265.1. NCBI lineage: Eukaryota > Metazoa > Mollusca > Bivalvia > Myida > Myidae > Mya > Mya arenaria. The sequence continues at coordinate 7,516,483 of NC_069124.1, forward strand.
TACGGTGGACTGTCAGTTCAGGTGGGAATATCTCACTTGACTTGATGCTGATCTTATCGGGGTCTTCCCCAGGCTTCACACCTTTCAACCATGATTCGGTTCCACATATCAGGTCAGGTTTGATGTACTCAAGCGCGGCGTTGAACTCGGATCTGTTGGTGCGAATGCTGCCAAATGGGTCCGACTATCGGACACATTCCCAAAGCAAAATATAAGATATTTTTCCCAATTTTCATAAAAAAATCCCAATCAAAATGTCTTTTTACATGTACTGGATCATTTTCAACATCATATCAATTATGTGATGTTAAGTTTTTTTGATAATTGAATTCGGAAATCATTGATTTTCATCACATTTAGATATCTGTATGAAATATTATCTGTCATGATTGATTTATTGCAATAGATATTTACACCCAAGGATTGATATTTCAGCAAATTTGGGAAATAAACCAATATAAAACCATTTCCTAATTCGCTGGAGACTAGACAGCTTTTTCTTTTAACTGTAAAATTTCCCAATTTCGGCATTTTCACGACGCAAAATTTCCCAAAATGTCTAGGGTCTTTTTCCCAAATTGGGCAGAAAAAGCCCTGGCTGCAGCAGTTGACTGTGAGTAGTCTGAGGTTTGACTGGTTGAACAATAGACTAGTTCATTATATCTTTTAATAATTGTTAAAACAATATTTCATTTCATTTAAGAAAACCTTTCAGTAATCCTTTTTTACACATTCTGTAAATGGAACGACCCGACTGTAACTGGAAACATTTAACGCGGGAAAAGATCAACCACTTGAAATCACTTTTAAATGTAAAATTGAAACACTTAAAACAACAATACATTAAGACATTTAACATATCATAAATTAACAATTTCTAAATTGTTGATTAACATTTTAAGGGACTTGCTGAGACATTACAAACAAAAACAAGATGAACAATTTTCATGTATATTGTTATGCAATGAATGCGATCCGAACATATCAGAATATGTTGCGTTCATCGGATGATAACCGCAATTGCTGAAAGGCAGTTCATTTAAGGAACAGAAGTTGAGGTGTTAACATAGGATTATAAATTATGCTCTACAAATTTTCACCGGACCAAGATTATAAGTAGAGTGCATGTTTAACCTACATTGTATCAATCAATGTACGTTTAGGGTCATAATCTCTCTGGTTAGATACCCATTTTTTTGTTTGTATTGATAATAGTAGCCAAGGTCAGCTGTCAGATAGCCATATTTGTTAAATTACTATTTTCCACAATAACTGTATACTTTTTATGCCCCCGAAGGTGGGCATATTAAAATCGCACCGTCCGTCCGTCCTTCCGTCCGTCCGTCCATGTGTCCGGCTCAATAACTCGTGTCCAGGCTGTAACTTTCCCTTGTATGGACAGGTTTTAAAATAACTTGCCACATGTGTTCAGCATAACAAGACGATGTGTCGCGTGCAAGACCCATGTCCCTATTTCTTAGGTCAAGGTCACACTTAGGTGTTTATTCACAATGGAATGCTGCATATAAGGACATAGAGTATAGGTTGTCGTGTCCGAGCTGTAACTTTCCCTTGTATGAACAGATTTTAAAATAACTTGCCACATGTGTTCGGCATACCAAGACGACGTGTCACGTGCAAGACCTGTGTCCCTACCTCTTATGTCAAGGTCACACTTAGTGTTTATTCACAATGGAATGCTGCATATAAGGACATAGAGTATAGGTTGTCATGTCCTGGCTGTAACTTTCCCTTGTATGGACAGATTTTAAAATAACTTGCCACATGTGTTCAGCATACCAAGACAACGTGTCACGTGCAAAACCTGTGTCCCTACCTCTTATGTCAAGGTCACACTTAGTGTTTATTCATAATGGAATGCTGCATATAAGGACATAGAGTATAGGTTGTCGTGTCTGGGCTGTTACTTTCCCTTGTATGGATAGATTTTAAAATAACTTGCCACATGTGTTCGACATACCAAGACGAGGTGTCGCGTTCAAGACCCGTGTCCCTACCTTTTAGATCAAGGTCACACTTAGGTGTTTATTCACAATGGAATGCTGCATATAATGTCAAAGAGTATAGATTATCGTGTCGGGGCTGTAACTTTCCCTTGTATGGACAGATTTTAAAATAACTTGCCTCATGTGTTTGGCATACCAAGACGATGTGTCGCGTGCAAGACCCGTGTCCCTATTTCTAAGGTCAAGGTCACACTTAGTGTTTATTCACAATGGATTGCTGCATATAACGACATAGAGTATAGGTTGTTGTGTCTGGGCTGTAACTTTCCCTTGTATAGACAGATAATAAAATAACTTGCCACATGTGTTTGACATACGAAGACGAGGTGTCACGTGCAAGACCCGTGTCCCTACCTCTTAGGTCAAGGTCACACTTAGTGTTTATTCACAATGGAATGCTGCATATAAGGACATAGAGTATAGGTTGTCTTGTCCGGGCTGTAACTTTCCCTTGTATGGACAGAATTTAAAATAACTTGCCACATGTGTCCCACATACCAAAACGATGTGTCGCGTGCAATAACCGTGTCCCTACCTCTAAGGTCAAGGTCACACTTAGGTGTTTATTCACAATGGAGTGCTGTATATAAGGATACAGAGTATTGGTTGTTATGTCTGGGCTGTAACTTGTTTTTGTATGGACAGATTTGAAAATAACTTGCCACATGTGTTCGACATACCAAGACGACGTGTCACGTGAAAGACCCATGTCCCTACCTCTAAGGTGAAAGATACACTTAGTGTTTATTCACATGGAATGCTGAATATAAGGACATAAGAATGTAGGTTGTCAAGTATGGGTGGTATTTTCTTATGTTCAGAGGCAATTTAAAATAACTTGCCATATGTATTTATTTGATCTTTAACTTTTCATGTACTGACCTTGTTCATAGGTCAATGTCACATTCGGGGGCAATCGTCACATTCTGTGACAGCTCTTGTTAATCGTGTGTTTTAAGTGTATAGGAACTAATGTCTTGCAATTTGTTATTCTCTTCCTTTGTAATTAATTAGTGGAGCATACATTGTTTCCAACAATAGCCTTGTTTATCTTTCCAGAACTTGTAGATTAGAAAAGGAACAATGTCAGATTCAGAAGAGGAGTTTGCCAGTGCAGATGAGGGAGATATGGAAGCCAAATCTGGCGCTGGTATGTCATATGACCCCTCTTGTGTAAAATATTTTTGTCCTCTTAAAATACTATACATACATGTAATAAAAGACCAGGACGAGTAAAAGTGGAGGCAAAGAATATTCTTATTGATTGTTTTCCTAATATCGGAGTATTTCTCAATTAATTTCAGCATTTATTTGATAGGAATGGATTTTCGTAAATAGAAATTTATAAAAATATATAATCACTCACAAGTATAAAACATGTTCAACAAAAGTTGAGTGCTCTATTGGTATAACATAACGTCCTTACAATTAATTCAATTGCAGCATCCAAACAAAGTCATGTCAAAGAAACTGTTAACCAGACTGAAAAAGCAGGAGTTGAGAAGGACACTGTAAAGACTAAATCTTCCAAGAAAGGGTCAGAAAAGACTCATACAAAGCACAACCAGGACACTGCCAGTAAAAGCCCTGAGGGTGAAGGGCCTTTACAGAAAACAAAATCTCAGAGCAAACCAACCAGTGGAGGAAAAGGAAAAAAGGGGAAACAGAAGAGTAAGGGAAAGGTACAGAAGCAAGAAAAGGAGACCAGTGATGAAACTGATCCAACTCAAGCAAGTGCTAATGTTGAAAAGGAAGATGAAGGTGCCAGTTCAATTTCAAAGGCCACAAATCTTTCTGATGTGAACTCAGAGAAAAAAGACTCGTCTGATGGTAAAATAGAGCTAAATAACTCTCAGGTGATAGACTCAGAGGGGGCAACTTCATGTGTGTTCGAATCTGACTCCAATACAGACTCAACAAGTGCAATAACTCATGAAAAACCAGCAGGAACTCAGCTGTCAGAAAAACTTGTAAGTGAAGAAACACTTGTAGGTGAAGGTGCTTCAAAGAAAGAATTAACAGCAGAAGAATTGGAAGAGAAGGCAAACATGATAAAGTCACCGTCCTCCCAGAGTATATCTCGGCCACCACCAGATCATACTGACAAAGAAGAGGCAGTGTTACAGAAATTGGCTGGGGCAGCTGCAGAGAAAAAGGTTTGTCTGACATTCTTAATATTAATATTGGGCACTATTGTAATGGAAAAATTGTTTCATGTCATAATTGTTATATTGAAATGTACTGTATGATAAATATCTGTTTCAAAACATTCTGAGAATACAAAGTAAGTCTGTATAGGTTATGTGTTGATAACATACTGGTATTGCTGCCATTAGTTTGGCATGTTTTGAATGGAATGGCTGATCTGGACCCCAAATTAGAGAGTTTTTGGTTGCAATTTGTGCTGGTTTCTCCAATGAATGATAAAAGGTAGCATCAGGTACTAAAATTCTAAATTTAATTCAACATTATAAAGTCTTGTACGGTTTTCAAAACACTTTTTAGAAAATCTAAGATTTCTTTTCATTCAGTCTTACTATTCCATTACTTGTCTTTTCAGGGAGGCTGGGGCTGGGGCTGGGGCTCTTCCCTCTTGGAGGTGGCATCTTCATCTGTTTCTACATTCACCAAGGAAGTTGGTAAGCATTTGTATGAATAAGGCTTTTTGATTTTGCTTCATGTTTTTGCCATGCTTTTGACTACCTACAAGATATATACATGAAACTTATTCATTACTGCTAAACATATGCATGTATTGGCCATGACTAGCTTTACAAATTTATACACGACTCTTGGTCATTATTAAATTATAAATTGTTCCTGTCTTTCAAAACATGTATGTAATATTGTTTTTAGCACGTTTTGTGTGTATAACAAGTTACTTATATTTTCAGGAGAGGGTCTTCACACAATGATGGAAACAGTGGAATCCACCCTGAATGTTCCTGACCCAGAGGAACTGGTTAGAGGGAAGAAAGAGGGCGGGGACGCTGACACAAGTGAAAAAGGAAAACAGGATACAGGTACATGTTCAGTTTCAGACTCCATTATATTCATATGGGCCTTTAGACTAAATATATTGTAAGTGAAAGTAATTTTATATGTAAGAAGAACAACTAACAGTCTGTCAGGACACAGCACTGATACATCTTGAAGTAGTTTCATTTATCAGATTCCTTTTCTAAAATAGATCTATCTGTTCTGATACAGGCAGCATACAATGGATTCAGTGGAACTCTTCTTTTGTGGATGCATTTTTGTAGTGGTAGATAGCAGTTGAAAAATAGTTGCTTTAAAACATAATTCTTATGGTCGGCACAAAAGATAGTTTGTGAGTATAACTTATTTCTTTTTTTTAGAAACATCAGAAAAAACAATATCCAAAGAAAATGAGAAGCCAAAAGAAGTGACACAGTCTGATAACCAGTCAGAGAAAGCTGAGAACCAGTCTCCTGAAGCAGAAGCAGATAACCAGTCTGCTGAATCCAGCAACCAGTCAACAAAAACTAGGAACCAGAATAAATCAGAAGAAGCTGAAGGCTGGTTCTCGTCTTGGGGCGTGTCTAATATCTCCAAAATGGTGGAGAATACGGTAAGGTCATCATTGAGAGAAAAAACCCGATCAGAAACATGGTGATTCTGACGTGCTATTTCCTCCACTGTTAATCAGCATACTAACAGATAGGAATGCAGACACAGTTCTATTACATAGAATTGAGAAGAAAAAAGCAGATAGAAATGTAGTTAAAGCTCCATGACATAAAATTTGTTAGTTAGAATTGATTGATTTATACTCCCATATACATTTTGTTCAAAATTTCAGAGCAAGAACCTGGTAACAGGCAGTCTGGACGTGTTGGAAAATATCGGAAAGAAAACATTTGATGCCATCAATGAGCGAGACCCAGGCCTTAAGAAGACACGTCACTTCCTGTTGGACAGGGGAGATAAACCAAACCTGTCAGCGTCATTGCGTGAAGCAAAAGAACAGGAGGAAGTGCGAGCACAGCACGAGAAGGAGTCTGAGGAGGCAAGGAAGGCACACTTTGGGTCGTTGTTTGATGAGTTCCAGGGTATGGAGAGTTTTATTGTCAACTGAAAATGATTTGTCATTATAATCAAATTTTAGGGGGTTAGCCACAAAACAGTCATATTATGTTCCACTTTATTTTGATAGTAAGTGTGAGTTTGAACTGTATGGACCTTTCACCCTATAGTCTGTTACCTGGATAGAAAGAAGTGATAAAAAAGGCCATTTGAGGTTGTTGTTATCATCTTATTTCATTATTTGCTGTCTGAGGTCAAAGGTCCTTTGAAGAAGCACTTGACTGATTGTTTTCATGATTGTATCATTATAATATGTAATACCCGTCTGATATAACTTTATTAAATAAATGTCCTAATTTTTGAAATTGCACACACATTACATGTATGCTACTTTGTTGTTCTCTCACAAAAGTTAGATTTATTAATGATTTTTCAGGGTTAGCCCACCTTGAAGCTCTAGAAATGTTGTCCAATCAGTGTGAGAAGTCTGTGAATGCCCTACTTGGGTCTCTATCGCCTGACACCCTCGGGTCCATAAAGCCCACACTGGTCCAGGTGCGGGCAAATTGTGAGGTTGGGGAGGACGAGGAGGAAGACGTGGAAGAGCAAGACTTTGAGGTCCTTGTGAAGGGTTATGTTAGGGACCTTAAAATAGGGGCCACACCAGATAAACTCATAAAGGTAAGAGATTGCTCGGCTGCATAACTCTGTTAACAAATGATGTTGGAAAAGAAGATAAAGTATATAATGAGCTCATTTCTGTGTTGTTAGATTTGATTTTAAACAGTAAAGTCATTATTGGGCACACCAGGTAAAAGTTTATGTTAGTGATGCGTTTTATTTGATAATTACAACTATGTACAACAGTGACTGTAGTAAACTTTTTAAAAATATATTTTTTTGACAAAATGATATATTTTTTGCCGAAATCTTATGACAAGTTTATTCTCTGGAGGTGGATGTTGTCACCTATAAACGTGATGTTGTGAAGAACTTAAAAACTTCGAAAACAAAATAATATTTTTGACAAGTCATTCTTATGTCCAATGAGTGCAATAACTTTTGACAGTTTATTAGATCAGGTTTCTAAATAACATTTCTGTGATGCAAGTTCAAGCCCCTGTTTTAGTAGTTTCTTCTCTGGAGGTGGATGTTGTGAAAAACTTTTGATTTGATACAATCATTATTAAAACAAAGAGCCTTATATGCGTTATGTTCTGAGAAATATGTTTGCTTGTTTGTACTCAAGGTGGTGATGGTTGAATCAATTGAAAACCACTAGTATGAATCTTTATGAAACGGCTGCAAGGTTTTTATGTTATTCGAGAAGTCCATATAACACAGTTTGAGTAATAATTAAGTATCATTGCCTTGTGAGTGGATACTTGTTTAACATGGTAAACAGGCCATTTTAATATATTATATAAAAATCAAAAGCGCCACAAGCTGGAGCAAACTTGTTTGAGATATTAGTTCATTGTTGCATGCATGCTGCTTTATTGAGTAAATTGTGTGATATTGCGGGAAAACAACATTGCTAATGGTATTTCGCCCATTAATGTAATGTAATATACTCTGACAAAATTTAAGCTGGCCAGTTAATTTTCTTCAACTCTCAAAATATTTTGCTAATTCTTAAAATATTTTTATGCAATATTGATATGAAATATGAAAACATCTTGATATGAAAAGCAAAAACTGATATAATTTTTTTTCTAACTTTCATTTCTTTATCTCCATAAACAAAATGAAAACATTTCATTGGTTTTTTTCATTCAGGCACACATAAGAATTCTTGAAGAATGGGAAAACCTCAACTCACTGGCTAAACCTGATGCTAAGGTGAGAAGACTTGATTTTATGTATATTGCAATTATAATAATGAGATCTTTTTATACCCCCGAAGGTGGGCATATTAAAATCGCACCGTCCGTACGTCCGTTCGTCCGTCCGTCCGTCCATGTGTCCGGCTCAATAACTCCTGTCGGGGCTGTAACTTTCCCTTGTATGGACAGATTTTAAAATAACTTGCCACATGTGTTCCACATACCAAAAAGATGTGTCGCGGGCAAGACCCATGTCCCTACCTCTACGGTCAAGGTTACACTTAGTGTTTATTCACAATGGACTGCTGCATATAAGGATAATGGTATTGGAGTATAGGTTGTCGTGTCCGGGCTGTAACTTTCCCTTGTATGGACAGATTTTAAAATAACTTGCCACATGTTTTTGACATACCAAGACGACGTGTCACGTGCAAGACCCGTGTTCCTACCTCTAAGGTCAAGGTCACACTTAGTGTTTATTCACAAAGGAGTGCTGCATATAAGGATCATAGGTTGTCGTGTCCGGGCTGTAACTTTCCCTTGTGTGGACAGATTTTAAAATAACTTGCCACATGTTTTCCACATACCAAGATGACGTGTTGCGTGCAAGACCCGTGTTCCTACCTCTAAGGTCAAGGTCACACTTAGTGTTTATTATGCCCCCCTTCGAAGAAGAGGGGTATATTGCTTTGCACAGGCATGTCGGTATGTCGGTCGGTCGGTCGGTCCGTCGGTAGACAAAAGCTTGTCCGAGTGATAACTCAACAATTCCTAGACGTATGGTCACCAATCTTCACATGAAGGTTGGGCCTGACCAGTAGATGACCCCTATTGATTTTGGGGGTCATCGGGTCAAAGGTCAAGGTCACAGTGACCTTTAATGGTAAAATAATTTTAAAGCTTGTCCGAGTGATAACTCAACAATGCCTGCACCCATGGCCCTCAAACTTGAGATGGAGGTTGGGCCTGACCAGTAGATGACCCCTATTGTTTTTGGGGGTCATCAGACCAAAGGTCAAGGTCACAGTGACCTTGAATGGTAAAAGGTTGTCCGAGTGATAACGTGACAATGCCTGCACCCATGGCCCTCAAACTTGACTTGGAGTTTGGGCCTGACCAGTAGATGACCCCTATTGTTTTTGGGGGTCATTGGGCCAAAGGTCAAGGTCACAGTGACCTTAAATGGTAAAAGGTTGTCCGATTGATAACTCAACAATGCCTGCACCCATGGCCCTCAAACTTGACTTGGAGAATTGGCCTGACCAGGAGATGACCCCTATGGTTTTTGGGGGTCATCTGGCCAAAGGTTAAGGTCACAGTGACCTGGAATGGTAAAAGGTTGTCCGAGTGATAACTTGATAATGCCTGCACCCATGGCCCTCAAATTTGACTTGGAGGTTGGGCCTGGCCAGAAGATGGTCCCTATTGATTTAAGGGGTCATTGGGCCAAAGGTCAAGGTCACAGTGACCTGGAATGGTAAAAGGTTATCCGAGTGATAACTTGACAATGGCTGCACCCATGGCCCTCAAACTTGATTTGTAGGTTGAACCCGGCCAGAAGATTGTCCCTATTAATTTTAGGGGTCAATGGGCCAAAGGTCAAGGTCACAGTGACCTTGAATGATAAAAGGTTGTCCAAGTGATAACTCAACAATGCCTGCACCCATGGCCCTCAAACTTGACATAGAGGTTGGGCCTGACCAGTAGATGACCCCTATTGATTTTAGGGGTCAAAGGTCAAGGCCACAGTGACCTTGAAAGCAAACTCGACAATTCTTGGACCTATGGTCATCAAACTTGACATGAAGGTTGGGCCTGCCCAGTAGATGACCCCTATCGACTTTGGGGGTCATCAGGCCAAGGTCAATGTCACAGTAACCTTTAACGCAAAAAAGTTAACAAATCTTCCCCCACTGATATCTCAACAATGCCTGAACCTATGATCATTAAACTTGACATGGATGTTAAGCCTGACCAGTTGATTCATAGAGCCAAAGGTCAAGGTCACAGTGATCTTGAATGGTAAAAGGTTGTCCGAGTGATAACTCAACAATGCCTGAACCCATGGCCTTCAAACTTGACTTGGAGTTGCATCTGACTTGTAGGTGACCCCTTATGATTTAAGGGGTCATCAGGTCAAATTTCAAGGTCACCGTGACCTTGAACGAAAAAAACTTGTCTTGTGATAACTTGACAATGCCTGCACCCATGGCCCTCAAACTTGACATTTAGGTTTCTGGTGACCAGCTGCTGACTCTGGATTTTGAGTTCATAGAGTCAAAGGTCATGACGGTCATAACACACTTTATCCTCACACATTTTAATGGTCATAATCTTAAAACAGCAACAAATCAGCTGTCATTTCAGTCCATGCATATTTCATTCAATTGTCCATATAATCCTGACAACATGGCGCTCAGGGGGGCATAATGTTTGACAAACATCTCTTGTTCACAATGGACTGCTGCATATAAGGACACAGAGCATAGGTTGTCGTGTCCGGGCTGTAACTTTCCCTTGTATGGACAGATTTTAAAATAACTTGCCACATGTGTTCCACATACCAAGAAGATGTGTCGCGGGCAAGACCCATGTCCCTATCTCTACAGTCAAGGTCACACTTAGTGTTTATTCACAATGGACTGCTGCATATATAAGGATAATGGAGTATAGGTTGTTGTGTCCGGGCTGTAACTTTCTCTTGTATGGACAGATTTTAAAATAACTTGCCACATGTTTTTGACATACCAAGACGACGTGTCGCGTGCTAGACCTGTATCCCTCCCTCTAAGATCAAGCTCACACTTCAGTGTTTATTCACAATGAAATGCTGAGTATATGGACATAGAGTAGAGGTTGTTGTGTCCGGTCTGTAACTTTCTCTTGTATGGACAGATTTTAAAATAACTTTTTAACATACCAAGATGACGTGTCGCATGCAAGACCTGTGTAGGTTGTCAAATATGGGTGGTATTTTTTTATGTTCAGAGGCAATTTAAAATAACTTGCCATATGTATTTGACATGTAAAGGCAAGATCAATTTTTCATGTACTGACCTTGTACTGACCTGACATAGGTCAATGTCACATTCGGGGGCATTTATCACATACTGTGACAGCTCTTGTTATGTGCATATATTGGATAAATAAAAAAGGGATAATGCCTTCTGACTTTGCCTTCTGATTTTGTTTTAAGGTTCAGTACTTGTACGTGCGGATTCCTGTATGATTCTCAATTAGGCCATACCAAATTGTTTATATGTTTAGCGTCAACCCTGCGTACAAAAAACTAGCTATCCAGAAAACAAAAACAAATGAAAGCCAAAATTTTACCAAATGAGTGACATCCGATATAAAATAGACGCCAGAGCCTTCTTAGTCAGTTCTGACCCATGCTCAATTTGTTAACATTTCCACTGCAAAATGAGATCAAATAAAACTTGCATTTAAGTGTGTTGATCATAGGAATCACAGAAAGTGTATCATTTTCGGATATCAAATGCCAAGAATACTAGTACAAAATATAAAGCATGTTGTTTGCACTTGCGTTCTGCAGTCAGAATTTTTGTGAAAGGATATTAAAAATATTCATATCCATCTGCATGCAGGGTGAGGCACTAAACATAGAAAAAATTTGGTATGGCTTTATTGTTGATTTAAACTTTGCCTAAAAAACAGGTTTGTAATTGTGTTTGATTTCAGATAAATGGATCTTAAATATGAATTACCTTCTATTTATGATTGAATAAAATTGACATAACTTACTGACATTATTTTAAATTGAGTAAAGTAAAAAGAAAAACTGCATACCACAGGAGCTCCACAGAGCTGCTATCAGTGGACTGGCAGAGTTTACCTCGAAGAGCATAGAGCAGTTTCACAAGGCAGGGGAGCTTATACTGCTGGACCGCAGAGAGTTGTCTGACTTTGTTGTGGCCAGTGAGACATTGCAGCGGCTTACCAAGGTCCTGTGTGCTGAAGTGGGCATTCTCTCTTCTAGATTTACAGAGACATTGAATAAACAGGTATGAGAGTTGGGGTGGTGATGGGGTGCCTGCCTCTAACCTAGAAGGTTGTTGGTTCCACCATGTGTTGGGGTGGTGTATTGATGACCGCTTCACACCCGGGAGGTTATTAGTTCCACAATGAGGAGTGGTGAAGTGGTGTCCACCTCTCGCCCAGAAGATTGTGGGTTCCATTATGGATAGGGGTGGTGAAGTGGTGCCTGTCTCTCACCCAAGAGATTGTGGGTCCCACCATGGGTAGGGGTGGTGTAGTGGTGCCCACCTCTCACCCAGGAGATTGTGGGTTCCACCATGAGTAGGGGTGGTGTAGTGGTGCCCGCCTCTCACTCAGGAGGTTGTGGGTTCCATCATGGGTAGGGGTGGTGTAGTGGTGCCCGCCTCTCACCCAGGAGATTGTGGGTTCCACCATGAGTAGGGGTGGTGTAGTGGTGCCCGCCTCTCACTCAGGAGGTTGTGGGTTCCATCATGGGTAGGGGTGGTGTAGTGGATCCACCTCTCGCCCAGGAGGTTGTGGGTTCCATCATGGGTAGGGGTGGTGTAGTGATGACCGTCTCTCACCCAGGAAATTGTGGGTTCTATCATTGGTAGGGGTGGTGTAGTGGATCCACCTCTCGCCAGGGAAGTTGTGGGTTCCATCATGGGTAGGGGTGGTGTAGTGGTGCCCGTCTCACATCCAGGAGGTTGTGGGTTCCACCATGGGTAGGGGTTTTGTAATGGATCCGCCTCTCGCCCAGGAGGTTGTGGGTTCCATCATGGGTAGGGGGGTGTAGTGATGACCGTCTCACGCAGAGGAGATTGTGGGTTCTATCATGGGTAGGAGTGGTGTAGTGGATCCGCCTCTCACCCAGGAGGTTGTGGGTTCCATCATGGGTAGGGGTGGTGTAGTGATGACCATCTCTCACCCAGGAGATTGTGGGTTCTATCATGGCTAGGGGTGGTGTAGTGGATCCGCCTCGCACCCAGGAGATTGTGGGTTCCACATGGGGAGGGGGTTGTGTAGTGGTGCCTGCCTCACACCCAGGAGGTTGTGGGTTCCATCATGGGGAGGGAGTTGTGTAGTGGTGCCTGTCTGACACCCAGGAGGTTGTGGGTTCCACCATGAGTAGTATCTTAATGTTATCATTTCGTTATGTGACTAGGTATTTGAATTAACTTGAAATGACTTTAGCAAGTATTTAGTTTGATAACACTGCCATCAGGGAAATTCTTACCTTAGATTTAATTTTTGAAACTAAGATCCTTAAATTGAAAAGGGCTCATGGGTATTAAACCATACCATAATTGCTTTCTTTGCAGGAGAAGACAGATGAAATAAAGATCAGTCACCTTGTTACAAATATCTACTTAGAGGTCAGTACTTATGTTTATCATGTAAATGTCATGTCAGTGCTCACACAAAGTGAAGTGCTAATTGTTGATGCGCCTTTAAATGTCACTTATGCTATCAACACTCATGCCTGATGGATTGTTCCATCACAGCATGTGCTTTACAATTATTTACTCATGTAGCTATCCAATTTTAACCAGCCATTTTTGACTGGGCCTTATGTTTTCCTACATGCCCTACATCTGTTCAATACAGGCCTATGACTCCTCCAACATGTAGCGCATAGGAGAACAAGTTTCAGAAAACGTAGTAACATTATTCTCCTAAAAATGTACTTTATAATTATTATGTGTGTTGACACTTATCGAAAAAAAAATTGTTTGCCCATACAAAGTCTAATAATTTAGTACACTTGATCTTTTGTACAACATATGAGCATTAACCCCTTTAAACATATAGCCAGAAGTGTAAACTTTCATAGTGCAAAGTACATCTACTAGGGCACCCGACTCTTGCAAAACTTCGCAAAATATGTACACATTATGGTAATCATGTGTGTCTAGTTTCAAAACAATCTGTCAAAAATTGCAGAAGGATTTGCTCAACAATAGTTTTTTGCAACAGACTGCCCACCCATCTGACCTTTCAACTAACAAACGAACCATATGGGAACTCCATTATACCATCTTTAAACTTTGTTTGCAGGGTACAAATATTGTATAATTAATGGCATTAGATCTGGATGATTACAGAAATGTATCCATTTTACAAAATTACTATTAATGATTTCTAATTTTGGTCTTTACTATTTCAGGCTAGTAACAGCAGCTCGTACATCCAGGATGGTTTCCAGCTGTTGTTACCAGTGTTACAACAGGCCACCATAGAGTCAAGCCAGGAACAAGACAGTTGATACTCGCATAGTTACTTCCCTTTGTTTGGGTTGTGCCATTTGTGAATGTTATAGTAATTGAAGTAATTAAATATGAAGTGTTTTGTCAAGGGACATTTTCAATACCTTATCCCTGCCATACATTTATGTGACCACAAAATTCTTGTTCAATTAAAATTACAAGTGGAATATGGTATGGTAGGCATCTAAAAAGAATGGAATGAAAATTGGAAATTTGGCTAAAATTCACCCAAAATCATATGGTATATCACTACTTACCGGTAGTGTAATTACAGGGGAGATCGCTGTGTTTAAGCTTGATGTTGTAACAATTATTTGATTTATGTAATGAGTATTACACTTAGAGTGCTTATGTAAAGCTTGTCATTTATCAATTTACTTCAGTTTTTGTTTACTTTTAAACATTTATTTTGATTAACTTATTGCTTTTAATCTTACCTTAAGTTGTGAAACAGGGATAATGTGAACAATTCACTTTCTTTTAGTTTACTAGTTCATTTCAAACTATTATAAAACTAAAAGAACAAGTGCGTAATCAATTATTTAAAAATATGAATGTAATTTTGGTTCATTTTCAGTTTTGTGTCTGAAATGAATTTCTATTTTTTGTTGACATGACACTGCATGGTCGAAGGTTCGAGTCTGTAATTTTAATATATATGGCTGGTATGGATTTTTAAGTCTTTCGTTACTATTATAGTGTATAAAAATAATATTAATGCAAAAATAAAAATGAATTTGATATTTTCTTTGTTTTTTATTTAGTCACCATGTACTTGACTAAAACACGTAATGTAACAAGAAAAGGTGAGTAAGAAAAAAATTATAAAAAAATGGTCAGTGCTAGGTTAAAAGTACAGAAAGAAAACAGGTCAGGATTCTGTGAACTCTTGTAACAACCAGTAAATAACGTAATCGTACGTATTTAAGCACACTCAAAAAGTATTGCACTATCTTTGACCTGCCCAATGTGTTGCTTTTTCATGGGAAGACCTATTATCCCCCGCCTATGAAATAGGGAGGGGGATATTGAAATGGCGTTGTCTGTCCGTCCGTCTTTCCTTCCGTCCCGCCTTCCTTCCGTCCATCTGTCCGTCACCTGCGTTTTCTCAGTAACTAGCCGGTATAATTTCATGAAACTTAAAATAAATATGAACCACTATACTGGAATGATGCCCGTCCAAAAAAAAATTTGATTGGTCAATTGTCCTTGGAATTATTGCCCTTGATTTTTTGAAAAATGCACATTCACAGCCATTTCTCAGTCACTAGCTTACAGAATTTCATGAAACTTAAAATAAATATGAATTACTATACTGGGATGATGCCTGTTCATTTTTTTTTTTGGATTGGTCAATTGTACTTGGAGTGATTGCCCTTGATTTTTTGAAAAAACTCATTTACAGCCATTTCTCAGTAACTAGTTGGTAGAAATTCTTGAAACTTGAAATAAATATGAACCAACATACTGCAATGATGCCTGTTTATTTATATTTTGGATTGTGTAATTTCTATATGAGTTATTTGCCCTTGATTTATTAAACGATCCATGTTTGCAGCCTTTTCTATGCAACTAGCCGGTAGAATTTCATGAAACTTGGAATAAATAAGAACCAACATACTGTGATGATGCCTGTATATTTTTCTTTTGGATTGGTCAATTTTCCTTAGAGTTATTGCCCTTGATTTATTAAAAAATCATTGTTTGCAGCCATTTCTCAGTAAAACCAATCTGCTTATCTTATTCTTTCTGAGATTTTTTTTAACCTTCAAGCACAAACAAGCCATCAAGCACAAACAAGCCATCGTTGGCGGGGGATATCTTTTCACTGAAAATGCTTGTTTCTGTCTTACTTTGGCCAGGTTGTCTTTCATCTGAAAAGCCAGCTTGGTTCTGTCACATGGAGCTTTACCCCCTTTTACCCCCATCCATAGGGGTCCCCAAAACCCATTTCCAAAATGGTTTCTGGCCTTCAACTGCCTGATCAATCACGTCACTGTTTGGCCAGGAAAATCACATGAAAGTTGAGCCTCGTCAGTCAGATTAATGAAATGAGATGTTTCAATTGTCAGAGGCACCTCTTTATCTTATATAGAAACAGACTTATGAAATAAATGTTCAAATTTCCTATTTTGAAATGATTACAAAAACCATCTGCTTTATATGTTCTAACCATGGCATGTCAAGGTCAAACTTAGGGGTTAAAGGTCAGATTCTTTTTTTATGTCTTATCAATATTGTACATCTCCAACAGTTTAAAGGGTTATTGAAATAGCTCAAATATTCACTGCACATCAACTTGCAGTGTATGATGTTCCAGCTGCGTCACTTCATGGTCAAGGTCAAGAGGTCAACTTTTTCATAGTTGGTTCATTTTTAAAAAGTAATCAGACAACCATCCATTATTGATCAATCCTGTAAATGATAAACTTTTGTTCCGCTTACTATTCCCATCATCAAACCAGAGCTCCTAATGTGTCTTATTTATACTTGTTAAAAGAAAACCTTCTTCCTTTGTTTCAATGATTAAATTCTTTGATGGTCCTATTTTAGAAAAACAGTGAACATTTAAGTCAACAAAGATAATTTCCTCACTGCATTGTTTATTTTCAATTATCAATTTGACAGTGATCGATTCAAATTTTATTTGAACCCTTTTCAATTGTATTGGATGATATGAGCAACACTGAGCACATGAAATGAGTCATCACGAGGATTCTTTTTCTTTTTGTATTCTTCCCTTACTTTTTATATCAATTATCAACTCTTTGTACTTGTTCTACAGCTGTGAAAGTTTAGAAGTTTTTTCTCAAATACTACTGTCTTGAAGTTGAAATGGTGACTGATGAGACATTGTAGTTTTTTAATGCCTTATTCAAGGCATTTGAATACCAGGAAATCCCTTTTAAGCTTGACTATTCCAAGAATATGGAGGCCTGGGCTATTTGAAATGACATCTATATACTTTGCTGTTGCAGCTAGCTTTTGCAAATACCTTGTTTAATACTTGTGTGTCAAGTAAAAACTTGATCAGTGACCTCGTTGTTTAAGATACAATAATACAATTTAAACTTCAGGGACAAGCCCAGTAGTATAAAATTCCACGATGATCAAATCCAATACTCGTTCTCAGTACAGCTGTGAAGTTTTTTCCGACATCAAACGTAGGTATGGGGCCTTAATGAATAGTTTCCTTCCAACTGGCAGAAATACCTTTGACCCAAAAGTTGTTGTCTCTCTGCCATTTTTTGAAGGGTTAGGATGTAAAAAACGATAAAGCAACTCTGCCAATCCACCCACACCTAAAAATGGGTGTAGGGAAACAACTTAACGAAATATAGAGTTTAGCCTGGGGCTGTATTTATAAAACTTCTGAGTAATTTTTTTTCAACTTTGTTTTTGTTGTTGTTTCTTTAGCAAGGAATATTTCAAATACCCTTTACTTTTCATTAAATTTATTCGTATGCTTTTTTCTATTGAGACATTTTTTGCGCCTATATATACAAATTCTTGATGGCTAAAAATGATACAAGTTGAACAGTTTTCTTAAAACTTCACTCTCACAGATTGAATGTTTTAAAAACTTTTTTTTTTGTCTTGGAACAAGCCAATTTTTGCGAAAAACCAGTGATATAAGACTGCTGGCAAAAATTAGATCGCAGATTTTTGTGTCGCCTGAAAAGACGACATATAGGGGTTAGCGGCGGCGGCGGCGTCCGCGTCCCATTTTCGCTTGTCTGGGGTATATCTCCTAAGCTATTAGTGGTATCAACTTGAAATTTCATATGTAGATAGATCTACTTGAGGGCAAGTGCAGTGCACAAGAACTGTTACTCTTGCTTCCATATTTTTAGAGTTATTGCCCTTTGTTATTTTTCATGCTTAAAGTTTTGTCCGGGGCATATCTTGTAGAATATAAGAGTTATCAACTTGAAACTTCATATGTAGATAGATCTCATGGAGGGCAAGTGCAGTGCACAATAACAGTAACTCTTGCTTTCTTAGTTTTAAAGTTATTGCCCTTTGTTAATTTTCATACTTAAAGTTTTGTCCGGGGCATATCTTGAAGAATATAAGAGGTATCAACTTGAAACTTCATAGCTAGATAGATCTCATTGAGGGCAAGTGCAGTGCACAAGAACCGTTACTCTTGCTGCCATATTTTTAGAGTTATTGTCCTTTGTTAATTTTCTTGCTTAGGTTTTGTCCGTGGCATATCTGGTAAACTGTAGGAGGTATCAACCTGAAACTTATTCCGTAGGTATATCTGATTGAGGGAAAGTGCAGTGCACAAAAAACGTAAATCTTGCATCTATATGTTTAGAGTTATTGCCCTTTGTTAATTTTCATGCTTAAAGTTTTGTCCAGGGCATATCTTGAAGAATATAAGAGGTATCAACTTGAAACTTCATAGCTAGATAGATCTCATTGAGGGCAAGTGCAGTGCACAAGGACCGTAACTCTTGCTGCCATATTTTTAGAGTTATTGCCCTTTGTAAATTTTCATGCTTAGGTTTTGTCTGTGGCATATCTCGTAAACTATAGGAGGTATTAACCTGAAACTTATTCCGTAGGTATATCTGATTGAGTGAAAGTGCAGTGCACAAAAACCGTAACTCTTGCATCTATATGTTTAGAGTTATTGCCCTTTGTTAATTTTCATGCTTAAATATTGTCCGGGGCATTTCTCGAAAACTATAAGAGTTATCAACTTGAAACTTTATAGATAGATCTTATTGAAGGGGATCGCAGTGCACACAAACTGTATCTCTTGCTTCCATATTAGAGTTATTGCCCTTTGTTAATTTTCATGTTTAACTTTACCTTGCACACTTTTTTAGCTCACCAGAGCACAAAGTGCTCAAGGTGAGCTATTGTGATTCGTCTTTGTCCGTCAACAATTGCTTAAAGAACATCTCCTCTGAAACTACCTGGCCGAATTCAATGAAACTTGACAGGAAGGTTTCTTGGGTGTCCCTCTACAAAAATACAACAAGGGGTTACGATTGATTAACAACAACAACAACAAAATGGCCGACTTCCTGTTTTGCTTTAAAAACTTGAAAGTTAAATGGCAACATCATTGTCTATAAATGAATAAAATGCCAATCTAACAGCTATAATGTCGAGAGTAAATAATTCATCAGGCGACACATCCGACTCGCGGAGTTCTAGTTATATTTAAGTTTAAAAAATAATGTTTTATGCATTTTTCTTAAACCGTTAGTAACGGTTTAAGCCATAAAACATTAATTTTCGAACGGAAATATGCAAATCTGCAATCTGATCTTCAGACAGCAATCTTTTATCAATGGTTTACAGATATTTACACAAAAAAAATCTCTTTCCATGACAAAAAATAAAAAAATTATAAAAATGGTAAATCTGTGAGAGTGCAGCTTTAAGATGCTATATATGACTATGGCCCCCGGCATTTTTGTTTATAAATAACGTTATGCAGACATTTTAGAGCTCATGGAATGTGATATCATTTATGTGGCTTAATTTCTAAGTGAATAGTTTTGAGGGCCATAAAGCATCTTTGTGAAACTCCCCCTTTAGTGGAAATAATTTTGTTTAAGATTCATTGGACTTGACCAGCCTTCTTTACATCGTGTTAGGGTTGGAAAATCGTACTTTCTTTTACATGTTGAATGTGCATCTATTCTGTTCTATTATTTAACCATGTCTAAATAAGGAACCATGGACATCTGAAATAGCTATCTGTTTGCAAAAATTAGCAACTTCTTTGCTAAAATATGAACTTGTATTATTTGAATATGAAGGGTAGATGGCATTTTCTGTAGTATTTAATATTGGTTCAAATTTACGCTCATCGCTTTCCAAGGTTCCACATGTATTTCATAATTCATTCTTAGTCAGTCGTGAAGACGGGGAAAAAATTAGCAAGCTGAGAGTTTGCTGGGCTGTCTTCCATTACAGTTTAAAAATGTATATTTACATATATATAATTTAGTTGTATTTGGGCTTGTCGAGACCTTTACCTTGGTCGAGCACCTCGGTGCTAGTTACCACTTGGTAGGGAAATCCACAAGTGGGCTATAAATATCAAATTGGGATTTATACACAAAAATCAATTAATTTTATATACCGTAATATAGATATAAATAACACTGATAATCCCATTGCTGGAATTACAAAGTCTGAACGAGTCTGCTGCATGTATATTTCTTAAGGCCAGGAACGTCCTAGTACTTGGCGTCCCGGTGGTTGCACAGTTGCGTTGCATTGCCAGGAGATTGCTGATGTTGCATTGGCTATTGGCAATTGGTGGTTGCATGATTGCGTTGCATTGCATTGCCAGGAGATTTATGATGTTGCATTAGCTATTGGTGGTAATCACTTGATACAATCGGTCAGCCCAGCCTCTCTCGGCTTGCGTGGTTTGTTCCCACTCGGACTTCCAGCCGTGTGTAACTATGACCAATTATGGAGTTCGTTCGTTTTCACGGCGTTATCTTGCCAATCCTTTTACTATTTGTTTTAAGCTGTTGTTCCAATAGCAGTTATTGTATAGCAAAGTTATTATGCTCTATCAGGTTGGTTATGTAGAATTAAACTCGGGAACTTTCAATGTCGTTTTGTTCTGGTTTCTGTTCAAACAGTCGTAAAATAATTTGTTAATCTAAGCACATGAATAAATAGGAAAAATTCCACTGAGTTAGACATTTTCTCAAAAATCGTTATGAGTACAGCCACAGACCTTTCATATGGACCAAGAACAATGAAAACACCAAATAACACTTGCTTATGAAATTTATTTATTTAAGTAGAAAGAGAAAAAAAGCCAAAGACTCGTATCATTTACCATGCATTTATTCTCAATCATTTTATATGACAATATCTCACATCACAGATTACAACTTGTGTTTCTAAACATCATCCTTGTCACACAAAATCAACACGTAATGCAGCCTGTTAATCTTAGAATTCCTGACCTTCATATTCCATTTTCATTTACTCATGCAAATATTTACACATCATAGTATACAGACAGCATCACAAAAGCATGAAAGAAAATAATGGTTACTTGACTGAATTCTTCTTTTAAACCAAAATGTAATAATTGGTTGGACTGGAAAAAAAATAATAATATTTAGAACTCTTGAACAAAATGAATTCATTTTTTCCCAAAAATGCTTGATAAAAGTGGACGCCAAAAACGGAATGAAACATGAATAACATGTTTATTCCTTTAATCTATTATATAACATTAAGATAAATAAAACAATTTAAGTAAAAAAAATTTTTTGCGATGCACACAACTGTCGACAACATTATCAATCAATCAATTTTGACATCTAGTCCTTACCTCTACAAATAACAGTTCCTAAATTAATTTGATGGAAAGAATTAATCAAGTTGTAAATGTCCCTTCCCATTGATGACAAAATATAATATCAATTTCCACATCTAGTTCTCAAACATAGAAAGGAGTCCATAAGCCTAGAAAGAAGTCCTCAGTCCAAGATGTAGTCCTAAAGCCTAGAAAGAAGTCCTCGGTCCAAGAAGTAGACTAGTCCTAAAGCCCAGAAAGAAGTCCTCGGTCCAAGAAGTAGTCCTAAAGCCCAGAAAGAAGTCCTCAGTCCAAGAAGTAGTCCTAAAGCCTAGAAAGCAGTCCTCAATCCTGGAAAGTTGTCCTTAAGCCTAGAACGAGCAGCTCCTATCTCTTGCCCCTTTTGGCCCCAGCTGGAGGCCGGTTAAGCTGAAAGGAAGTATCCCCACCGAGGCTAGGGGCTGGCAGGGTGGAGGGGAGTGGGCTTGTAAACAGGGAACCAGCTTGAGTGGAGCCAAGGGTGGATGTTGTCCCGCTCCCGAATAGCCCACCTCCAGTACCAAACCCTGGAAAGTAGGTATAAATGGTTAACTTCTGTTACTTTTTTTATTAAAAGCTGAAGAACTCCAACCAAAAATAATTTCCCTGTACCTTATGATTATGAGGTTGGGGGTAAGGTCATGTTTTGAAATATCCCGTACTTTGCAACAATATTGATTACAATCTAAAAAGAAAACAACAACTCCAAAACAATTCTTAAAACTTCATTTCACAATGGATCAATTTGGGAAAATATACATTTCAGGTAATATGACCGTATTTTACAAGTTGATTCACTAGTTATTATTACTATTATTTCGATAAAAAATTATTACACTTACCTTTAAATCCGGATTGCTGTGTTGTACTTGTGCCAAGGCCAAAACCTGAAAGGAGAATGACAATATACTAGAAACAATTTTATTACTTCACATAAAACTCTGAAAAACTTGCAGCATCTATTCAAAATGCTTCTGACAGATATTTTTTAGAGAATACATGAGCTGCATCCCACAAAAATCAGTTTTGTTGACAAGCAAAATTGTCAATAGTACATCATTATTTCAATATATAAAATAATTCATAAAATTTTGCTCATTTGTGTAAAAATGTTTAACAGTCAAATTTTGTCAGAAAGATTCTAAATCTCTTCTAAATACTTAAAACTATTTCAAATAAATAAAGGAATCACAATTGTAAAATTGCAACTAAAATTGCAATCATCATACTTGGTGGATTACCTGTCCCAAACCCTGAGGTGGTCCCAAAGTTACTGAAGCCTGTGACAGGTGGAGCCCCAGCCTGGGGCTGTGGTTGCTGGGTCCGGGTCAAGGCTGTGGCCATGGCAACAGCTGCAGCATTGTTGACACCGGGAAATGGGGACTGGCCATAAATATCCATGTGGGCTGGGGCTGACACTCGGACGGGGGCTTTTTTCTGACGCTCGAAAATATTCTTCGCATCACCATGGAATACCTTTCGATAGTTCAGGTAGTGCTCTTTTTGGGTCTGTAGAAGAAACATATTATCAAAGGTCACAAGTTTGAAATACTTAAACATAATGATAAACAACAAGTACAATTAATTGAAAAAGTCCTATTTTAGGGTTTCAGCTAGAGTTATTGAAGGATGCTGTTCTCTGTCCTTTTTAAGTAGCACCCTTCTGCCCTCATGAAGACCAGCATTGGCACCCTCCTGGCTTCAGAAAATGAGATGCTGAAGATAATACACGTTATTTTGTATACTATAATTATTAACACATACATACTTAATATATTTGGCAGATGAAACCTAATCCTACTTCAATAAAACACAAAATGCAAAATTCAAAATATCTATATTCGATACAATGTGCCCCTTTCTCCTTGGCTTAGCACCCTGCCCTTTTAAAATCCTGACTAAAACCCTACACGTTAACATCCATCCGGGTAAAGACCTTCATAGATGTACCGATGTACTCATTTTTGAACCATATTTCATTTTTAATAACTGTTTTCAAACTTTGGAAACGGACAAGATATTCAGTTAGTTAGGTTGTAGCATAGAATGTTACAAATAAACATGCATTGCTAAAAGTGGGTTACCTTGACAGCTTCATGGATCTGTTGTAGCTGTGCTGCCATGGCAACAAATGCTTCATGGAGTCTCCTTAGTAACAGAATCAGCTCTACAAAGAATATTTGCACTATTGGGTATACATTTTGGTAAAGTTTTCACGTTGTTTTCCACCAATGTATTACATGCAGCTGAATCATACAAAGTTACCTAAGAAATATAAAACAGTGAATATAATTATATAATACTAAAAGATTAGTCCATTTTTTCATGTTTTATAAATTCGGTCCAAACAGGGTAAGATGGTAAAAATATAAAGAAATTGTAATTCACCCTGTTTGTCATTCAGACATCCCCAAATAGACAGGAGATTTCCTATAGGGTAATAACTGTGCTTTGTGTTAACTGACTTCACTGTTTTATAACAACAATAAGTCACTTCGGTGTCTTTTTCTCATAAATGTAAACAATTGTCACACTTCTGCTACAAAGAGTCATAGTCATTAAAGAATGTTATTGTTACTCAGCAATGCTGTGTAATTACAAATGAATTAATCCAGTCCTAACCTATTTATAGGATATCAGCAGGGACACGCTCGATTTAATGTAGAGACTAAATTTTCGACATCATGGAGACTGCAGATTGCGCCACTAACGTCATTTTAAATATAATGAAAGTTTCTTGTCGCCTTTTGTTACAAATGGCGACAATGGTGATTGCCAGCAGGAAGAGTCATGTACAGTACACTTATAGAGTAAAACCCACTTTTCTTCCACAAGAAAATGATTTTATTGTCTGTCTGCTTCACGCTATCAAGCCATTCCTCCTAAAAAATGCTGCAGAAACTTGATAAGAATCTCTTATAAAATTCATATAATATAAATAACAATGTAAATCGGCTATGATATAACTAAAGTAATAAGATTACATAACATGACTCAAGGGTCAGTGGGCCAACACAACTTGTTGACATGAAAAGTCACAACTATGACTAGTTGACAAAAAAAAGATGTACTACATGACTCATGGATAAATGGTCCAAAGTACTTTAAATTATATAAAGATTCCATATTGTTACACATTTTTGTATTAAAAGTTCAGTACTTCACTGTTTAATAACCCCCCTCCCCCCACCCCTGCCCATATGGAAATTTGCTGAAGTTTTTATATATTTCATGTATAGAAGTTCTACAATACATTAGATTCTTATAGTGTTTTTGAGAACCTTTTGATGATTTGGTAGTATGTTCTGGAACATTCTTATTTGTTATATAAGGCCAAACTTCTCTGATCATTGGATTAAAGGTAAAATTAAAGTCTCTTTTCAACGATCAGTCATTACCAGTTTCACCAGTGCCAGAACATTTAAATAGTGCTCATATGGTGTGTTCAATATTTCATCTGGATTAAATTCTATGGACACTTAAAAATACATGGATCAGTGAGGCTATTTTGTGAACTTTTGGGCATTTTTTCTTATTTAGGTTTTTTAAAATTCACGTTACTTATTTAAACTTTCTTATGGAAAAACGGTTAGTAAATAAAATTTGTTTGTGAACGGTTTCTCTTTCTCTGAAAAATGCCTTTGGTTGTCATAACAATATGGTTTTGTAATAATATCACTTGACAAGAGCATGACTTATGCAAAAGCACATAAAAATACGGCTGGCATCACCAATCTGATCTACTTTTTGCAAGGTTAAACATGAGAAGCTTTTAAGGAAATTATAAGCATGTTCATTAGATTTATTTCAACATTTTCTCCAAAAACAAGCTAAATATGAAGACCCATCTGTGGAATTAATATCACAGAAGCCCTTGAAAATCTAACATTTCTGTCACTGAAATATTGAATGCATAACAAAACACCAATTGACAATATCAAAGTCTAAAATTAAACTATTGCCTCAGTAAACAGATACCATACAAGCATTATAAGTTCCTTCATTTTGTTCCCAAAGGCAGATTACGTTACCAAGAAGTTGTTAAAGTACCGGTTCCTAAATAAACATGCAGAACTTCCTTTGTGAGTGGAACCGGCAAGATCACTAAATAACAAATGATTTCTACTTATAACAGTAGGGTGTTCTTTTCACTGAAAGGAACTGATTATCACAGCTTGATACAAAGAAAGTACTTTTTGCAGTCAAGTCTGAATGCCCATGCCAACCTGCTATACCTTCAGCAATGCCACAGTTTTAGTATTCATTTAGGCAAATGGATGTCTTATTCACAATACTCTCACATAATAGGGATTTAAAATCAACCAAATACCATAATTGCTTATCACCAATAATCAGAGAGGTCATTTTGACCAATCCTTGATTTCATAATGAAAACTGGACCATGAATTACGTATGAAATGGTGCAACTAATGTTAAGATAATCTGTTCTCTAATGACAAACATAATCTTGGAATTTAATATGGGCAAGTTTAACTCTTCACTGGTCAAGGTCATGAGAAAGACATTTATCGTCATTTTATGGGTTTAAAACAAAGGTCATGAAAATAAATATTAATCGCTATGTTATGGGTTTAAATGTTGGTATGTTATGTCCCAATGAAAAATTTTGAACCATTCTCGATCGTTTTATCCCTACTACACAAAGAAATGGACATGGATTTAAAACTTTGTTTCAAATCCAACTGAGCCGTACCATCATGTGTAAGTCTGCTGGGTTGGTGTAAGGAGGCCAAGTGGTTCTCCAGCATCTCAATCTGCTGTCTGTACTGTAACATCTGACTCTCAAAGCTCTCTATCACACACTGAAAGTATCTGCAACACAAATAATCAGTTTTGGGTACATACATTTATTTAAAACACCGTGGGCAACAGCCAAATTCAAAGTATCGGTCTAATGATGTCTGTTGGGCATAATGCAGACAGGATATATCCCTATAAACAGCAGCCCCTGGTTCTTTAACGTGCTCAACACTCTTTATCAGGAACCTGTTACAAAAACAGCAAGTACCTGCCAAGTATGTGGAAAGGTAAAATAAATTGTATGCATACCTTGGGTTAAGCAAACACACACATTCCTAATACTCAAAGCATGCTTCTACATTAACAAACAAACAATTATTTACAAATTCAAAATAAAAGGTTTCTTTCAATGTTGATGCACATCATTTCCTTAACCAAAGTCCTTTCTAAAAATGCTGACTGTAAGACCACTTGTAGTGAAACCAGACGTTAACCTTTCAAATGATGTGTTAAATTTTTAAATCGCAGAATATGTATTATCTGGCCCATAATTTGAAATTGAAACACACAATTTAATACACTTCAGGCATGATACTATTTCATTTTAAATGTAACTTTTAGCAGCTTTACAAATAACTGGGTAATGACATGCAATTGTCTTCATCGAAAGTCATTATATTTGGTCCACGTGGGGTTAAGTTAACTATTCATTAATTGACATTAAACTTTTGTTTCAAAAACTAAGGCATCATCAGATAGCATGATGTTACCTGGAATATAATTACTAGTTTTAATGTTATGTTTCTAGTTCAAGTTTTATGTCTAGAACTCAATTGTAAAGGTAGAATTCCCATCTATAATAGACTTTAAACACTAGAGCAGTAGGTATAAACTAGAGATTGCTTTCTTTTAAAAGCGATTGTCTCCCCTATTGTGTTGTCGTAGCTGAGAAAAAATTGAAGACAGACATTAACTTTTGGACAGGAGACAAACCAACAGTGACCTTCAGACTGATGACCAACATCAGTTTTTCACCTGAAGGTCACTGTGACCTTGACCTGTTTCAAGGGCAATGATGACTACAGATTCAATGATAATGATGACTACTGTTTCAAGGACAATGATGACTACTGTTTCAAGGACAATGATGACTTCAGATTCAAGAGCAATGATGTCTTCTGTTTCCAGGGCAATGATGACTACAGTCTTCAGGACAATATGACTACAGATTCAAGGGAAATGATGACTACAGTTTCAAGGGCAATGATGACTACAGTTTCATGGGCAAAGGCTAAAGTTTCCAGAACAATGCTGACTACAGTTTCAATGACAATGATGACTACAATTTCAAGGACAATGATGACTACAGTCTTCAGGACAATATGACTACAGATTCAAGGGAAATGATGACAACAGATTCAAGGGCAATGATGACTACAGTTTCATGGGCAAGGGCTAAAGTTTCCAGAACAATGCTGACTACAGTTTCAATGACAATGATGACTACAATTTCAAGGACAATGATGACTACAGTCTTCAGGACAATATGACTACAGATGCAAGGGAAATGATGACTACAGTTTCATGGGCAAGGGCTAAAGTTTCCAGAACAATGCTGCCTACAGTTTCAATGACAATGATGACTACAATTTCAAGGACAATGATGACTACAGATTCATGGACAATGATGACTACAGTTTCAAGGACAATGATGACTTCAGATTCAAGAGCAATGCCTACAGATTCATGAACAATGATGACTACAGTTTCCAGAGCAATGCTGACTACAGTTTCAAGGGCAATGATAACTACAGTTTCCAGGGCAATGTTGTCTTCTGTTTCAACGGCAATGATGGCTACAGATTCAAGAGTAATGATGTCTTCTGTTTCAAGGGCAATGATGACTACTGTTTCAAGGACAATGATGACTACATATTCAAGAGCAATGATGAATGCGGATTCAAGAGCAATGATAACTACAGATTCAAGGACAATGATGACTACAAATTCAAGAGCAATGATGACTACAGATTCAAGAGCAATGATGACGGGTTTCCAGGGCAATGCTGACTACAGTTTCCAGGGCAATGGTGACTACAGATTCCAAGGCAATGATGACTTCAGTTTCCAGGGCAATGATGACTTCAGTTTCCAGGGCAATGATGACTTCAGTTTCGAGGGGAATGTGACTTCAGTTTCCAGAGGAATGATGACTACTGTTTCCAGGGCAATGATGACTTCTGTTTCCAGGGTAATGATGACTTCTGTTTCAAGGGCAATGATGACTTCAGCTTCAAGGGCAATGATGGCTTCAGTTTCGAGGGCAATGATGACTTCAGCTTCAAGGGCAATGATGGCTTCAGTTTCCAGGGCAATGATGACTTCAGTTTCGAGGGGAATGTGACTACAGTTTCCAGGTTAATGGCGAGTACAGTTTCCAGAGCAATGATGACTACAGATTCAATGGCAATGGTGACTACAGTTTCAACGGCAATGGTGTCTACAGTTTCCAGAGCAATGAGACCTTCAGTTTCAACATAGATACCTTTATCTAGTAGGATAAAATAACTTAATAATACTTAAATAAATATTTTTTTTATTTTTATTGAATAAAGAAAAAATCCAAGAATGCTAATCTTGACCAATACCTACAACTGTGTTTAACCTCAACCTCTAGAGAATGCACTGGTGATAACAGTCATGAAAACTGATTTGAAAACTTACTTTATAACATAATTGGAGTCTAACTTTCAGTACCAGTTGCAATATTAATAATTTAAATGTATGTTAGTATCATGAATCCTAATCAACACAATGAAACAATTTAAACCAATGAAACAATCAATGTCCCTTATAAAAATACAGTGTTTTAAGAACAACAATATAAAATCTTTATTGCACTTCAATGTCTTAATACTTTGCACTAAGCCCTCAATTTGTACTTAATATGAAACTCCAAAAAATCCAAATGTGTTAACTTCTTTAAATAAACTTATTATTAAAACAATAAGGAACTCACAACATAGGAGCTGTATTCTCGTACTGCAGGCCCGGAGGCGTCTCCTT
Organism: Mya arenaria; assembly: GCF_026914265.1. Taxonomy (NCBI): domain Eukaryota; kingdom Metazoa; phylum Mollusca; class Bivalvia; order Myida; family Myidae; genus Mya; species Mya arenaria. The sequence continues at coordinate 7,545,812 of NC_069124.1, forward strand.
TGTCCTCACTGCCATCTCTGCATGCTTCAACTCCTTCATGAAAGATGAAAAAATGATACAGAACCACAAAATCTTAAAATAGGAAGATTTATGAAGAAGGTGACCACAATCTCCAAGCTCAGATTCTTTTTGTCATCACAATGCTGCATCATTAGTTAAAGTTCCCAGAAACAACATGATTAGACTTGAGATATCTTTAATATGGCGGTTTAAGGGCCCTGATCAATAGAAAGTATTGTAACTTGTCATCTAGTGCAATGTACAAAGAAAATTTGCTTAAACGTGTTACGTTGTGTTAAGGAGTAAACCAGTTTGCAATCAAATGGAAGAGGCTTTTGACAATAAAATCATTTATGTCTTGTGGCATCCTGATATCAATTCAAACTCGATGACAAATTGCGCCATGCAGACCCCTTTGAAAGAGCCTATGACCTTGTCCTTTGAGGTACAGACCTGGGTCTTGGTCCCCACATGCCACTTTTTCATGGTGAACCTTTTGGCATTTTCTTTTGAAAATCCTAAAATGCATGAATGAGATGCAGCCTTGACAAGGTTCATTCCAGACGCACGCATGCCACACATACACAGTTCCACATTGTGACAACTATGTCTCACTCACCGCAATCACCACAAAGCCACAAAACATTTTTTCAATGTATCGCTTGTTTGGAGGGCCATTCATCGTCAAACCAATGGTCATACCAAATTTAGTGTAAAAGGAGCAAAATGTTGTAAAATCTTTATCAGGAATTTGGGCATTCATGGAAGCTACATGTACCTTAATGGACTTAGGGATATGGTTAGAAAATACATCAGCCAAAAATTACACTAGCTTAAAAAAATTGTAAAGTCAATGTAAAATGCCTAAGATTATGGTTTGTGCATGACTAAAACTCCCTCATTTCTTACTTTTTAAACATCAAGCCTATGACATAACTCCCTCATTTTTAATATTTAAACATCAATCTGAATCCTATGACATAACTCCCTCAATTCTTATTTCTAACCATCAATCCTATGACATAACTCCCTCAATTCCAATTTTTTAACATCAAGCATATGACATAACTCCCTCAATTCTAATTTTTAAACATCAAGCCTATGACATACCTTCTAAATAAGCCTATGACATAACTCCCTCAATTTTATTTTTTCAACATCAAGCATATGACATAACTCCCTCAATTCTAATTTTTGAATATCAAGCCTATGACATAACTCCCTCAATTCTAATATTCTATCAAGTATATGACATAACTCCCTCAATTCTTATTTTTAAACATCAAGCATATGACATATCTTCCTCAATTCTTATTTTTAAACATCAAGCCTATGAGATGCTCAAGATTGCTTCAATCAAACACTTTAAGCCCTCTGTTGTGTTTCTCAATCTTTGAAGGTTCATAATTCAACAAATGTTGCTGGTGGAGTACTAGGACTTGCTACATGTGATGCCCAGGGCCATTGTGAACTTGTGTACCAAATTTAGTGATATTAAGTCAAGAACTGATTTTAAGCACAGTGACGAAGACAACATGCTACAAAAGAAAACAAGCAAGTTCGTTAAGTTGATATCCCTCATTAGGCAAAGTTCATGGATTGGAAATGAAAAGTAGGTGGAATATTCCTATATTAACATGTAATTTGGCTGCAGAGAAATGGACCATTATGAATGTTGGATATAAGTTTGAGTTTGTTTGGAATTTTTTTAATTAAAAGTTTTGTATACAGAGTAACATTTGTAATAGTTTCTATGAATTTGAATGATTTTTCTAAGATTTGACTTAGTGACCTAATTTTTGATCATATGTGACCCAGTTTTATTTACGTCCAAGAGTTCATCAAGGAAAACATTTTGATTAAGTTTCATGAATATTTGACCACGTATAATGCCTGTAGTTTGTTCCAAATTTTTTTCTAAGATTTGACCTAGTGACCTAGTTCTTGACCCCATGTGATCCACTTTTACAAGTGGTTCAGATATGATCAAGGGGAACATTCTGACCAAGTTTGAACATTTTTTGATCAATGCCTACCGAGATATGGTTCCAGATGGACGGACGGAAAGACGGAACGACGGACAACGCCAAAAAAATATCCTTCTCCCGAAACCTTCAATTCGGCGGGGGATAATAATGACAGTAGCAAATGCTACATTATTTTCACTTTACTTGAAAAAACAGGCTATAGTTAAAACTGATTCTAAATGAAGCATTTTGTTATCACCAATTAACATACCCCGGTCATTTCTCTCTTGAGTTTTTCCACATTGCAGACATTCCTCTGAAGACCACTGGAGACAAGAGACAGCAGTTGTCTAAGTGCTGCACAGTCTTCCTGGACTTTCCCCATCGGTGTAGAGGACAGCCGCTTCATCTGCTCCATCTCTCCCTTCTCCTCCTTCACAAACTTCCTATAACAACAAGTGGAAGTAGCTGTCAAGTCAGGGGGAGGCAACTATCACACAAAGAGTAAAAAGTATGCCAGTCTTTCTACACTTTACCAGTGGCAAAGTCTTTTTTTTTAACGTTTCCCCCATATGAAAAGAGTACAGGCGTATCATCCCCTCTATTTTACTATTCTCCTGTACCTGTCAAGTATGGGGGGGGGTTACTATAGTCAAGGGGAAGACTCTTGAAGTCAAGTGGGAGCTACTGGAAGTCAAGGAGGTGCAACAAATTGAGGTTCAACCTCAAACTTAACTTTATGTTTAAGATACAAAATGATATGAGCTGCTTTGTCTTAAACACCTCGTACTTGTAAGCCTGGAAAATTATAGATATAATCTTAGAGACTCTACAGCCATTCCACTATAATTATACAAATCCTCCCTATACTACAATTTTCTAATTCCTTCCACCATCCAGACTTGGAACACTCTTTAAGCAATTCAACAGTCTGCCAATTCAGTACAGCAGTTCAAAAGGCTTCTCTATAACATTCCAAAAATCCAATTATATTTTTAAGCGGACCTACGTTTCTTAAGTATGATCACACAAATGTTTTTGTGGAGAAGCAGTGAGCTTTCATTTCCTTTTCTCTTCTTCTCATTTTGACATTTGAAGAACTCAAGATTCTTACAGGATAACAGTCTATTTCCTGGAGCAGCTATTACTTTAGGCTTATTATTGAATGATGATATACTATGAGTGTGTATACTCGTATATGGATTCCACCAGAAGGTTTTGCTGAATTTTGTTTGCACTGTCTAATTGTACACATGTTACGCTTCTATTCGGAGTACATTTCAGTAACTAATATTTTGCTTATTTTCTTTTACTAATGTCAAGTATATGAAGGGAGGCAACTATAAGAGGGGAGGGAGGCAACTATAAGAGAGGGGAGGCAACTGTATGTCAAGGGAGAGCAACAGAAAGTCAAGAGGAGGCAACTATTAGTCAACGGGGTACAACTTAAAGTCAAGGGCTGAGGCAACTAAGGCAAAGGAGAACAACTGAAAGTCAAGGGGGGTGCAACTATCAGTCAACAGGGGGCAACAAAAAGTCAAGGATTGAGGCAAATATAAGTCAAGTGAGAGCAACAGAAAGTTAAGGGGAGACAACTATCAGTTAATGGGGTGCAACAAAGTGTCAAGGGCTTAGGCAACTAAAAGTCAAGGGAGAACAACTGAATTACAAGTGGAGGCTTCTATAAGTCAAGAGAGAGTAACATAAAGTCAAGGGGAGGCAACTATAGGTCAAGGAGGGGCATCTACTAGGCAAGTCGGTGCAAATTACAGCTTAAGGCAGGCAACTTTAAGACAAGTGGGGGCAACAACAAATCGGAGAAGTCAACTAGAAGTCATGGGGAGGCAACTTTAAGAGGAAGGGGAGCTACAGTCAGTGGCACAGTTTTCCTGAACTTTGCCTAAGGCAAGGGTGTTTCATCTGCTCCCTACTCCTACACAGTTCCTTTTACAGGAAGGGTCACGGTTATATGAACATAAAGTTGTAATGAAAAGGTATTTGTAAAACGTAATGCTCCAAAACAATGTCTTGTAAAACCTACTTATGTTCAGCATGTAACCCAATCAACAAGCTATTCGAAATGATGTATGCTCCCCCACAGAGTGAAAAATTAGAAAGGAAAGCGCAAATTAGTAAATATTACTTTTCAATTTTATTTCTTTAAACTACCATTAATACATATTGCAATGCTGAAGACCCAACAAAAAATATTAATATTATCAAAGGGAAATCACTGTTAAAATAATTTAACAAGAGTTGTGGTTATTGTGCACTGCACTCCTCAGTAAGCGCTATCTGTGTATGAGGATTGAACTCCTCACCTAAAAGACTTCTGGAATTAATGCTTTCGACAAACATTAAGAGAACAAATCAAAATAAGTCTAAAAAAAAAAGATGGTCTGCCACCTGGACTTACAGCTTCCTTCTAAAATACTGTTAAAGGGGGAATATTTCAGCAATGACTGAATGTGGGATTATGTTTCTTGCATACTGGACTTGTACATTTTAAGTTTTATTGATATTCCAACAATGATTTTAAGTTATTCTCCAGACAAGTGTGTGATGTGCAGACGACAGACAAAGCAGTGACTGTATGCTCTCCCTTTGGAGCATACTTTCGGGAAGCATACAAAGGAAACATACAAAGGTTTTAAAGTTACTTTGACCTTACACTTTTTACCCTTATGTCAACCTGCGTGCAATTATCAATATTACAGTTTCGATGAACAAGCCCAAATACTGACACTTAAGCATTAATTTGTTATGACAAAATGAAGCCCTGCTATATAAAATCTGGAATTTGAGAAAGCACAGACAGCATTTAACCACTTGCAAGGCTTGTGCTGTGACCACTGTGCATGTTTAACAGTTGTTGCTGTCTCCTAACAGTTGTTGTAGTCTCCTCAACAGTCTGACAATGTTTTAGTATTTGTCAGAGATGTGACCTATCATCCCTTCTAGGAAAAAAATGCGCTTCTTACTAAGACCTAGCCAGTCCTATCTTTTCCATACTTGAGTCCATATAATAACATCCAAACAAATTAACAGCATCTTCATCTAGGAATGGCATTGCCCCAGTACAAGGATTTTTTGTACAAACACAATGGTTCCAACCTCGATAATGCCATTCCTCGAAGAAAATGTTGTTTATATGATATGAGGTTGAAAGTTCAAATGAGAAAACACAGGTGGTGTTTATAAACACCACCTGTGTCTTCTCATTTGAACTTTCAACCTCAAATCAATCCTAAATCACTTAAAATACTTGTTCTTAAGAAATATATCTTGGAATTTGTTTTGGGTAAAGATTAGTTTCATAAAGATACACATATTATAATATTTCACAAAATCACTACACAAACTTGACAGAGTGAAAGAAGGCTTTGCTAAAAGATCATACAAGTACCCCGGTACAACTTACAGAAGTGCATCATTTATGACACAGTCATTTTAATCAGATAAATTCATAATTACTCAGACATTCAAAGTAAAGATGCTCATAATGTAGTCTTAAAACAGGCTTTTTTACAATCATCAATGTTAAACTTTAAAATGCAGTGATCCATGATGAACAGAAAGGTTCTATGGAGTTTACTCTAACACTGGTATTACAAATTTTGTTTTGCAGTGTGTATGACAGATGAAATATGTTTATATTAGTTATGCAACCAACTGACCACCTTCCACATTCTGACCTATTAGTTTTCTATCCATTTTGTGTTAATAGACATGCAAATTTAGCACAAGCTGTTAAAATGTTCATCATGAAATATTTTTATTGTATGACTCACATTTGAAAGAATATTTATTATACAAGTACTGCGATCATAGATAGAGTCTAACCAATATAATACATTTCCTTTGCCTCCCACTAAACTCGACGATACAGTGATGCAAATAATTTTACAATTCTTGAAAAGATCATGATCTTACTAATTTGCTTCTATGATTTTCTGTAAAATGTCATTTCATTGTCACTCCTGTTATTTTTACTTCAGTGAAAATATCAAGTTTTATATTTTCACTGATCTTTAAGATTCTGATTTCCCTGTTGGTCAATAAGGTACTGTATAAATAAATGATAAACTCAGCCTATTGTTCTACCTTAGTTCATCAACATCAAGCATGATGTTGTTTTCAACCATCGTCTCCTTGGCCGACTTGCCATCCCTGAAACAAAGATGTTAATTAAATAGCTTGACTTCATAAATAATATCATGTATTCATGTATGGAGAAGTTTGATGCACAAAATAATGTCAAACACTCCTACTCAACATGGCTGGTAATGTATCCAACAGACCAACTAAGCGACTGACTGTATGGCTTCAATATACCCCACTTCAAGCTTTGTTTACAGGGATAAAATTAGTTATAATCCCAAGTACAATTATCACAACATTTGGTTAGGATTGGATAAGAATGCTTAAGTATAAGGGGGCAGTCAAAATGAATTAGGTTGAATTTTGACAATTTATGGGCAATAACTCAAGAGAAAAATATTTTTTTTATATAATATCCCCTTTAACACTGTGACCCATTGTAGTAAAGATTGAATTACAAATGCTTGCTAAAGTAAGAGAGTATTAAAAGTGAATTTGGCAAAAAAAATCTTAGTACTAAGTCAAGATATTATACAATAATATTGTGATTCAGTTTGGTTAAGATTGGATAACAAATGCAAAAATTAAAGAGTGGAAATGAAAGTGTGATGCTGCAGTTTGCATACCATAATTATAATAACTATTATGAAAGAGATAGACTATTTGATATATCATTCTCATTTAAAACTTAAATTATTGTTAACTTCGAGGTCATCAGACAACAGAACCTTTCACAAAACAATAATAAGGTGCAAACTCATATCTTACCCTGGTTTGCTTGGATCATTTGCAGTAGCTGATGTTGTGGTTTTGGGATCAACCCCTCCTAGTCCTGTAGAGGTCGTCTTGGCAACGGATGTCCCAAAAATACTGCCCCCTGCCGTACTTGATGCAGCCCCCAATCCTGAAATTCCTCCAAAAAGTGAGGATGAGGTTGTGGCTGCTGTTGAAGCACCTGAATGTGAAAGGGAAATAACTGTGACTATTTTCCAACATAAACAATAGTATGGGTTGTCCCTTTATCAAGGACTAAACTGTTTAGATATAATTTATACTAATATCTTATATTTTTATTTAGTTTAAGGACTTTTTGAGTTCAATGCTGCAGAATAAATAATAACAAGGCTTTTGTCCAAAACCAAGTATGCAGTAGTGTTGGGAATCGGTTGCAATTTTACTATCGATGATCGGTTCCACTCAAGTAACCGATTATCGATAGTACAATCGGTTTTTAAAATACTAGATAGTACCTGAGTTGTAGTTTTATTCATGTACAGTATTAAACTCTTAATCATTATATGCATATACTATCGATTTTTGCCGATTTCAGGCCCAACCAATCGATTTTCAGAGGATTTTAGAATCATTCATATTGTCTGTGGAATAAAAGAGTGTCGTGGAATGAGTGCCAATTGGAGAATATCACTTTATAGACACAAGAACAAGGAATTGGTCAAGGGCATAAAGTCAGCATTACTTTTTGATGAGATGAGCAGTATAGCTGGTTAAAGAACCAAAATATTATTCCCATAAACAATCTGACCAAATTTGGTGATTACAAAGGTTTACAAAGGTTTCTAAGGCTGGTGATCGGACAGGACCAAATTTAGGTAATTTCTATAATTTAAGGGCCATAACTCTCAAGAGAATGGAGGGATAGGGTTGCTGATCAGGCTGGCCCGAGATATTATGCAAATACACATTCTGACCAAATTTGGTTATCATTGGACGAAGGCTTTTTAAGTTATAAAACAGACAACATACTTGACACCGCCCCTTACGTCACAGGTAAAACTATATGTCCTATTTTTTTTAAAAAGGGAAAACATAAAAATGAACAGAGTTCAATTTTTAGTATAAATACCAAAAACAGAGTTATGGTTCATGTGCAATGCACTCCTGCTCAATAAAATCTATCTGTGTATGAGGTTAGAGGTCCGTACCTCAAATACTTTCGAAGTTAAGCTCCAGACAAAAATTAAGCATTAAAATTTACAAAGCCTTAATGCAGCAACTTATTAAGTGCTTCAATCTATATATGTAGATACTCATTTGAACACAATTTTGTAAACCCAAGCCTTGATTGATTTCATTTTTAATAATAAAACATTCAGTGAAATAGAGCTAAAATTATTTGTCCAATTTTTTCAATAATTATTCAAATTACAGCTCTTTTTGAACTTTTGATGATATTCTATCATTGAAACAAGCATCTGTTCACATTCCATGTAAAAAGTGAACAAGATCTTTCAAAATAGTTGTTTTCCTATTTCTTAATTTTTCTACCTAAAATTTTACAAACACGTGTTTCCTGATGTTTCAAATCAGCACATTAAATAACATGTTCAGAATGCAGGTCACAATTAACAACATCCCTTCTCAAAAAAAAAATACACTTTTTACCAAACACGCTTAAAACACACTAAAAAGCGTATTTTTCCTGCGTTTTTCTGAAAAAGTGTATTTTTTTTTTGCGTATTTTTATGAATAACTGCGTAATATGTGTATCTTTTTTAAATAAGTGTATTTTTTCTGCATCTTTTGTTAACTGAAGTGCATTTTTTGTGTGAATAAGTGCGTCTTTTCTAACAGAAGTGCGTTTAAGTGTATTTTTTCTGTCAATAAGTGCGCTTTTTATACAGAAGTGCGTTAAAAGTGAATCTTTTAGGTTTTCTTTTTCAGCAGAGTGCGTTTTAAGTGGATCTTTTAATGGAAAAGTGCATCTTTTATTTTGTTCCTTTTTTTACCATCAATAAGTGCGTTTTAAGTGCGTCTTTTATTTTGATATTTTTCTGACCACCAGTAAGTGCGTTTTAAGTGCGTCTTTTTGTTAGGAAGTGAATCTTTTACTTTTTTTAATATAAATGTGAATCATGCCCTTCTCAAAAAAACATTAATGAAATACACACATAAATACAAGATTATATGAATGAATGAATCAATGAATCAACCAGTAAATACCGTATTATATCATGTATAGGACGCTAGCATAGATAGGACGCAGGCAAAAAAATAGTTGAGAAAACGGGGTAAAAACCCTTGATATATAAGATAGGACGCAGCGGAAAATGTCAAAATCGGAGCCGAAAAATTGAGGTTGGTCAAGTATTTATAACATATATATTGAAGTAAAAAACAAACAAAAAATTGTATATAAGGCATATTTTGGTAACTGTCTTGTGTATTTCGATAATTATTGTCTTATTTTGGTAATTTAGTGTACACAACAATGATATATGTCTTGACATTTTGAGAACATTTACGCATATTATAAGACTTATACAAATGCCGTAATAGTCCAGACTGACAGTCAACCGTTGCAACCGTTGCAATAGTTTCGACATGCTTTCTGAATGACAGTCAACCGTTGCAATCGCAACAAAACTGTGTATTGTCAAAACTGATGATTGTTTTGATAAGGCTTGTCGCTGTGCGGATTAAAGCATGTCGGCATAATTAAGTGTCAGTAATTAGCCTTGCCAGCGGAAGGCACATCGGGTAAAGTGCGAACAAACAACCATAAGGTTTTACCATCACAATAGTTTGTTCTATTGATGTTTTTCTAATGACAGACAGCGGGTGTTTTTCACACCTCCGCACATTTGAAAAGATTTGATAGTGATAATAATGCTACTTTGCGTTATGCACATTCATTTATCAATTTTGAAAAACAGTAACATACAACAAAATGTTTTGTAAAATATCGAAACATTAAAATCATAAACAACGATTAATTGATATTTACCTCCTTTCCCGATTTCCGTTGCCGTTATAACTCAATCCAGTTAAAGTGCTGACTCACATAGAGTTTTTGTGAGTAGCGTCCCTTTTATAAAAAAGTAAACACTCGTGTTTTTTTCAATTTATTTCTCAATAAATCATTTTAAAGTAAACATTCAATATATTTCTGCGTGTGTTAACTTGCGTGATTTTACCTATGTCAGTTGTTCTCTTCGGTGACGCAGTACAGATACTTACTATTAACGCGTTCTTCCCCGGTCCGATATTTTCAACCTGAAATGGACTTGGAAAAAACCAGATGAAATTCTAATAGCATAGAAAGGACGCAGGCAATTTTTAAGACGAGAATTGGGGGTAAAAAAGTGCGTCCTATGCATGATATAATACGGTAAGCATTTTATTATTGATCAATTTACCTTCAAAATAAAAAAAATAAATAATGAAATAAAAGGAAAGATTATTTTAAAAATCAAAAATATATTGTAATTTCTTATTTATTGTGTGAATCAAAAGAACACATTTTACTTGTGGGCAAGAATCAATTGCATGTAATTACAACATTTATAGAATTATTATTCCTTAAGTTTCTTGTAATGACTACCAAATTCTTTGTCATTTCCATTCCAATTTTACAACATGCATGATAAGCCTGATCTTATCTGATTGTACCAAGGACCAATTAAATCTCAGCATTTAGGGAGCCAATTTAAAATCAAAGCTTCTGGTAGCCATTTTGTTGGGATTTCATTAAAAGAATATTGATGATGTTTTAATTAATAAATGGATTTACACCAATTAAAACAAATTAATATTAAAGGGATTAGTGAAGTAAAATAATGATCATTAGATCAGGTGAATATGAACTATGATTAGAAACATGATTTGACAAAAATATAACAAAAGATCCTTGAGACTGTCATTTTCCAATTTGTAGCTAACAGTTTCATGATTTTCTATCAATTGTTTTTGCCACTGAGTAAAAGGTTATTTTATTATTGCTAAATTTGACAAATATATACTTGTTTGTCTGACTGTAAATACATTATGTCTGGGTTATAAGGTGTCATGTTAAATTAATTATGAGATAAAAAAAAATTATATATGGAACACAAACTCATCTTTAGGAAATTTAAATGAAACTAAATGTGTATTTATTTATTCAAATGCATTCTTTTTTTGATGGTTCAATATATTTATATTATATATATATATATATAAAAAATATTTTTGCAAAAATGGACACTTTATATAATGCAGGTAAAATGCACCCGAGTGAATTTGTGCTTTTTTTTAACACAGAAAAATGCTCTTTTAATGCAGAAAAAAATGCACTTTTATCACATTTTTTTCATAAAATTTGGGTGCAAAAGATTTCCTTTTAATCAGTAAAAACGGAAGTGCGTTTTAAGCTTGTTTTTTAGGGATCAAAACGCACTTCTTTACTGAAGTGCATTTAACTGCGTTTTTTACCCCAAAATGCGCACTTAAAACGCAGTTGAGTGCGTCTTTTCTAGAAGTACGTTTTTACCTCCGAAAAGCGCAATAAAAACGCACTTTCAAGAAGTGCGTATTCTTTCCCAAACGTTTTAAGTGCGCATTTAGGGGTTGAAAACGCAGTTAAACGCACTTTCTTGTGAAGTGCGGTTTTTATCTTACACAGAAGTGCGTTTTGAGTGTGTTTTTTACCCCCAAAAACGCGGTTTAAACACACTTAGTGCGGTTTTTTTTGTGTGTAAGTTTGTTTTAAGTGTATTTTTTTGTTAAAAAAATGCACTTAAAATACACTCGAGTGCGTTTTTTGTAAAAAGCGCAGAAAAAATACCCTTAAGTGCGCTTTTCTGTTCAATTTTATTCACTTTTTACGCACTCGGTAAGAAAAATACGCTTAAAATGCAGTGCCAATAACGCTGCGTTTAACGCACGTTTTCTGTGCGTTTTCTGCACTTTTTTGTGTCAAACAGGGTGGATGTGATATTCTCACATATCAATCTCGCTAATCTGGAATAATTTTTAAAGTCTATACCTACTCAGTGTTTTTACAGGCAATTCAGGGGTGTCTTTTTTATCAGATAAGTTGTATCATAGATCAGGGAGTTTTCAGTAAGAATGAGGAAGACGCCCAGTTTAGCAGGGGCCTGGGGGCTATATGTCCCTAATTGCGTTAAGGGCCTAGGCAACTATGGGGGTCCCAAGGGGGCAAGGGCCTCCCCCAGATTGATTTTTGAAATTTAGGATGCCATTGTACCCATTGCAAACTGCTTCAGACATAGGAGGAGCATAAAGCCCAACTCCCCCAGCCCAGTTGTCTAGTTTAAGATGCGCACATTTGTATAAAATGATGTCGGGTTTCAATATTAAGTTGACATTCAGCACAGATAAATGCGGTGTTGCACTTATTATGCTAGTGCACTGTTTGTTTAATTATGCACATATGACAGTTAAAATAAATCGAATAATAGAAAGTAAGTTTAATTCTTGTGATATTCTTTATGAAAGAGTTTGAAGGGAACCGAAAGCATGAACTTATTTCAGAGACTGATAACAGAATGCTGTTAAAATCACAACCATTTCCAGTGATCAAATCAAGTTGGACAAGCTAAAACTACAGGAGGAATTCTCAATACGGTAACTACACTACTTTGAGCTGAGGGTGAATTTTTCTTCATGCAGTGTAAACAATCCTAGGATAAAAATTAACTTGATAGAAACTTCTCCCTTATATATGACTCTTGTGGTTACATCAGTGTTTTCTTTCCCCAATTATAGCCTGATGCCTCAGCTTTCCACTTGAAACCATCCAAACTTTTAACAAGTCAACAATCTTTACAATGACGTTCAAGGCAAAAATCCATCCCAATTAAAATCATCAGAAAATCTTCGCCGCAAATATTGACTATTATACTCACCAAGTTTGAGGCCCCCAGTAAGAGAGAACCCTCCACTAGATGTGGCAGCTGGTTGAGCTGAAGGTAAATGATTCATATAAGTCTTTAAGTTATTACAATCAACATTGATAATAATTTATTTAAGAACTCATCTTCTCAGGACTTTAATTTAAATATAACAGTTCTTGTTTCCATGCATTTTATCCCCTCTTCTTTCCATTTCTACTGCAATCAAAATCTTAACTTCCGGAAGGCAAAAACTAGTTAAACATTTTTCATGATAGAAAACAAATAATCATCATTTGACTTCTTAATTACAATGTTGTGTACTGTATTTCCTTGACTAAAAGGCAATCCGCTTATAAGACGACCCCCTTACTTTGCCCATGAATTCTGGTACTTTTTGTTTCGACTCATTTATAAGACAGGGTCAATTTTTAAGCAATCCAAACTCCTTTAATTCCTCCAAATGTGTGAAAATGTTCCAGGTCAACAGACAAGTATTGACTTTCGCAGTAATTTTTTGTTTTGCTTGAAAATGGCTAACAACTGTGAGCTCTCTATTTGGAGGTAGGTTAAAAATTAGTACAAGTTCACGCATTTAAGGTTGCAAGATTATAAGTATCTTCAATGGCCGAGAGTGTAAGATAGGTTCATTCCGACCCGAGCGTAGGGTGTTTTGCCGAAACGAGGTTTCCGCAAAACACCCTGCGCGAGGGTTGGGATGAACCTATATTACACGAGCGGCTATGTTAGATGCTTTTTCTCCCACCTCAGTTAAACAAAATTAAGTAAAAATGTATTTTTTGCTGGAACTCTTGTGCTTAGTGAAAATAATTGCATATGGATATGCGATAGCACGTGGTTGTCATGGATATGCGCGCAGTGATCCAGTTAATGTTAATAGTCAAATCGGTCTTTTTAAATAGTTCTAAGGAGAATGAAGCATTATTTCTTGAATGGTGTGTGAAAACTGTTTTATGGTGACAGTCGAAGCGAGAAATAATTAACTAGCGTTCTAAATATAACCATAAGACAAGATTTCCTTAATGCTACTGACGACAGTCTTCAAAAAGGGAGGTAATTACAATGCGGTGACCATTAAAAAGGAGTTCCATACGGGCATTTTATCTTCGCCCGTGGGCAAGATAAGAATATCTAGCATGGTTAAATTTTTGGATCTACTTATCTGAGGTGGGAGAAAGGACGTTACTTATCAGAATTGAAATCATTTTAGTTAACCCAATTAAAATCAAAAGATTGACTGTTATGTTGTGATCAATAAACCGTAATTTACACCATAAAAGTAAATGGTTTCAATAACAAAACTGCGAAAAGCGGAGGCAATGCATGAATAGGTGTTTGTTTAGCAATTATGCTTAATAGCCAATATTGTCCCTTGAATGGCGACAAGTCGATCATAAAGGATTTATATTTGCATTGTCATTTGTCTGCATAATCAAATTGGCAGTTAGGTACCTACATCATATTAAGTTTACAATTTACTGTTTTGATATATCTGTCAAACTAATTAAACAGACACGCGTCATGAGAAAAAATGAAGATCAAATGTTACACTATATGTGACGTCAGAGAACGCGTGTTGAAGGGATTTCGTGTTGTTGTTTACTTATTCGCCCCATACTTGCATCAGCAGACGATATACTGGTTAGCCGAATACCCTTTGTAAAATATTATTGACTTTGACTTAAATCTTTTTTTAATATTTTATCGACTATTTTAAAGACAGGTCCCCTACTTTCAGGTTAAAAATCGGGACCCAATTTCCCCGTCTTATAGTCGAGGAGATATGGTACTTAAATGAATGTTATAAATAAATGTTAAGAACAGGATGTGGTCTAGGATGCCATCTCTATATTTAAGATTTGAATGCTACTTCATTTTGATATTTTGTTTAAGTCTGAGTGATTAGGGCTGTGTATTGCCAGACAAAAGGCAATCCGATTCGAATCGCGATCTTTGACTTGCGATCCACGAATCGATTCAAGATTCACTTGGTTAAAAGCAATATATATTTTGAAAGTAAATTAATAATAAAACAATAACAAAAGCTTCAGTGTTTTTAGGGTTAACAACATTTAAACTTTCTTCGTTTACACAATACACACTCAATCTCAGCTACTCAATCTGCTAAATTACAAATAATGCAATATGACCTGCATAAGTCTTTTTTCACCTAAGTTTATGATTTTATAGCGCTGGATTTGATGTTTTTGTTGACGGGGATGCCATGTTGACATTGAATTGCAGACGAAAATAAATGTTACAGTACATAAGTTTTGCATTTTATTCTATAATTGTAGATCTTCTCTTTATAATTTCTGTAATGCTCTTTGACTTTTTATTTCTTATTTCTTTATTTGTATTCTTTTTAAATCTATATATTCCCTGAAAACCTTGAAAAGAAGCATTCTCCATTGGTACACCGCACACTGAATTGAATGCTAGCTCTGTATGAATTAACTTCCGGTTGCCCCAGTGTAACGTATTTCCATATTTTGGATGTGTTTTATTTATTAACAACCGCAATATTTGCTGAAATTGAATAAAATCATTTTGTTTTATACTTTTATTAAATTTTGCACTTGAATCGCGATTCAGCGATCTCAGCATTGGTGAGTATTTGTGACAAATATTTTGCTTGACTGGCACTTACTCGGGTACTCGTTACAGCCCTATGAGTGATGCACATAATTTATAGTTGTCATACATTAAGTTCAGTGTAATACCTACACTCAAGAGAGAAAAAATCATAAATATCTGAGATATTAAATATGTTTTGCTGGACCAGAACTTGGCTGTCTTTCAGACTGATGCAACATGGATTCCTTGATAAATTAATAGCGCTGAGCTTCAAAGTGAGTGAAATTTTTGTAAGAGAAAGACAACCTACCTTTTTAATGTTAAAATTGATTGGGTTTTAATTGAATTTTAAGGAAATGTATGGTTGTCATATTCCTGAAAAACTAGAAAAAAAATATAATCTGAAGTGTTGCTTGTTTGAAATGAAATGTACAGTACAGTCAACAAGACAGGGCTCATCCTACCAGGCGACTTAGGCGATTAAGTCGCCCTGCCCGCAGCAACTTCGCTATTTTCTAAGATCAAAGCGAAGTCAACTTCGCCGACTTTTTCAAAGATCAAAAAGTCGATATCGCTAAGAACTAACGCTTGTCAAAACAGAGCGACTCCGCCTCCCGCCTGGTCAGCTCGATTGACAAACAGCCAATCGTGTTAAACCTAGTAAATATGCTCCATTGACTTCAGCCAATGAGAACGCTTGTTTTATTCAATCGAGGCACGTGTTTGCACCATTGACTTTGTGTACATGTGCTACGTCATCGATGTAATAAAATTGTAAGGGATTAATATTTACACTTGCCGATGTTTGTAAATGTCAGTTAGTGCCAATTAGGATTTATACTTTATGACAATAGCGGTTTAAATGATGTGCACTGATGACAAATGAACTTAATTGGGTGTGATTATCGCGAAGTTAGCGAGAAGGGCAAGTGCGAATCACAGTTCCAGGTTTGTTGTTTTTTTAATTTCAGAAATGCTTCCATTATTATTTTTTCTTCGAACGGTTCACATCAATATTCTATATATACGAGATATTTTGGATTCTGTTCAATAGTAATCATGCTTTCTACGTGGCTTCTGCGGGATTCCCCTGGCCTGAAACGTAAAGCTGACGATGTTGAAAGTGATGACATGATCGACAGTTCAAATAAGAAATCATTCAAAAAGTCAAATTATCAAAATAATTTCAGTTGGTACAACGAAGATGAAGATAAAAATTGGCACTGCGAAGTTTGTAGAGGTGCTAAGTTGGACAACGCCTACGCCCGTGGACATGACCAACCAGCAAAAACAACCAATCATCAGAGACATGGCTTGTGTAAGTATTTATTAAAACAATAGAAGCATTGCTTAGTCCGCAGATAAATCAATTCAAAGTGGTATTAATTTTAAGGTGTCTGGCTTAATATATTTTAAAACATGTTGTAATATATGCCCAAATTATTTTAAATGACAGCTGAAAATGATGAGATACTGTGAAATATTTTGTGTATTTTCAGCATATCAGCACAAGGCCGCCTTGGAAAAGACAGTTCTGAGTTCCCAGGAACCCATGAAGAAAATTGTACTGGCTAAACTGTCAAAGGATGACGAGCTTGGGGTCAAGCTCCTTAAGACTGCCTACCACCTGGCCAAGCGGGAGCTCCCCAAGGTGGAATTTCAGTACCACCTCCAGCTTGCCGGGGCCATAGGTGCTGATCTCGGCTGACCTTGAGACCTACATTGTGTAGACTGATCAAGTGTATAGTGCTTCTTGTTTTGAGAACTAGGATGTGATGATATATTGACTACTTTTTTGTTTTTTTACAATTGATGTCATGTTGTTTGATTTCAGCTAGTTTTGTTTGTATTTATTAGCTTATTTTATTTATTTATCATGTATTTAAATTCAGATATATATTTATGTGTGCATGATAGGTTTGCATGTAATAAAATGTTTGAAACTTGACTTTTTTTTTTAAAGATATATACAACAAATTAATTCCAACTAAAAACCAGTATGACTATTTTAAAACAATTTAAACACCTATTTAATTGCATAGAAAAGTTGTCCAGGGCACACCAGAACCCACCATTTGACATTTAAAATCTCAAAATTTTCCGACCTCCAAGAGGGGGGAACCCCCTCCCGCACCCTCCCCCGTTCTCACTTCTCCCTAAAATTTCTGTCTAGGATGAGCCCTGCAAGATGGACCCACTTTCCATTTCCCTTTGTGAATTTTGAGATTTTTGCAAATTCCCGATTGTAAGTGACTGGCGTCAAACATGCGTCAAAGTTCACAGCACATGATTGAAGACCGTCTTGCCTCATTTTCAGTGGAAAATCCCCGAAAACATCGCTTGCTATTTTTAACAACCAATAATATATATCATATAATTATAAGATACATTATAAAAAAACAAATAACACCTGAACAACATTCCTTGCTTATCTCATCAGATGCAGATATCCGGCGCTGAATTATAAAATCGAACAATTTCCGTTGCCATCGTATAAGGATAACTCTGAGGAACTGGGAGTGGCTTTCAGAGAGTGAAACAGTTTTACCCTCGGAGGAAACCCGCAAACATTGGCGTTATCCCATGGAGTGAGCGAGGAAAGTGGGTCTAACTCATTGAGTGTATTGTATAGGGAAATTAATTAGTAGTGTTTAACCTTGAACAGTTTAAACATTGCTCAAACAAACTTTACCAGGCGCCAATGAAAATGAAGATATGCCACTAGTAGCTGCAGGTTTCGCAAAAATGCTAGTTCCGGTGGAAGCGGGAGCAGCTGGTCCTAAAGTGAATCCACTAGGAGCACTGGTCTTCATGGTGGATGTTGTCGGCAGGGCAAAACTGACGCCGGTTGCTGTGGAGCCAGGATTGACTGGAAGAGCAAAACCTGTGCTAGCCGATGTAGTTGTTGAGGTCATGGTGCCACCCAAACCGAACCCTGCTGTAAATAAACATCATTATGATCATTGCTGTTGCCTTCACAATGTCTGCAGTTATAAGCGCAGTTTAGTACTCTTTTGAAATCAATTGAAATAATGTTTTAATAAGTTAATTGGCAACGATAGACATAAGATGAATAAATGGATACCATATTTTATTATATTCATAGACTAACTATACAAGCAGTTCAAAATCAACCTGGACTTTAGATATCAAAAGGCAACATGTTACCTGGTAAATGTTTTAAAATTTAAGTTAATTTAGTATACATGTAGAAAATGTAGAATATAAATTAATTTATACAAGTTTTATCTCAAATAATTCAGTTTGCATATTAATTCAATGCAAATTTTAGACCTTTTCCACAATATATGAATAAAATATACGATGAAAGCTTGAGATGCATGTTTTGTTTTCTTACATATGTATAATTTGGCTTCTGTTTTTTCATGTTTACAAATAAACTAGTACTTTTCTGAATTAGTGAGTCGCCTGTTTGGAGCACCAATCATAGTCACACCAATTGTTATACCAATTGTA
Source organism: Mya arenaria (assembly GCF_026914265.1). NCBI lineage: Eukaryota > Metazoa > Mollusca > Bivalvia > Myida > Myidae > Mya > Mya arenaria. Next base: position 7,564,587 of record NC_069124.1, read on the forward strand.
ATATTAAAGGAGCAAGATTTTGTAGCAAAATCAGAACTTTGTCTAATTAACATGCAGTTCTCTTAAACAATAAGTATAAAGCCAACTTATTATAATTATAGATTATTAAGGTGATTTACCTACCAAAAACCTGACCGAGACAGTATGCCCATAAGCACTATCACCAAGTTTCATGATTGGATAATCATTGGATAATAAATACCTAAGTAATTGTCTGCACAAGATTCTGCTGATGCTGCCCCAGCCACAACAATTAATACCTATATGTACCTTTACAGGCGACACAACAAAACATGATTGATGAAAACCTAGAAACCCACCAGGTGCTGGTGTGGAGGCAGCTAGAGGTTTGGCAAAACCAAGTCCAGTGGCTGCAGTGGTGGCCGCAGCTGGAGTGGAAAATGAGAACCCTCCTGCTGGAGCTGTGGATGATGTAGCTGGTGTTGAAAACGTAAACCCACCAGGGGCTGCAATAATAACAACAAAAGATTAAACATGATACTCATGATTTCTGCATAAAATAAAGTTGTTCTTGTGTAATTAACTTCTGTAGGCTTCTTTTTATGTACTTCATTTTTGTTACAAACTCAAACCCTGGACCCACTGCTTGCAAGTCAGACGTTTTAACAATGGAGTTAACCCGGTAAACTCACATGCTCTCTGACTTGTCTAAATCAGTTCAAGCAGAATGCCCTAGCATTTACGGTAATATGATTCCATACGCCAGTGCTAGATTTGTTAATCACTGCAGTTAACAAATAATGCGATGGTTAAGAAACTATTGTGAAAGCGGAAAAATTATTTCTGTTGGAAGATTAACAATTTTAACAAAGAAAAAATGCTGACTACATGTACATGCAATTAAAGTTTATATTCTATATATATAAAACAACTGAAAAGTATACAAAATACACTTGAAAGATGTGTGATCACCTGCGGTCGTGCCAGATGTGGCAGTTGTCTTGGCACCAAAACTGAATCTGAAACAAGAGATGTTTGTAAAACATTATGCCTCAAAAACAATGCATTTTTAAAATGACTCTGACTTTTGACCAAGGATATGCATTTTTTCAATGGCCATGACTTTTGACCTTCAAATTATAAATTAGCTTCTCTTCGCCTTTCTTTGGTTTTCAAAAAATGTGCATAAAATTGATGTCATTGACTTCTTCACAAGCATAGTACATAAAAGTAGACAATTACAAAATACCTGGATCCCTTTACACTATACACATACCATACACGAAATGCTTAATGGGATTAAACTGCCATAAAATGCACAGATTTGTTGTTTTTTTGTACAATTATTGTTTTCTGTACAATTATTGTTCATGAATTTATATATATATATATATATATATATATATATATATATATATATTATGTAACGAAAACATACATTTCATTGCAGTACAATTATATTGAAAGTCTTTTTTCATAGTCAAGTTATGGTTGCCCAGGTTTTAGTAATAGCCATTATTGCGCATCTGGTAAACCGGCATTTTGTGTCTAATTGTAGGTGGCAATATTTGACTATCAAATGAGGCAGTCTTATCCTCATACAAAGCAAAAACAAAGGGGTGAATAAAAATTGCAAGTGAACTTCAGATTTTGTGAGTTAAAAATTTCGCGCTCTCTGAAGCCATTTTCTCAGGTCAACTGCTTCTCAAAATGGAGTTTCATGATCCTCAGTCAAGCTGTTCATATCCTAGTTTTGTTACAGTGTTTAACCTGATCGTAACCATCAAAACATTTCGCAGTCTTAACTGGTCTGAAAAGGGTACCCACTGAAGTTTTGTGGTTCTAGATATAAACTTTCACAAGGTATTGTGCAGAAAGTTTTCATGAGATTGAAAATTGTGACATTGACCAACAGATTCGCCCAAAATCAGTGTCATCTATTTGTCAAGGGAGTGTAACCTAGTACAGTAAAACTGCGGTCGTTCGAACAAGCGGTCATTCGAGAACCGGCGTTCCCTCGAGGTAGGAGCTTGGTCCCGAACATTTTTCCTTCTATTTTCATATAAAATATACCTAAACCTAATTATGTCGAGGAGTTGAGCAATATACTCGGTCTCAGGTACACAAATCATGTACAAAACCTCTTATGGCTCCCTCAAGGTCATAATTTCCCGAACGCGTGTTCCAAAATAAACAAACAATTGCTAGGTGTTAAAATTTTCGCAAGTTGTAAAAATTGCAATGACAATTAAAAGGCAATTTGATAAGGTGTGAAAAACCGTTTATCACTGTTAACACATGACAGTCAGACTCATAATTATAAGTTGGATATTTATTTTTTGAGTACGGAACTAATATAAAATAACATTATCTGGTAATATTTCTTGTTTTTATGATATTTTATAGACGCTATATGCTTTAACCCGGAATCCTGATCGGAACAACTACCCACTTTTGATACTAAACAATTTGTACGTGAAGGATTTGCCATATCAAAAATATAAAAAAAATCCGTCAACGTACAATTATTTGGACTAGGTGTTCCTAAGTTAAACCGTTAAGGTGTCATCAAATAACTGCGGAGACAAAGTGATCATGACACTGCCCAATGACACTGACCCAACACACAATATGGGTCATCTTCAGGTCAAGGGCAACCTACTACTGGATTTTCAATAAGAAATACGGAACCATGGCGAGTGTTGGTGTGCATTATCCGAAGACAAAAATCCGGATATGCATCTATTTTTACTTTCAAGTGTAATAAAGAAACGCAGAAGCACGTGTTTTACACTGTAATAAATTAAAGATCAGAACAATTTTATTTCATTGCGAGTGATTGTGTTCGTGACAGTAAACAGGTTAGACGCAAAAACGACAAAGCGAAATTACCCTCCGAAAGACATTTTTCAAGTCTTTTAAACCAAAAGAAATTATGGGTGGTACTAAAACCCGGTATCGATATTATGCAAAGCCGGTATCCGGATTATGTCTATATACTGAGATTATACATGTACTGTAATATATAATGCCGGTGTATATAAAGGCCCGATATCAGTGATACTTTACTTTGTTCTGGTATTATAAGCTAGTTACGAAAAAATATGTATTCTACTTTGAAATAGTGATTTAGATTCAGATATTAAATTGATTTTTTCCCGTTTTAATATGCATGTGCGGGATAGTTATCATCCATACTGGACTATCTAGACATAAACATGTAGCCCCTGGTCCAGTGTATGCTCTTTTTTCACGTATATATAATTTATTTTCTCAATTTGAATATCTTTCATTGAATGAATTAAGCGTGGGTCAAAACCCGTTTTTCCTTCAATGTTCCTGGACCAGAAGCGTTATTAAAACAACACCATCACCTTGCATAGAATATAACATGTATCATCCTGGACTTCTACAGGTACTATGGTTGTGTACAAGCTTTAATTTAGAAGAATTGGTCATTCGTTGAGCCTTTATAATTTTTATATTTTTTCCCGATACTGGTTTCTTTCTTGACTATTCTGGGCGCAAAATAATATATATTTGGTTTCGTTTGGCGTTATTTTTTGTGGTGACCTGCATTTAATAGTTTCTGGTTAGACTGAAGTGTAACATCATACTCTGTAATACCTCATCCTTTCATGTCGATGGTTGAAAGCGAAAAGGTTCTATCTCCTTCTTTATTTAATGTCACTTAAAACCTTTTCGCGTTCACCCCTCGATGTGAAAACGAAAGAAGAACAGAAAGGAAATGTTTTGTCACCGCAACGTAGATTATACATCATTAAATCAATTTATAACTTCTAAAAGTAATGGAAACCAACGCTTCAATGTGCCTATACGCGTTCATCTCATAACAGCGGAGATGAAGTGTTTGTTTACCAGGCTAAGTTATGTTGGAAAGTCGATTATTATATCGTACTTGATACCATGCATAAGTCCATGAAGTCCTTTTCGTATAATTCCGAATAATTTAAAACAGTAAAATATGTTAAACAATAAATATTCTGTATACATATCATATATCATATATATACATACATACATACATATATATATCATATAGCAGTCCCGGATGAAGGGTCCAGATTATAGTGGTTCTCGGCGTATACAATGATCGTGCTCGTTATTTTAAGTTTACGTTAAATTCATTTCATGAGTATTTTTTTTTATTGACCGAACTTGCGCCCGGCCTGGGTACGAATCGCTTACGCAGGCTACATCAGGTAATGGTATTGTAATGTTTCTTTTCGTTTATTTTGTTTAGTATACACAATTGCGTTTATAGTAATGGGCTGAGCATTTTTAGGTGATCATGTTTTCTATCTCATCAGGATGATAAAGCAACCTAGTGGAAAGAAAAAGTTAAAAGCTTTAAGAAATAGCATTTTGATACGAAGTACACTTTGAGCCAATGGCAGATAGGCAATCACGAAGTACTATGCTTAATTATTAAGAATTTTATTTTTCTCGGGTGATTAAAGGCCCGCCTGCTGCCCCTCTTGCAATACACACTCCTTGTCAGACGTTGTATTCTAAGTCAGTTAAATGACATGAGGTAAAATCTTAATGATATCATTTAAAGGTTTTACTTCATGTCATATAACCGGTATAACAAGTAAGAGGAAAGTGCAATTTTTGCGGAAAGTATAAAACCTACGGGAACAACATGCATAATACGTTTTTTTTTTTTATTGAATTGCATATAAAAAAAAAAAAATTATGTTCGAATACATAAAATTCTAACTTCTTACTTCGGAGTGACATAACATATAAAAGTAGCAAGTTAACTAAAAAGTGAAAAAGAGATAGTTCCCATTCTGCGTCTGTTTTTAGCGTCAGACCAATCCAGCAAGCGGCAATCTAATAATATCGGAAAGTGATTTTGGGTACCAGGTGACACCGGCTACCGAATACCGCGTTTTAGCACCACCCAAATTATCTTTTGGTTATTCGTATGCGTTGAGTTCCATTACTAATCACTTCCGGGGAGGAGTGTCATGGCGAAGACTAACGAATAAATTATGTTATTGACAGAAAACAACAAAAAATAACGTAATGGATCTCATAAAGACCCCAAAGGTGAGGAAAAGTCAAAATCAATGGAACATGCAACCAACATTTACATGACATTAATTCGTGCCATTGCATGTCCAACTCAATATTTGATTTTAAAATAGTTTTGTTTTCATTTTGAACCTGGCTGTCAACTTTGTGACTCACAATGACTGGGCTAATTCGTTTTGACTGGCAGTTTTCCGACTTAACGCCAGCCTCATTTAGATGTGTTTCCTTTTTCAATTTAAAAATAAAAACTAATTTGATCATTAACCAAGGGATTTGCTGTCTATTGTTAATGAAATAAAATATCTTTGTTGGCTTTTTTATGATGCAATGATAAAAAAAATTATGATGTAAATTATTATCTGATAGTAAAATGTGCAGTTACTTCTGTTGATCAAAGTGAGTATATTGTTATGAATACCTGAATCATAATACATGCAGTTTTGTATCAAACAGCTGTTAAAACATGAGTTTGAACTTCACTAGAGTGCAGTCCTACATGTTTAGACCTTGATTTCTGCAGTTGTTGACAACATTGGAACACCAGATTATAGATTTATGGCATAATATATTCATTGACATACACTTTTGACATGTCACTTTATCAATTAAAGAGTTAGCTTAAAACAAAATTTGGTTTGGTTAGGGTTACACAATTATTAAAAACAGGTAGGGAAGGTTGGCATTTTAATTTTTTTTCTTGTTATAAGGCATAATGTAAGAACGTTTTTGTCATCATTGGTGAATGGTGTTAGAGCAAAAAATATGTGTATAAAGCATTGAAGGTTTAACTAACAATAAAACAATATGGTCAGCTCCTATTTCGTAGGTACATGTAGGGTCTGGCAACCAGAACCAAATGTGTTTTTTAGGCCTAAGATAGCGGCCAATGTTTGACAAATTGTGCCGTATTCGATGAAACGTTCATATCGCAAATCAGAATCAATATCTAATTCACATTCAGAGTCTTCATCATTTGCAACTGAAGTGTCCCTTTTGCTTGCTGGTTTACAAATCACTAACATATTTTAACACATGGTCATTAGAGGTGCAACGAATTGTTCCAATGCATCAAAAAACTAATTTTAAACTCGCCGATTTGATACAGAAACCCCTAAATTAGATTTGATCAGCATATTAAACCTGCATGCCACAAAATGACCCATTGTATCTGCATTCTAGACATGTTGACTTATGTTACACAGTGTGCGATTGGTTATTTGGTTAATCTGGCATCCAATCTATGACAGAGTTTCGTTCTTACTACCCTAGTCACATGGCGTCTCCCTCACTGAAAGATGCTCCTAAAAAACTAAAATCAAGAGTGTGAGCACATTTTGGGCTCTACAACGAATTGATACATAAAGCAACATGTAAAACTTGGATCAATGACATTAGTTATTCCAAGTAGGGCAGTTCGACTAATCTCTTGCAGCATTTGAAAAGGAAACATTCCATCAATGTGTTAAAAATTTAACTCTATCAAATCATTGAATTCGACATGTACAGAAAAACACCACATATTTATAACAGAAACTATCTGTTGATAAAATTTAAATGAATAACAAAACCATTTCATGTTTTGTTATTCATTTTAATATTATCAACAGATAGTTTCTGTGTATTTTTTTTATTTAACTTTGTAAACAGAAAGTTTTGGTTAATTAAAACTTGTTCTTGATGAAACACTGTCCTAGCTTTTCATAATTACAATAATTAAACAACCTTTAAATATACAACTTCATATTAAATAGCAACAATAAGTCAATCATGAATCAAATTGAAATTAATCAAATTGACATGAGCTTTAAGTGAATCATTGCAGCTCTAATGTTCATTATCTTGTTCTGATATATATATATATATATATATATATATATATATATATATATATATATATATATATATATATATATATATATATATAAGTTTCATAGGTTTAAATGAATTTGGCTATTCTTGTTTACAATGCAAATAATTGTACATTTTTGAAGAACATGCATCAAAGAGCTTTCATGTCAGTTTGGATGTTGCATTTAAGTTTGATCTGTGTGCGCATGCGCAATTGGAATATAAAAAATCCCGTTAAAATGACAGTTGTCAAAAGACTTCATACGTGGTTGGATAGTTCAAATTTGAATATATATTAGTTGTACCCTTAAAAAACCACATGGCTCTTGTGCACACAGAGACATTAACCTCTTAAATCCTCAACCATATTTTAGAACACTCTGGAGGAAAGTTATTCAATCTTCCAAAAAGCATTTTTTTAAGGTCTATTAAACCCCTTGTTTCCAATATAGGTAATTTTACACTTATGAAGAACATGCATGAAAGTGCTTTCATCTGATTAGGCTTGTATATCAAGAAGGCAAATCACTTGCAACACAAGCATGCACAACATGTTCTTGTAAAGTGCTTTCCAGGCCTGCTCTAATTCTGAATTATATGGACAAGATTGCTCAATTCTGGGCTTTCGGGAATAATTATTACAAATGATGTAATCATTAATTAAAAATGCCCCAAAAAAGAAACTTTTCAATGTGTTTTCCTTTCAAACTTGTTATTTTAAAATGATTGTCATTTTCTTGACCATTTATGAGAATTACGTTACTCATGTTTCCATAGCAACCACAGCTTCCATCCCAACTTGTTTTGACTGCATTCATGGTTTCAAATGGCTTGATCATTTAGAATAATGAAATGAATCATCATACTCCTCTTTATTTATTTTTCATAGCAGTGATACCATGTAAGAAAAAAAAAGAAACTTGTATTATTAGCTTGTTGGAATATTGCTGTGATACTAAGTATATGCGTGTCATTTCAATAATTTCCTTTGTTCATAATGATTTCATGTGTTTGACATCAAATTTGGAATTCAAAGCCTTTATTTGTAACACTTCTATCAATTTTAGAGATATCCTCTTGATATTTTCTGTAATTCTTTCTGATAGGTCATTTTATTGAAGTACAGATGTACCTAATAAAAATGAAAGCAAATGTACTCTGATTGCCCAAAATTGTGTGATTCAGCTCATATATTATAAGCTAGGCATGTTAAAAATGAAATGCCAAGCTCTGGTTTAAGGATTCGGGCTTGTTCAACCAAACGTCTAATTATGATGACTGTGATTGACCACTAAGTTTACTGTCAATAGCTGGTTATCCACGATCCATTTAATGGCCATTATAGGAATAGACATTAAAAGCCACTTTCTAGAGACTTGACCACAGAAATTTCCTTTAAGTGAAAGAATCAGAAGCCTCAAGAATGACCACACAATTTTGTCATTGCACAAAGTTGTTGGGTATATAACATTTTTAGCTCAACTATTCGAAAAATTAGGAGAGCTATACCATTCACTCAAGCGTCCGTGGCAGCATCGGCGTCACACCTTGGTTAAGGTTTTGCATGTAAGCACCTTTAAGTCATTATGTCAGTAAATACATCATGTATTGCATTGAAAGTTTAGATATGTATTCCCAACTATCTAACCTACTCAATTAATGAAGTTAGATAACACTTATTTGAATTTAATGCAAGTAATGGGCTTTTATTATTTGACTTAGAAATTCTGGTAATGGTTTTGCATGTAAGCACACATAGGTTAATATCTCAGCAACTACTTGATTTATTGCATTAAGACTTTATACAATGGTACTCAACCATCCAACCTTCCTAATTAACCAAGTTAGATAACTCTAGTTTGCATTTAATGCAAATAATGACCCCATTTATTCTACTTAGAAAATCTGGTTAAGGTTTTGCATGTAAGCACACATAGGTTAATATCTCAGCAACTACTTGATGTATTGCATTGAGACTTTACACACTGGTACTTAACCATCCAACTTACTTAATTAACCAAGTTAGATAACTCTAGTTTGCATTTAATGCAAAATAATTTCCCTTTATTATTCCACTTTAAAATTCTGGTTAAGGTTTTGCATGTAACCACAATTTTAACTCAATATCTCAGCAAATACATCATGTATTGCATTGAAACTTTAGATATATATTCCCAACTATCTAACCTACGAAATTAATGAAGTTAGATAACACTTATTTGAATTTAATGCAAATAATGGGCCTTTATAATTTAACTTAGAAATTCTGGTTAAGGTTTTGCATTTATGCACACATAGGTCAATATCTCAGCAACGACTTGATGTATTGCATTGAGACTTTATACAATGGTACCCAACCATCCAATCTACTTGGATAACCAAGTAAGATAATTCTGGTTAAAATTTTGCAAGTAACATCATTTATGTCAATATCTCAGCAAATACATCATGTATTGCATCGAAATCTAATCTAATTTTACAGTGATCCATGTTTTGCCAAAACTTTTCATTCCTTACACTGAAAAGCGGCTAATAGTCAAGCGCTCTGTCTCTGCGACAGCTCTTGTTTCCTGTACAGTTGTTTCCTGTACAGTTGGAATGTTTATTTTTACACATTGCTCAGCATTACCCGACCCTACCTACGGAATAGGCGCCGACCCTACCGTTTTTATAGTCAGTTTGAAAAAATAATGAAAAACTAAAAAAAAAAAAAAAAAAATACGTTTTTTTTTAATTGCTTTTTAATATTAAGTTTAAACCTTAAATGCTTGTACAGAAGATAGCTTTAACACCATTCTCCAATGATGAAAATTATATTCTGATATAAAACCTAATAAAAAAAAAAAAAAAAAAAAAAAAAAAGCCTACCTACCCTACCTATTTTTTTTAAGGATGTAACCCTAACCAAACAATTTTTTTTTTTAGGCCTAAGCAGAAACAGTGTACTTGAAATATTGCAACCAACTGATATTGTATTTATTTGTCTTTGGGCGTCCAGTGTAACCTTAAGTACTTATTCGTCTGATGATGATGAATCTTGATGACAGTGCTTGTTGGCATAATGTCCCAAGTTCAATTGTCAGATCATTGCCCAAGTAGCACCTGAGTTATTATTGTTTAAACATCTAAATACACATGGCTTATTTCTAAAATTGCAACACAGTTGTTTCTTTTTCATTAAAATTATTGTGTGTCAATGATAGTTGCTTCTGACAGGAACCCCTCCAATTCTACAGAATTTTAGTTTTCTTATGTTTTTAATCATAATGGATCATTTTCCGAGTGGTTTTGTACTCTCATTTATTCGTTTGAACAATGATCATGAACTGTACCGATGGCTTGTGCAGTATTCCTGAAAGAGTCATGGAAACTTTATCATTCCGTATTACAACTATTGAAAGCACATTCAAATTTGCTTCATCTTCATCATTATTATAATGTTGTGCAATAACAGATGTGCTGACACACCTCATACTTTATTGCACTATGGGCATGTATTGTCCAAGCATGTAAACTGTATTATTTTGTAAGGTTAATCTGAAAATAATTCTGGACATGGTTTGCCTTTTAAGCAACTTTTGTTGTCATTCAAACAGTCTATGTTGTATGACAGTTAATTGATTATCTAACATGTGAAGATGTGGTTGTCGCTGGAGGACATCAAATAACTATACAAAAGCAACTACAACCTTCTAGCTTTGTTATTTTGTAATATATGTCAAGGGGCAAACCATTTTGCATAATGGGCAGATTTAAATTATGATAATTTCCTTTTAAAATGAAACAAAAACCACATAGTTTAGGATTTTAGTCATAAAAGACAACACACAATTTGTTTCTGTCACTTACCATTGTCTAAAGTGTCTTAACTGTTAGTAAGGAATCTTGATAGATTACAGAGTATTCCCCCTTTCGTTGCCATTTGATAGAAAAAAAGACATCAGATTTTGTAAACCGATTGTCTTGCTATCTCTATACAACCTCAAAGTTTGAATAAAAAATCAAAATAAATGAAGTATAGCTTCTGCTGTTGTAATTATATTCCATTATTTTTGCTGTAAATCTAATTTTTGTATCAATTATGGCCAAATAAAACTCCTAGGCTTACAATACTGAGATTTCGTTTCAATTTTCTCTTGCAAACCTAGTTTAACCCTGCTGTGGTAAATAACCCATCTTTATATATGTTAACTAAAATGACAAAACTCAATTTCCTTCCCTGGATCCTTAATCAATACCGGAATAGCTCAATATATGGCTAAAAATGGCTTGGGCCTAAAAAAAATAATTGTTTGGTTAGGGTTACATCCTTAAAAAAAATAGGTAGGGTAGGTAGGCTTTTTATTTTTTTTTATTTATTTTTTTTATTAGGTTTAATATAAGAATATAATTTTCATCATTGGAGAATGGTGTTAAAGCTATCTTCTGTACAAGCATTTAAGGTTTAAACTTAATATTAAAAAGCAATTAAAAAAAAACGAATTATTTTTTTTTTTTTTTTTTTTTTAGTTTTTCATTTTTTTTTTTCAAACTGACTATAAAAACGGTAGGGTCGGCGCCTATTCCGTAGGTAGGGTCGGGTAACCCGAACCAAATGTATTTTTTTTTTAGGCCTTGTTACAGCATTTGGCATAGATTTGCAGTCTGTCTTGGAACACCCCTCTGGCTCTAAAAGCTAATATGTATATAAACATGCATGGATTTAAATTTGATCTCTTATAAACTGCAGTTTCTTACCTAAAGCTGCACAAGTTGAAGAAAACAATCAGTCCATTTGTACTACTGTTGGAATTCTTTATTAATCTGACAGAAAATGATATTTCTGTGACTAATGATGGCCACTCATGCCGAGTGATTATGGTTTCTCTTGTGGTTTCTCGGTTTTGATGATCAATATGAGAGATTTAGAGTCTCAATAAAAACACACAATTAAGGGGTGCTGAAACCTGCAATTATAATTATAACTAGTATATACAGCTTTATATGTTTCTCAAGTAATCATGATTGTAGATATGTTATACATGTACAGTCCAAACTCGCTATGTCAACGTCAGTTATCTCGACTTTCCTGTTGTGTCGACTTTTTTCCCCAGTCCTGAATTTATTCCTTCTTATTCTATATAAAACAGATCTGCTTGTGTCGATTTTTCTATCTCTATTTTTTCGCTATGTCGACCTCCCATTTCAGTCCCTGTGGTCGAGTTTCACACATTTTCTTTATTCCTTATGTCGAACTGTAGATTGAGTTGTAGGTGCGAAAATATTCATGACGGTTTGAGGCATGTCGCTAAATTGCCGTGCGTGTCAAAATAAAAACTGTCATAATTTGAGGATTATTGGTAAGTGTGAATAATAAAAAAAAAATAAAAAAATGTCAGATCTTAATTCCACTGCTCTCAGGTCGACCAATTCAGAGAAGAACCCGGTATAAAATCCAGGGGGATATCTGGATCGGCCATAGGGAGTAAGCGTTCTAAACAAAATTTGTCATCAAAATCTTACAACGAGAAGTAATAAGCATTCATCGAAGTCGTGCAGGGAATCAAGACAAAGAAGCAGATAGCAGCAGAATATGGTGTCCCCTCTATAAAGAGCAGAATACTGTGGTATATTGTTTTCTTACAGTGTACAAGTGTATATGTGATTGTGGTTTTATATCTGTTCTGTGTAATACATAAACGTAAATTAAATGAATTTGACACAAGTAATTCATCTTATTTTTCAATAATACGTTTGCTGTTTTCACAACAGTAATATGTAACAAGACCGTTCAATTGCGGATGTAAACGTCGGACATAAATCAAACTCAGATGTGTTGGGATTGGTGATATTTTTTGAAATTTGGATGTGACGAATATTTGTTATCTCAACTTTTTTCCTAGGTCCCGACAAAGTCGTCATAACGAGTTTCAACTGTATTTATTATTTATCATATCATTCCCTCTGGGCTTTCTATTCTGAGGATAACTATGATTGCATTTGTTTAGTTCTGAATATACTTTTATTTATTTTATTTGAATGTATTTATAACTCCCTTAGGCTTAAATTTGTGTACTTTATTACCCCAACAAGAAGCAAATCATTATACCAAAAAATGATTAACTTCCATCACCATAGTAACGGTTTTCATTGAAATTTTATATTCACAGGAATGTGGGATAGTTGCATGCTGTAATTTATTGATGAGGCTTCTCAATAATGCGATATTGATTTGTCCCTGGATTGGTGGTATATAAATCCTGCAATCCCTGTCTTTAATAGCCACACTGGGTGAATCCCAGATATATTAAATTATTGCACTGTCAGTATGATGCCTAACTGATGTGATAAAATGACAGCTTGCAGCAGGAATTTATGTAATTGTTCTAGGATATAGTCTTCATTTTCGTGCAGTTTTTAAGGAGTTCTGGTATCGCAGGCGGAATGCATCTATTGGTGAAAACATAGACCTCTTTAAAGCACATTGAGAATGGTTAGCGTGATGGGGTACATTGTATCTCAGGGATAACTGAGTTTAGTGCTAGCTTCATCAAATATGTAATATCTCTCCTAGATTGCTATACAAATGAATCTGTTTGCAAACTTTGCTTGAAATCTTTTAATCGAGTTGACATTGTTACAAGCATCAGTTACATTCTTTTTTTATCAAAATAGCATTTGTTTCAGAGACTGACAAATACTAACGAATTCCAATAATGAAACTTCCTATGATGGATCTTGATTAAGGAAGCAAAGCATTAAGTTGGGGGAGGAAAACAGGTTGGACAAGTATTGGATATGTATTGGTAGAATGTCTTCTAGCCCAGGGTTACAGAAATTATTTCTCAAATTATTCCGTTATGTATGATTGGTCAATATGTATAAACTGACGAGGGAATATTAAATCTGCTGTGTTTTATGTTTGAGTAACCAGAAATTGGACTGGGATTTCAGAGAGAAAATTGATTTTTGGACGCCCAAAGAGAAAGTTTCTCTTTTTCGATACTTGCAAAGTTTCTACTTGCATTCTTCTGTACGAAGCAATTGATTTTGGCACACTTTCACTTGTTTGTAGTCCAAGTCTTGGCAATGAATGGAAATGAAATAATATTAAACACAATGTTAATGTCATTTATATTGCAGTGAATTTGTATTTGTATAAATCTAATTTCAAAGGGTCAGCGGAAAAGTTTACTGTAACATTACTGGAAAAACTGTTTACTTTAATCTAGTAATTTAGAAACAATATATAGCAAGTGAATGCATTGCATATGAACAGACCAGCAGACAGACAAATCTGAAGTGGAAACCAGAAGGATTATTCAGTTGTCTTTTTTGTTGAGCAAAATGAAGAAGGAGAGGAAGCAAAAATGAAAACAGTCACAAACGAACAAGAGCAACTTGAAAGAAAGGACTCAAAAACAAAACAGATCAAAGTGATAGAAGATATTGCATTATTGAAAGATTGAAGAAGCCAGCAGTTTCTTGAATGAGTGAAGACGGGTTACAGGACCAGGTTTCGCACAGTGCCTCTGTCGACAGCCTCATGAATATCCTAGAATGGACCCAGCAGAAGATCGATTCAGGCTTCCAGATGGTCCGGGAGGTGGGGAACCGGTTGGATATCAATTTCCTTAAGGAGCAAAATCGACTAAATAAACAGGTACCACAGCGGAAGAAATTTTTGTTGGTAAATTTATAACAGTTGACGGGATGGGAAATGGATTTTTAGCTGGTTTGTTTTTCGAAAAAAAAAGTTGAGGTATAGTGTTGTTTTCTGTGTTGTGCAAAATAATTAGCCTTGCTCCTATGATTTCTCAAATCCTTCAAGATATTCAAATTGGCACATAATAAAAAAATAATTGTTGACAGAGACAAAATGCACATGCATAGCAAAACCCATAATTCTTGCTTTAAATAATTGTCAAGTTTTGCTCTTGTTTGACTGGAAAAAAACAGACTTAAGTTTGAAGAGCATCATGTCATTTCCAGGTATACATTTTATGACCTACCAGATCATTGAATACAAAATTATATTGATGTTTTTTTGTTTTTTTTTTAAATAGAACTATACTACTGAAGCTGGCACATTGATAGTATTCGCATTAACCATTTTGTTTCAGTTATATACATTTATTTTGTGCTACGTGATCATTGAATACAACATTTTGTTGTAATAACTTTTTTCTGAAATAGAATACCAACAAAGCTGGCACATTAATTGTATATAATTTGCATTTTAAAATACCATTTTGTACTAGTCATATTTTTTTCGTCCTACCAGATTATTGAATACAACATTATTATTACATGCTTGGAACATGGATGTTATCCTGAACCCTTGTAAAAGTGTCCTGTTGAAAATCTCTCCTTATTTATAAGGTGCCTAACTGCTCCAAGGATTATACATGAATTGGCCACGTACCATATCTGATACTCATGTTGCTCCTCTGGGAACCCAATTCAAATTGCATTCTAATATTTCTGACCATTTTTGTGATATTTTCTACAGTTGCTTTGAAGGTTCAAACTATTCTTAACCGAAAGCACTTTATAATATTATAATACCATGGTTTGATTGTTGTAGAAGGAAATTTGATGTGTATGGCTCTCGTGTAATGCATTTTTGACATGACAGAGGGTACTAGAAATATATGTTTTGACGGTAAATATTATCTTAATAATCATAATGGCGCTTCACTAGAAATAGACCAAAAAGAAGAATATAATCATGTTAGTTATATAATGACTCTTCTGATATAAAGGGCAGACAGTCATTGGATAAATGTTTGATGACTACTGTTCATTTAATTGACCTGAGTTCCGTCGGTGGTTAAAATTAGCACAAGCCTGCAAGCTCTGCTCTTGTTACTGTATAAAATAAAGAAAAAAGCTTTCCCGACATGCTCCAAATTTCCGGAATTTTTATGCAGGTCTTTAATAATGAAAATTTTGACCTTATTATTTGTATTTTCTAATCTATGATGTTGAATTTTCTAATCTGTGATGGTCCTTTTTGGGGCTGAAAAGTATATATTTTTTCTTTACCCAGGTAAAAAAATCTGTATTTTTTTTAGGAGCATTGACCTTTTATCATTTAGCTAATGTAGCAATTTAAGTGCCATTTATGAATATGTTGACAGGTTGTTAAATGCAAAGTTTGACAACAAGTTGAACATTATATGAATCATGTTACAGTTAGTATAATTTACCCTTTTTGCAAGAACAAGCTATTTTCCCCCTATCAAGGGTCACCACTCCCTTAAAAATGGAGAAAAAAACACTGTGTTGTTGTCATATGATATTTATATTTACTATCTGTAATGATAATGTAATCGTGACTTCGATGACAGAAATGAGAGTCCCACTGAGGTCATCAGTTTTGTTTTTTCATTGGAAATTTCTTTGATTTTTATGGTGCTTTGTTCACAGTTATTTTAGTCACATGAAAGTTTAAGTAAACAATGACATGTTACCTGTGATAATAAGCAAATTTTTGTAAGGCCCATAAGTCGGTCTTTAAAGTAATTATCAAGTTATCCCCCTCGACCAATTGGGAATTTATTGATGAGTGCAGTGCTTTTATTTATAGTTTTAATTATACTTTTTCATGTCTACCAAGTTTAATGAATATCAAATCGGATATTTGCTGGAAATGAAGCCCCCTTGGGAAATGGTCGTTAATCTGAAATCATGAATAATGTATTACTTGAACTGGAAGTATGGAAATAAACGCAGCATGTAAATCTTGAAATAAAATATATTTTTTATTGTCACCTTTACTAATAATAAAACAACAGAAACTCAGCAAATGACATTTTTAATGCTTGTGGAATTTAAATGAATGATCATGCAGTACCATACCCTATAAGATAAGGGTCTTTTCATTGGTCTTTTTTTCTGATTATGCAACTTAAAAATGGTTACTTATTTCTTAAAGCTGCACTCTAACAGATTGAACGTTTTGACAACTTTTTAGCTCACCTGAGCACGAAGTGCTCAAGGAGAGCTATTGTGATCGCCCTGTGTCCGTCGTCGTCGTCCGTCGTCAACAATTTGACTGTTAACACTCTAGAGGTCACAATTTGGGCACTATCTTAATGAAACTTGGTCAGAATGTTACCCTCAATAAAATCTTGGATGAGTTCGATATTGGGTCATCTGGGGTTAAAAACTAGGTCACCAGGTCAAATTGAAGGAAAATCTTGTTAACACTCTAGAGGTCTCATTTATGACTGTATCTTCATGAAAGTTGGTCAGAATGTTTATATTCATAATCTTTAAGTCAAGTTTAAATCTGGGTCATGTGCGGTCAAAAACTAGGTCACCAGGTCAAATCATAGGAAAAAGCTTGTTAGCACGCTAGAGGTGACATTTATGACAGTATGTTCATGAAACTTAGTCAGAATGTTTAAATTAATTAGCTCTAGGCCAAGTTCGAATCCGGGTCATGTGCGGTCAAAAATTAGGTCACCAGGTCAAATTAAAGGAAAAGCTTGTTAACACTCTAGAGGTCACATTTATATAGGTTTCTTCATGAAAGTTGGTCAGAATGTTTACATTAATTATCTCTAAGTCAAGTTTAAAACTGGGTCATGTGTGGTCAAAAACTAGGTCATTAAGGTCAAATCATAGGAAAAGCTTGTTAGCACTCTAGAGGTCACATTTATGACTGTATCATGGGGAATCTTGGTCAGAATGTTTATATTGATTAGCTCTAGGCCAAGTTCGAATCTGGGTCATGTGCAGTCAAAAACTAGGTCACCAGGTCAAATTTAAGAAAAAGCTTGTTAACACTAGAGGTCGCATTTATAACTGTATCTTAATGACAGTTGGTCAGAATGTTTATATTAGTAAATTCTAAGTCAAGTTTAAATCTAGGTCAATTGTGGTCAAAAACTAGGTCATTAGGTCAATTCAAAGGAAAAGCTTGTTAGCACTCTAGAGGTGACATTTTTGACTGTACGTTCATGAAGCTTAGTCAGAATGTTTATATTGATTAGCTCTAGGCCAAGTTTGAATCTGGATCATATGCGGTCAAAAACTAGGTCACCAGGTCAAATTTAAGGAAAAGCTTGTTAACACTCTAGAGGTCACATTTATAAATGTTTCTTTTAGGAAAGTTGGTCAGAATGTTTGTATTATTGTTGGAGATTCCACTACTTTCTATTTTTAGTTACAAGGGAATAGATTTTAAATTTTATTAAGTCTTAAACATAGTCACTTCTAAGGTAATTATTGTTCTTTTTTTAGGTTCAGAGATTCAAATAATTATCATACACTTTATTCTTCAGAAGAAATTTCATTTTTACTTAATGATAAATTTAATAATCAGACTTTTCCAATGAACTTCATGTAGATTATTGTAAACTTCATGTACATTATTCTAAGCTACAATCTTATCTTCTGTGTGGATAGTGAATAAGCCTTAATTTATATAAAGACAAATTTGCATTTGAACATGTGAAGGAAGGTGATGTTGACCTAGATGAAAGAATATTAGTGGAATGTGCTGAATGTGTTCTGATATTTGGTTTTTAGGGCTTAAGGCAGTTTATTGATTGTATTGGATGGTGCACTGTTTGTTGTTTGTGTATCTATACTAAAAGTTCTTTCAGTGTGCAAGCAATTTAACATAGTTTTGTCAGTGTGCATGCAGGCAATTGAACAAAGTCCTGTCAGTGTGCAGGCAACTGAAAAAAGTCCTGTCAGTGTGCAAGTATCTGTACCAAGTGCTGTCTGTGCGAAGTCAATTATCAAGTCCTGTCAGTGTGCAGGCAAATGAACAAAGTCCTGTCAGTGTGCAGGTATGAGAATCAAATTCTGTCAGTGTGCAGGCAACTGAACAAAATCCTGTCAGTGTGCAGTCAATCACCAAGTCCTGTCAGTGTGCAGGCAACTGTGACAAGTCCTGTCAGTGTGCAGGCAACTGTAACAAATTCTGTCAGTGATTATCCAGGCAACATGTTTGACCAGTATGTTTTTCAATATTCTTTGAGAACAAATATCAAGCTAAATTGATTACAAAGGTTAAACTCTTTTACTCAGGTGAGCGATTTGGGGCCATTATGGCCCTCATGTTTTTCTTGGAACGAGCCGATTTTTGGGAAAATCCATAGAAACCAGTTATAAAAGACTGCTGACAAAAAATCAGACCAGCAATTTTGTCAGTTTTTAGAAGCCCTGAACATAAATTTACTTAATTTGAAAGGGAAAGTTGAAATCTGTTCTTATGTTTCTTTAACTGTCAGGTTGCATTGTGTAAATTTGGAATAGTGTTACATTTAAGACATTTTTTCACGTACATATTTCATGTTTTCTTAATTAGATAAGATGAATTGTATTAACAGTCTATTTCCTGAAAAGATCTTTGATTTGTTTAAATTGTTAAATGCTTGAAAGACTCTGCGTCAATGTTTTGCAGTTTTATAATTAATCAAGACCCATGTTTTACAATTTTCTGGAGGTTTTTGGAAGTCTTAAAGACTGCTGTGAATGACAACAGGCTAATCGGGGTCCCATATTAAATATATATACCTATTACTACTTCATATTTTAAGTCTATAAAGATTTAAAGCAGGAGTGATGGATGGGTTGAAAATAAAGGCTTAATTATCAACATATATAATAATGAATAATTCATGAATCATAGAAAAGTCTAACTTCAAATGATTTTTTTTTTACAATCTTGGAAAGCAGTATAAAATGGCAGTCATTTTTAGTACCTATTTCTTAATTGTTTAGACTTATATAAACTTAGGACTGTTAGCCAATTTCTTATAAGTATACACTCGAGTACTATATACTCATTATGTATAATTCTCTTATTATCCATATTTCTAGTATGGAAATGGTTAAAATAAATACGACAAAGTAGAAAGGGGAACAGATAAACTAGCAATGAATATTCATAAGTATAACAATTTTTCAGACATCAGCCTTTTGTTGCCATATTTCCAAAGATGAATCTTGATTCAATATTACTGAAAGAATTGACATCACCTCTAACGTCCATGGAGAATTTTTCAGAACTCTTTTCTCTGTTGGAGGGCTTTAATAGTGGGAACAATTTTCTTGTACATTGATTACATCCCATAAGCTCATGCTTTGATGACAAGTTTTGTTATTACTCAATTTGAATGTCATTTGGTCTCAGAGGAACTACATTTTTGGAATAAATAAGGCTTATTACTACATTAATGATGCGTCCTGTGAAATGGTCCCGACAAAAAAAGGACTGTAAAAAAATATCAGCTGTTTTGCAGTTACCCGGACCTTATTTTGTTAGAACACGAGTAAAGTTTCCTCGCGAAGAATGTATAGAATGGAAATGTAATAGCTTCAATAAAAATGAGAAGACGACTTTACAGGTTTTTATTTTAGGTTAAAGAAATTCAGAAAGCAAAAAAATCTGCATAGCCAAATAATATGTGCTTTTCATTTTTTGGTTTTTAGATGCGGCAAATCTGATGAACAAATAATCAATTTGTAGTGGCCTTACCTAAATCATATCAATTATGTGCAAAACATCTGGACACCGATTCAAGTTTTATACTATGGCTATACATAGACTAGTTACACATTACAGTTTAAGTTCAAAGAATATAAATTCTTTATAATGTATTTTATAAAAAGCTCTTGAATCATGTTTTCCAATTTACATAATTTTGTCCAAAACTGATGGTTCAGTTGTTTGGCAAACTGGAAAATCGCATCACATCTGTCAGATGTCTCGCTTCCAGAAACTCTCATCTGACATCAGTCGTGTCCAACAGGGCATTTGGAAATGTTTGTACATCACTGTCAAAGAAAGCAGAAGGGGTCTTTCCTCATTTATAATCACAAGGGAATATAGAACTTTGGAACATATCAATCCTTATTGGTCATCTTGGTTAAGGAATGAGCCAATGCAATAGAAAAAATCGAAATTGCTTGAGGCAGTAAATGACCAACCTTGATGTTCCTACTTGATTAAGTTAGGAGGCCAACACAGCCATGAGACATCAGTCACTGACCAGCAGATAAGGATCTTATTTGATTAATTTAGGAGGCCAGCACAACTCTATTTAAGACATCTGAGTCACTGACCAACCAATTATGTTCGTTCTTGATCAAGTTAGAAAGCCGACACAGCAATCAGACATCAGTCACATCATTTGTTGTCTGTCAGGCTTAATGACCTTGACACACTATACATGGTCTTCATTAAATGTTGGGCTACTGGGCTTGCCTCTCTATACTTTTTAGTTCCATTATATTACTAGATTAATTTACTTAATTTCTGATAGCCAGGCTAAGGCAAAAATACCTGAGTTATGACCCTTGAATTGCCAATTTGTTAGCATTGCCCACTTTATAGACAATTGTAGTAAAGAAGAATTGTTGTTTTGTGTATTTGCAGGTGGAGAATGTCAAGTTGTTGGAACGGTTTAGCGCCCGAAACACGGCTGTTGGCACACTGTACCTGACCACCACTCACCTGATCTTCGTCGATGGCTCTGGCAAGAAAGAAATATGGGTATTTGGTCTTGGCATATTGTCAGTTTTTCTTCAGAAATTACCAATTTCCACCCTTGAACAGTCAGCAAAACTAGGGAGTAAACCAGTTTTAAATTATCCTCTAACTTGTCTCAACATTTATAAAAAAAAAGAAAAGACCAAATTGTAACTAAGTATCACTTGGATAAGGCATGATTATCCAACCGTAATTGCAGCAATTCCTTTATCAAATGCTACAAATGGTGCGGTAACGTCTTTGGTATCTAAGGTCTAAGAAATTCACTGGGAAATAGTGCTCAACCTCACTTTTATCCCTAAATCTATTACAAAAGCAAAGTTAAAGTAAAAATAAATACAATGTTAAAGAAACTAGATCCTCCAGAAGCTCAGAATACATCCAATGTTTGAAAAGTGCAGTCTGGCATGGTTTGATTGAAACTACATTATACCAGTTTAATGATAGCTGAAACACTGTCAACAGCACCAACTAATATGGTATTCATTAAGCCTTATTGGAGAAATGTCCTGATTTTATTGTCACTGTTTTCGAAATATTCTGTCCATGGAACCCTTACACTGTAAATTTGCCCATAACCTGATGAATATCTCCAAGATAAGTCTACAAATTCCCTGCTTGCAATCTAATTTACCGCCTAGAAAAGACGTAATTTGTTGTTGTTCTTGAAGAAGATAGCCTTGTGCCTCCAAATCATTGTTTAACTCGCCAGCATTAAATAAGCTTGACGTAAAATATGGTAGACAAGGAGTGCTATTATTGCCATCAATTCAATTATTTGAAAGTTTTTTGGTCACAACATGGCACCAGAGAGACAAATTTGGTCTACAAAGAAGTTAGTTGTTATCTTCAAGAAACTGTGTGTGAAATTGTATCAGATGTTCAAGAAAAAAATGTGGTTAATAATTAGAAACATTTTCAGACAGAAATAACAAAAATTAAGGGTAGGCCAGTTATCTGTGAAGAAGAACACAATGATTATTATGCCTCCCTTTGAAGAAGAGGGATATATCACTTTGCACATGTCGGGCGGTTGGTATGTCAGTAGACCAAAGTTTGTCCGAGTAATAACTCGACAATACTTGGACCTATGGTCATCAAACTTGACATAAAGGTTGGGCCTGACCAGTAGATGGCCCCTATTGATTTAAGGGCTTATGGGGTCAAAGGTCAAGGTCACTGTGACCTTTAATGGGAAAAGGTTGTCAAAGCTTGTCCTAGTGATAACTCACCAATGCTTTAACCTATGGTCATCAAACTTGACATGGAGGCTTGTTTTGATCAGTAGATGACCCCTAATCATTTTAGAGGTCATCGGATCAAAGGTAAAGGTCACAGTGACCTTGAATGCTAAAAGGCTGTCCGAGTGATAAATATGCAATGCCTGCACCCATGGCCCTTTAACTTGACTTGGAGGTTGGGCCTGACCAATAGATGACCTCTATTGATTTTGGGGGTCATCAGGTCAAAGGTGAAGGTCACAGTGATCTTGAATGAAAAATTGACAATTCCTGGACCTATGGTCATCAAACTTGACATGAAGTTTGGGCCTGACCAGTAGATGACCCCTGTTGATTTTAGGAGTCTTTTTTTATAGGTGAAGGTCACAGTGATCTTGAATGAAAAATTGATAATTCCTGGACCTATGGTCATCAAACTTGACATGAAGTTTGGGCCTGACCAGTAGATGACCCTTATTGATTTTAGGAGTCTTTTTTATAGGTCTAGGTCACAGTGATCTTGAATGCAAAGGGGTTTTCCTAGTGATAACTTGTCAATGCTTGCATCTTTGACCCTCAAACTTGATTTGGAGGTTTGGCCTGACCATTAGATGACCCCTATTGAATTTAGGGTTCATGGCGTCAAAGGTCAAGGTCACAGTGACCTTTAATGGAAAAAGGTTGTCTGTGTGATAACTTGAAAATGCCTTCACCCATGGTCCTAAAACTTGACATTTAGGTTGGGGGTGACCTTTAGATGACCCCGTTGGATTTTGAGATCATAGAGTCAAAGGTCAAGGTCACAACTCTGCTAAGAGGTTACATGTTTATCTGCAAATATCAGTCATCAAAACTTTAGCAGCAATGTATGACTCCAGGAGAAATGTATGACTCCAGGAGAAATGTACAACTCCAGTAGAAATGTACAACTTTAGTAGCAATATTTGACTCCAGGAGAAATGAACGACTCCAGGAGAAATGTACAACTCCATTAGAAATGTACAACTTGAGTAGCAATGTTTGACTCCAGGAGAAATGTACAACTCCAGTAGAAATGTACAACTTAAGTAGCAATATATGACTCCATGAGAAATGTATGGCTCCAGGAGAAATGTATTACTCCAAAAGTATTGTAAGACTCCAAGAGTAATGTACGACCTGTAAAACTACAGGAGAAATGTGCAACTTCTGTAGCAATGTATGACTCCAGGAGAAATTAATGACTCCAGGGGAACTGTATAACTACAGGAGAAATGTATATTTCAGAAGTAATGTATGACTCCAGGAGAAATGTATGACTCTAGTGGAAATGTGCGACTCCAGTGGAAATGTACAACACTAAGAAGTGGCCAGTCTGTCAGTTTTGTCACAGCTAAAGGCAGGGAATCTAGGTGCCATAGACTGACCTGATAAGTAAGAGTTTTGGAAAGAAATCATATTGATTTGTCTGGTAAGGCACCAACAAATTCTGAATAACATTGATCAAGAAAAGTGGTTTTATGTTAGTTTGGTATTAGTGTGATGTTTTAAGCATTCACTGGTTTATTTTGCATCAATCTGAAACGCATGATGTTCAATCACCACGAAATTAGAGATCTTCCTTTCGACAGCATCAGTCTATACTGTCAGATTGAGAAATAAGTCTGCTGGTAAATGAGTACAGCATAGAACATTCTTGGAATTCTGATGAATTCTTAGATGTACGCCAACTAATCTGACAATCTCATCAAGTACAAAATTAAAGTTGAGAGATGTTGAGTATCGCTAAAGTGAATAGCTCTTGGTCAAGATTAAAGAATTGAAAACAGAAACTAAAGATTGGACCAGATAAATGGTTAAAACACTGGGGCATATGTGAAGCAAGTTGAAACTTGATAAAAAAGGTAAATTTAACATAATTTGCATTAAAATCCGCTGCAATGAAGAAGGTACCAGAGGCCTGCACTGGAGTATATGCCAGAGCAAGTCTATGGTACCTGGACGGATTAGAGGTCTCTTGACAAAGTAGGATTCTCAGGACAGATTAGAGGCCACTGGGCAGGGTTTTTAGAGACTACTAGACAGAGTAGAGGCCAGTGGAAAGATTAGAGGCCACTGGACAGTGTTAAGAGACTACTAGACAGAGTTGAGGCCACTGGGTAGATTAGAGGCCACTGGACAGGGTTTAGAGACTACTAGACAGAGTTGAGGCCACTGGATAGATTAGAGGCCACTGGACAGGGTTTAGAGACTACTAGACAGAGTTGAGGCCACTGGATAGATTAGAGGCCACTGGACAGGGTTTAGAGACTACCAGACAGAGTTAAGGCCACTGGGTAGATAAGAGGCCACTGGACAGGGTTTAGAGACTACTAGACAGAGTTGAGGCAACTGGATAGATTAGAGGCCACTGGACAGGGTTTAGATACTACTAGACAGAGTTGAGACCACTGGACAGGGTTTAGAGACTACTAGACAGAGTGGAGGCCACTAGGTAGATTAGAGGCCACTGGACAGGGTTAAGAGACTACTAGACAGAGTTGAGGCCACTGGATAGATTAGAGGCCACTGGACAGGGTTTAGATACTACTAGACAAGAGTTGAGGCCACTGGGTAGATTAGAGGCCACTGGGTAGATAAGAGGCCTTTAGACAAAGCAGAATTCTCAGGACAGATTAAGGGCCACTGGAAAGGGTTTAGTGACTATTGGATAGAGTAGATGCCACTGGACAGGGTTTAGAGACTACTGGACAGAGTTGAGGCCAGAGTGTCGAGACTACTGGACAGTGTAGAGACAACACAACATTTAAGATGCCACTAGACATTGGACAAATTACAGCCCACTGGACAGATAAGAGACTACTGGGCAGTGTAGAGGCAACACAACATATAAAGGGCCACTGGGTAGATTAGAGGCCACTGAGACCACTGGGTAGATAAGAGGCCTTTAGACAAAGCAGAATTCTCAGGACAGATTAAGGTTTAGTGACTATGCGATAGAGTAGATGCCACTGGACAGGGTTTAGAGACTACTGGACAGAGTTGAGGCCAGAGTGACGAGACTACTGGACAGTGTAGAGACAACACAACATTTAAGATGCCACTGGACATTGGACAAATTACAGCCCACTGGACAGATAAGAGACTACTGGGCAGTGTAGAGGCAACACAACATATAAAGGGCCACTGGACATTGGACACATTAGAGGCCATTGGACATATTAGAGACTACTGGACAGTGTAGAGGCAACACAATATATAAAGGGCCACTGGACATTGGACACATTAGAGGCCATTGGACATATTAGAGACTACTGGACAGTGTAGAGGCAACACAACATATAAAGGGCCACTGGACATTGGACACATTAGAGGCCATTGGACATATTAGAGACTACTGGACAGTGTAGAGGCAACACAACATATAGAGGGCCACTGGACATTGGACACATTAGAGGCCAGTGAACATATTAGAGACTACTGGACAGTGTAGAGGCAACACAACATATAGAAGGCCACTGGACATTGGACACATTAGAGGCCATTGGACAGATTAGATACTACTGGATAGTGTAGAGGCAACACAACATATAGAGGGCCACTGGACATGGGACACATTAGAGGCCATTGGACATATTAGAGACTACTGTACAGTGTAGAGGCAACACAACATATAGAAGGCCACTGGACATTGGACACATTAGAGGCCATTGGACATATTAGAGACTACTGGACAGTGTAGAGGCAACACAACATATAGAGGGCCACTGGACATTGGACACATTAGAGGCCAGTGAACATATTAGAGACTACTGGACAGTGTAGAGGCAACACAACATATAGAAGGCCACTGGACATTGGACACATTAGAGGCCATTGGACAGATTAGATACTACTGGATAGTGTAGAGGCAACACAACATATAGAGGGCCACTGGACATGGGACACATTAGAGGCCATTGGACATATTAGAGACTACTGGACAGTGTAGAGGCAACACAACATATAGAGGGCCACTGGACATTGGACAAATTACAGGCAACTGGACATTAGACAAATTAGAGGCCATTGGACAGATTAGGGCCTACTAGATAGTGTAGAGGCAACACACGATTTAAGATGCCACTGGACATTGGACAAATTACAGGCAACTGGACATTAGACAAATTAGAGGCCATTGGACATATTAGAGACTACTGGACAGTGTAGAGGCAACAAAACATATAGAGGGCCACTGGACATTGGACACATTAGAGGCCATTGGACAGATTAGATACTACTGGATTAAGTAGAGACCACTGAACAGATTAAAGATCACTGGACAGAATAGAACCACTTACAGACTACTATACAACATAGAGGCCAGTGAACATATTAAAGACCACTGGACAGAGTAAGTGGCCAGAGTGTTGAGACTACTAGACAGAGTCGAGGCCACTTGACAGATTAGAGGCCACTGGACATTGGACAGATAAGAGAATACAGGACAGATTAGAGACAACTGAATAGAGTAGAGGCCACTCAACAGATTAAAGATCACGGGACAGAGTAGAGGTTAATGAACAGATTAGAGACAGATTGACAGTGAAGAAGCAACTGAACAAGTTAGAGACCACTGGAAAAAGTAGAGGCCACTACACAAGAGACTGAGTAGAGACAAGTGGACATAGTAGAGGTCACAGGACAGAAAGGAGGCCACAAAACAAGAGTTGAAACTACTGGACAGAGGCCACTGAACATATTAGAGACCACTGGACAGAGTAGAGGCCACTAAATGAAGTAGAGGCAACTTGACGGAGTAGAGGTCACTGGGCAAAGTGGAGACCACTTGACAGATTAGAGGCTACTGAATAAAGTGCCATTGGACAGAGTAGAGTCCACTATACAAAGTAGAGGCCACTGGATAGATTAGAGGCCACTGGACAAATTAGAGGCTATCGGACAGATTAAAGGCTATTGGACTGGACAGAGTTTAGAGACTACTTGACAGAGTATAGGCCTCTTGACAGAGTAGAGGTCAGAGGACAAGGTTGAGGTCTCAGGACAAAAGAGGGGCTGGTTGACAGAGTTAAGACCACTGGACATGTTGTTCGCAAGAAGGTGATGGTAATGTGGAGACTAAGGCTGAAAAAAGAGTGTGTTTTTTTTCCGCTTACTGCCCTAAAGAAATAGGGTAGCTGGGTCAGAAAATATTTTGGATTTTTTCTGTTTTAGCCATTTTTTGTTATAATTTTTCTGTAACTGAAAACTACAGGTTTGAAGAACTGGGATACACTCAGTATAAGCATCACTGTTATTGTTAAAAGCTGAAAACACTTCAATTTGTTACTTTTTATTGATTCAAATCAAACAAATGAAAAAATGTATTTCTAAAAAAAAAAATACGAAAAAGATCTATGTATCAACGTATCTGCTATATTGGCATGACAGTTGTTTCATTGCTGTAGAGACAGTGGTGTTATTGAAGAGTTGATGCTCAAACCAGGATAAACAATAAGATTGCCAATTAAACTCTAAGTATGCAAATAAATGGCCCTAAATCACAAAAGGGTATTTTTTTCGAATGCATATGGAATCAATTGATGCGCATATCATTAAAGGGTCAATCTGGTAATGATTTGGTAATAAATAATGGCCCATAGTGACTGTATCGCACCATATAGGGTTAATGTGTGGTTGTTTGTTTTGCAAGTTTAATGATTGTGTTTATTCCTTTTGAAGTATTTAAATGGTAAATAATTCGTATGTGGTTTAAGGTGATCTCCTGAGTTTAGAAAGTTAATGGTTTGGAGCAGGATATGGATGAGAAATATTATGATATTGCATGTTAAATGGCAGTTAATATCAGACATGTCTGAGATACAAAACAGTAGCAACTTCCTGTAATCTGTTTCTGCAGTAACACAACAGGGCACTTGGAATCAGTGCACATCATATAGCTTTACCAATTAAAAATGCAATAAAACATGATTACTGAATGATAGAAAGTTATGCACCAGTCAACTGTAATCACGGCTCCCCCAGGTCCGGAGAATAGCGGGGAATTTGGTCCAGCCAAGCCCGGGTAAAATCCCCGCCCTGCGAGAACAAACTGCTGGTTAAATCCCCACCAAATGCCCCCGCACCCCAGGGAACATAGGTAAGGACCATTCCCCACTATTTTTGGCGCAAAGACAAAAACCATCGCATTCATCTGGCACTGTGGAATCACTTGGAAATTAAAAACACGGCCCATTTCCCAGGCTATCCCAGGTAAACCCCCGGACCTGGGGGTTGCCGTGATCACAATTGACTGGTGCATTAATTGGTCATTACTTATGCGATGGTAATGTGTACGTAGTATGTGCATCCGTGCGTTCGTGCGTCTGTAAACAATTGCTTGTGAACACAATACAGTCTTCAGTTTGGATTGGATCTCGATGAAACTTGTACAGTATCTGGATATCCATTAGATCTCGGTTCCTTTAGAAAACCAGCCAGATCTGCCCATACATGCCTAGATTATGGCCCTTGATAGTATAAAAAAATGCTATTGTGTAAACACTAGCTTGTGAACACAATACAGTCTTCAGTTTTGATTGTATCTTGATGAAACTTGTACAGTATTTAGATATCCATTAGAGCTCGGTTCCTTTCGAAAACCAGCCAGATCTGCCCATCCATGCCTGGATTATGGGTCTTGAAAGTATAAAAAATGCTATTTTAAGCTAAGTCTATTTTTAGCCAAGTCTACATGAGCGAAGTCTATTTTTAGCCAAGTTTACATGTAAAGTCACAAGCAAAGGTTTGTTCAAATTATGCCCCTGGGGTCATTACTGCCCCCCCACGGAGATTGTCCCGCAAGGGACCAGTGCGGCAAATGCAAACGACCTCGGCGACGTTGGAGGAAGCCCAGGGAAGAGTTCTCTTTTCTTTGTAAGAGACTGACCCCCCCCCCCCCCCCCCTAAATTGGGAAATATTAAAAACCTTTTTGTCTGAAACCGCTATGCAATTCCATGATATTTTGAACAAGGCTTTATTTAGTGGTCCACTACCATGGTTGTTCAAATTATGCCCCTTGGGTCAAAACTGGCACTGCCCTGGGTGTCACAATTTTCCTAGAGACTTATTTAAGAAATAATTTCAAAATCTTCTTGTTTTAAACCACAAGGCCCATACCTTTGATATTTGTTGTGGAGCATCATATGATGCAATTGAAGACATTTGAAATAATGCCACTTGGGCAAAAGCTGGCCCCACCCCTTTTGACTTACTTATTAATTTTTAAAGCTACAGTAATGAAATTTTGACCATGCGAACAGTTTTGCAAACAAGCATTAATGTTGTCCTCGGATGACTTTGACCTTTGACCGACTTTTTTATTTTTAAAGCTACAGAAATGAAATTTTGACGATGAGTACAGTTTTGAAAGCAAATATTTTTTACCCTCAGATTACCTTAACTTGGCACATGTTAAAATAGTTCATGCAACTAATCTGCTTACAACACTTCCTATCCTCAGATGTTGAATGTGCATCGTTTTCAGCTAACCCAAACACTAAAAGTGAGCTATATATTTGTTGCCTATTACTCAAACGTACATGCTCTGGATTGAAAATGACCACAAGAGCCATGCCAGTAGAGCATAGGCCTTTTTGGGCCTCTTGTTATGTCTTTTCATTCTCCTGTCATAGAACTGTATGACAACTGCAGGTATGCCCTTTGTTGTCTGTTCTTCTTGTGTTAGCTCTCACACTTATGGATGGATTATTTTGAAGCTTTGGTTGTGCAGAATACTTTACCACACCTGTTCATGGTCAAGGTCAAAACATTTGGTTCAGAGTTTGTGCTTTTCATTTTTTGTCACTTCCATATCTGATACCCAATGAGAATATCTTGTAGCTTCTTAGGCTGTTCTGTCTGAGTGAGGACTGTGACCTTTCATTGTATAAATTTAATAAAAATAATGTATCCTTAGTTGTTGATTCTGTAGTCAAAACTTTTGTAAATATATCATCCCATATAAGCGATACAGATCTCACTCTTTAACATCTTGCATTTTTGCTGCAAACACTGTTTTCTTCACCGGGAATTAGGATTTGTGGTTTTACACGCTCCCGTAGGATCTAGATTTTGTTACAAGTCTTGAAAAAATTGTCTTTTATACTCCCACCTATCTGGAATAATTTTTTGTCTAAATTTAGTCTTCTTTGTGCTCGCCTCCCCCACCCACAGGCAAAACAGAAGTGCAGCTCGCTATTTTACAGTTCCACAGACATGCTTATTGGTAATTTATGTACTGATGCAGTCTGACA
The DNA here is from genome assembly GCF_026914265.1 of Mya arenaria. Classification (NCBI taxonomy): domain Eukaryota; kingdom Metazoa; phylum Mollusca; class Bivalvia; order Myida; family Myidae; genus Mya; species Mya arenaria. Next base: position 7,595,448 of record NC_069124.1, read on the forward strand.
GATTTAACAGAATTTCTCTATAACTTAAAGCTCGAGGCATGTCGAAAAGAGATTGTCTCCGTCTATTCTTGCACTATGTTCGAAATGTTGTTTTTGAAATGTTGTCTGAAATGTTTTAATGAATTTTCTGGTTCTATTTTGGTTAAATTATTCTATCTTCATGCATATATACTTAAGTCTGCTATGCTGTTATGGTCCCTCTTAATGTTTGCTGAGACTTTAAAACCAGTAATTAAGGCCATTCTAGTGATGCTGTAGGCTTATTATAGCTAGTCAATACATTGGTTTTATTGCCAATTTTTATCACGCCATGTGATAACTTCTTCTAGGAAGTCCGGCTAAAATTACCATTTATAGAATGAACTAGGATGAAATATAAGATCTACAAACTGACATGTTTCTCTTGATTGCCTCCTATTGAACTGAGTTGGAGATAAATAAGCCAAGAATTAAGGTCATCATGCGGCTTCTAAATGAATACTTATTTCAAGTGAACTTGAAACTGTTTTTGCACTTTTTATAATATATGTATATATTAGGGATGCAAATGAAGGGCCAAATTGATATTCAAATATTCGGTAATTCTTTTGATCAAATATTCGTTTACTGAAATGATAGTTCAGGAATTGTAGTAAACTGTTATTATTATTCGCTTCAGTTATAGCCAGGACCTTATAACTCTTTTTGTCGTAGCCTGTACATGCGCCGGACCCTGATTTTTTCGTAAATTAGCCTCTGCAATTCCCATATTCAGAAAAAATTCTAATAAAAACCAATATATTTTGAACAAATATAACAAAAAATCAAATAATTTCAATTCCACTGCATTCATATTTTTAATCAGTGTGAAATAAGATCTGCGAGAATCATAAATTTCCGGTTTAATGACGTTATGGGCCAACGGAGGGTCATTCTGTAGGACAAGCAGCCTCGTTCTGGGATTGCTCTTTAAAATATATAAATTTGGAAAAACAAAACCAACTTGGGAACTTGTACAACAATAAAACAAAAACAAACGTGGATTATGACTCATTTATTGTACATCAACAGGACATATATCCTAAGACACTTTTCTGCCCAGTTACATTTCAAAGCACAAACGTTATAATACCAAGCACATGTCATTCATATCATCACGACAGTTTGAGCAATAAAACTTAATTGGCAGCCAAGACAATTAACACTTTGGTGTTAAGGTCGATTCGTTAAATCCTTACTTGGCATGGTCATATTACATGAAAATAATTGAAACGTGTTGGATGTCACTTGTCTAATAGACTGTTGTTTACAGGGGCTGTTTATAATTTACCCGACGAAATGTCTCAATCGACATATGACACGTGTGTAGCGTATTTCAACCACATTCACGTCTCTGGCATTAGGGGCCAATTGTCATCAAGACAAGACAAACAAACTTTAAACACAACAACACATTTGTAGGCAAAAGGTTAATTATTTTCATTATTCAACAAAAAATATCAAATATTCAAATATCGATTTTGACAATTGAATACCAAACGTTTGCTCAAATATTTAAAAAATCGCATTTGCATCCCTAATATATATAAATATAACACTCCTCTGAACTTAAAGTTTTTAATTTTTAAGATATACATGTCTGGAAAATCAAAAACTTTAAAGTTCAGATGAGTGTTTTCTTGAACATTTTTTAACTTGACTCTTGTTTACTTCCTAATTATAGGTTCATTGAAAATGCATGCCTTTTGTGCATTTCATGCCATTTTGGGAAACATGCCATGCTGCGTGTTCATTTAAGCAACTGATAATGAAGCTCTATTTCCCTATAGTGGGTCTATGTTACTGATAGTATTTGAGCTGTGCAGACAAATCATTTATTTTTGACAGTTTGTTTTGGAAGAATTGATTTCCTAGTTATGGCCTAACTATGTTTTCTGTCATTTGGTATTCTGTGAAGTAGATCGGCTGTGCAAATATTACCAATTTGGCTCGTTTGGTCGTTACTCATGTTTCTATCGCCCGGAAGGCCTTGTGAATGCTTACTGTTTTGGCAGTAATCGGACGCCACATTGACGATACATTGCGATGATGCTTACTGTCAGAAATGATAGGAACAATCTATTGATTCGGGTCTGGTAAAGAAATTTGTCTAAGAAAGAAAGCTAAAATCAATGACCTTTTCCCATTAAGGTCATGTTTGATTTCCTCTTAAAAGATCAATATAAATGGTCCCAGATGCAATTGTTTCATTTCAAAAGCAAACTTCCTTGGGAAATGGCACATTTCCTTAGGAGATGCACTGTCGAGATTAAATGTTGAATCCTGCCATTTGAGTTAAAATAAGTAGGCTCAAAACTTCATTGAAGACATAACTCATGTTTGTGATCTGATGAAACAGTTTTGGTCTTTTTCCAGATTTCTGTATTAGCTGGATTAATGAAACTTTGCAGAATGATAAGTTGTTTAAGTGACACATGATCATGGATGGCCTGGCCACGGAATGGATTTACCAATTCTGCAAGAAATGTAATGTCCAATCTCGGTAGCAGTAGGTTAAAAACTAAAAAAACTCTATGGTTTTGAATGTTCCAGATACCAAATATTTAGGGTATATTGAAAGTTATTTCTGGCCAATTCCATGTGTTTGGGGTGGCAGTCTCAGACATTTGATGATTGCCAAAAATCCAGGTAACAGGAATAAACTGCTGTCTAAAGTATCCTGTGTGCCCGCAGCCCCAATTGATAAGTGTTAAATTGATATAAACAGATAAATAATTAACATTGTAGTAAATTAATTTTCTTTTCCAGATCCTGCACACCCACTTGATGTCCGTAGACAAGTTGCCGTTGACAACGGGCGGGTCTCCTTTACAATTGCACTGTCGTAACTTCATGTGTATCACGTTCGTGTTGCCCAAGGAGCGTGACTGCCATGACATCTACACTTCCCTAGTGGAGCTATCCAGACCGGGTATGGAAAGGCTCGGCAGGGGGGTGGGGACTAGTGGGTAATAAATTTAGGAAAATGATGGTCACCCTCATTTAAAAATGCAGGTTTGTGCTTGAATGAAAAGATACAGAATGATACTGCCTTCATATATACACATTATATCTGCATACATACTTCAATATAAGCATAATAGCGTGTGTTACTGTCAAGTATTTGCTCCCGCCCTCACATCAACCATGCCATTCCAGAACATACTTTTACATCTGTGAGAATTTAATGCATGTTCTGGGATTGTTATTTCAAATCGATGTTGTAAGTTGTGGGTGGGAAAATTATTGCAAAAATAACGTTTCTGTTTTTAAAATACATTTGTCAATTATTTTGCCATTTGTGGGGGAATGAAAATTTATAATGGGATGAGTGCAATGGTGCTTAAAAACAGAAGTGTTCTATTAAACACTGTAGAACAAAGCTTTTTTATATTGGAGTAGAATCATTGGGTGAGTTGTATTTTCAAATCAATCTGATCTTTAGCCACAAGAGTGATAACAGTTTATGCAATGATGCAATCTAAAAAAGCACTATGTTAAAGATATATTCAGTCAACCAATGAAAAAAAAACAGGTGGGTAGGTTGAACTATGCCTCCATCTGGTAAGCAACACTGTGTTACAAAAATGAGCTTTCTAGAAGGCAGCTTAAATCTGGCCATGCATAGATGCAGAGCGCTTAGCTATGAAAAACTTTTGCAGAGTTGTTTGATTCATAGCACCACAGGGCAAACCACTGAGGCAACTAGCCCCTGATGTAGTTATTCAGAAAATATCAGACAGAAAATAACCCATGGGAATAATTGATGAATAGACTCAATTACTGCATGGGATTGTCACGACATTGGGACACATCTGCTAACTTGTGTTTTGTGTTATGTTAAGGAGCATTTTGATATACTGCAGCAGCTTTGCAATGGTGTCAGAGTTATCAAGGACCATTGCAATGGTGTCACAGTTATCCAGCAGTTGTGCAGTTTACCAGCAGCCTTGCGATGGTGTCATAGTTTACCAGCAGCTTTGCAATGATGTCACAGTTTACCAGCAGCTTTGCAATGGTGTCACAGTTTACCAGCAGCCTTGCGAGGGTGTCACAGTTTACCAGCAGCTTTGCAATGGTGTCACAGTTTACCAGCAGCCTTGCAATGGTGTCACAGTTTACCAGCAGCCTTGTTATTGTGTCACAGTTTACCAGCAGCTTTGCAATGGTGTCATAGTTTACCAGCAGCTTTGCAATGGCATCACAGTTTACCGGCAGCTTTGCAATGGTGTCACAGTTTACCAGCAGCTTTGCAATGGTGTCACAGTTTACTAGCAGCTTTGCAATGGTGTCACAGTTTACCAGCAGCTTTGCAATGGTGTCATAGTTTACCAGCAGCTTTGCAATGGCGTCACAGTTTACCGGCAGCTTTGCAATGGTGTCACAGTTTACCAGCACCTTTGCAATGGTGTCACAGTTTACTAGCAGCTTTGCAATGGTGTCACAGTTTACCAGCAGCTTTGTAATGGTGTCACAGTTTACCAGCAGCTTTACAATGGTGTCACAGTTTACCAGCAGCTTTGCAATGGCGTCACAGTTTACCAGCAGCTTTGCAATGGTGTCATAGTTTACCAGCAGCTTTGCAATGGTGTCACAATTTACCAGTAGCCTTGTTATTGTGTCACAGTAACTAGCAGTTGTGCAATGTTGTCACAGTTTACCAGCAGCTTTGCAATGGCGTCACAGTTTACCAGCAGCTTTGCAATGGTGTCACAGTTTACCAGCAGCCTTGGGATTGTGTCACAGTTATCCAGCAGTTATGCAATGGTGTCTCAGTTTACCAGCAGCCTTGGGATTGTGTCACAGTTATCCAGCAGTTGTGCAATGGTGTCACAGTTTACCAGCAGCCTTGCCATGATTATCCAGCAGCGTTTAAATGGTGTCACAGTTTACCAGCAGCCCTGCAATGTTGTCACAGTTAACCAGCAGCCTTGCAATGGTGTCACAGTTTACCAGTAGCCTTGCAATGGTGTCACAGTTTACCAGCAGCCTTGCAATGGTGTCACAGTTTATCAGCAGCCTTGCAATGGTGTCACAGTTTACCAGTAGCCTTGCAATGGTGTCACAGTTTACCAGCAGCCTTGCAATGATGTCACAGTTTACCAGTAGCCTTGCAATGGTGTCACAGTTTACCAGCAGCCTCGCAATGGTGTTGCATTTTACCAGCAGTTGTGCAATGGTGTCACAGTTAACCAGTAGCCTTGCGAGGGTGTCACAGTTTACCAGCAGCCTTGCAATGGTGTCGCAGTTTACCAGTAGCCTTGCAATGGTGTCACAGTTTACCAGCAGCCTTGCAATGGTGTCACAGTTTACCAGTAGCCTTGCAATGATGTAACTGTTATCCTATCCAGCAGTTGTGCAATGGTGTCACAGTTTACCAGCAGCCTTGCCATGATTATCCAGAAGCCTTGCAATGGTGTCACAGTTTTCCAGCAGCCTTGCAATGGTGTCACAGTTTACCAGTAGCCGTGCAATGATGTCACTGTTATCCAGCAGTTGTGCAATGGTGTCACAGTTTACCAGCAGCCTTGCCATGATTATCCAGTAGCCTTACAATGGTGTCACAGTTTTCCAGCAGCCTTGCAATGGTGTCACAGTTTACCAGCAGCCTTGCGATTGTGTCACAGTTTACCAGCAGCCTTGCGATTGTGTCACAGTTTACCAGCAGCCTTGCTATGGTGTCTTTTTTTTCTGATCCTTTCGATGGTGTCACAGTTAACCAGTAGCCTTGTAATGGTGTCACAGTTTACCAGCAGCCTTGGGATTGTGTCACAGTTTACCAGCAGCCTTGTAATGGCGTCACAGTTTACCAGCAGCCTTGTAATGGCGTCACAGTTTACCAGCAGCCTTGTAATGGCGTCACAGTTTACCAGCAGCCTTGTAATGGCGTCACAGTTTACCAGCAGCCTTGTAATGGCGTCACAGTTTACCAGCAGCCTTGTAATGGCGTCACAGTTTACCAGCAGCCTTGTAATGGCGTCACAGTTTACCAGCAGCCTTGTAATGGTGTCACAGTTTACCAGCAGCCTTGTAATGGTGTCACAGTTTACCAGCAGCCTTGTAATGGCGTCACAGTTTACCAGTAGCCTTGTAATGGCGTCACAGTTTACCAGCAGCCTTGTAATGGCGTCACAGTTTACCAGCAGCCTTGTAATGGCGTCACAGTTTACCAGCAGCCTTGTAATGGTGTCACAGTTTACCAGCAGCCTTGTAATGGCGTCACAGTTTACCAGTAGCCTTGCAATGGTGTCACAGTTTACCAGCAGCCTTGTAATGGCGTCACAGTTTACCAGCAGCCTTGTAATGGTGTCACAGTTTACCAGCAGCCTTGTAATGGCGTCACAGTTTACCAGCAGCTTTGTAATGGCGTCACAGTTTACCAGCAGCCTTGTAATGGCGTCACAGTTTACCAGCAGCCTTGTAATGGCGTCACAGTTTACCAGCAGCCTTGTAATGGCGTCACAGTTTACCAGTAGCCTTGCAATGGTGTCACAGTTTACCAGCAGCCTTGCGATGGTGTCACAGTTTACCAGCAGCCTTGGGATTGTGTCACAGTTTACCAGCAGCCTTGCGATGGTGTCATAGTTTACCAGCAGCCTTGCGATTGTGTCACAGTTTACCAGCAGCCTTGCTATTGTGTCTTTTTTTTCTGATCCTTTCGATGGTGTCACAGTTTACCAGTAGCCTTGTAATGGTGTCACAGTTTACCAGCAGCCTTGCGATTGTGTCACAGTTTACCAGCAGCCTTGCTATTGTGTCTTTTTTTTCTGATCCTTTCGATGGTGTCACAGTTTACCAGTAGCCTTGTAATGGTGTCACAGTTTACCAGCAGCCTTGCTATTGTGTCTTTTTTTTCTGATCCTTTCGATGGTGTCACAGTTTACCAGTAGCCTTGTAATGGTGTCATAGTTTACCAGCAGCCTTGCGATTGTGTCACAGTTTACCAGCAGCCTTGCTATTGTGTCTTTTTTTTCTGATCCTTTCGATGGTGTCACAGTTTACCAGTAGCCTTGCAATGGTGTCGCAGTTTACCAGCAGCCTTGCGATTGTGTCACAGTTTACCAGCAGCCTTGTAATGGCGTCACAGTTTACCAGCAGCCTTGTAATGGCGTCACAGTTTACCAGCAGCCTTGTAATGGCGTCACAGTTTACCAGTAGCCTTGCAATGGTGTCACAGTTTACCAGCAGCCTTGTAATGGCGTCACAGTTTACCAGCAGCCTTGTAATGGCGTCACAGTTTACCAGCAGCCTTGTAATGGTGTCACAGTTTACCAGCAGCCTTGTAATGGCGTCACAGTTTACCAGTAGCCTTGCAATGGTGTCACAGTTTACCAGTAGCCTTGCAATGGTGTCATAGTTTACCAGCAGCCTTGCGATTGTGTCACAGTTTACCAGCAGCCTTGCTATTGTGTCTTTTTTTTCTGATCCTTTCGATGGTGTCACAGTTTACCAGTAGCCTTGCAATGGTGTCACAGTTTACCAGCAGCCTTGCAATGGCATCACAGTTTACCAGCAGCCTTGTAATGGCGTCACAGTTTACCAGCAGCTTTGTAATGGCGTCACAGTTTACCAGCAGCCTTGCGATTGTGTCACAGTTTACCAGTAGCCTTGTAATGGCGTCACAGTTTACCAGCAGCCTTGTAATGGCGTCACAGTTTACCAGCAGCCTTGTAATGGCGTCACAGTTTACCAGCAGCCTTGTAATGGCGTCACAGTTTACCAGCAGCCTTGCAATGGCATCACAGTTTACCAGCAGCCTTGTAATGGCGTCACAGTTTACCAGCAGCCTTGTAATGGCGTCACAGTTTACCAGCAGCCTTGTAATGGCGTCACAGTTTACCAGCAGCCTTGTAATGGTGTCACAGTTTACCATCAGCCTTGTAATGGCGTCACAGTTTACCAGTAGCCTTGCAATGGTGTCACAGTTTACCAGCAGCCTTGTAATGGTGTCACAGTTTACCAGTAGCCTTGCAATGGTGTCACAGTTTACCAGTAGCCTTGTAATGGTGTCACAGTTTACCAGCAGCCTTGTAATGGTGTCACAGTTTACCAGCAGCCTTGTAATGGCGTCACAGTTTACCAGCAGCCTTGTAATGGTGTCACAGTTTACCAGCAGCCTTGTAATGGCGTCACAGTTTACCAGCAGCCTTGTAATGGCGTCACAGTTTACCAGTAGCCTTGCAATGGTGTCACAGTTTACCAGCAGCCTTGGGATTGTGTCACAGTTTACCAGTAGCCTTGTAATGGCGTCACAGTTTACCAGTAGCCTTGTAATGGCGTCACAGTTTACCAGTAGCCTTGCAATGGTGTCACAGTTTACCAGCAGCCTTGTAATGGCGTCACAGTTTACCAGCAGCCTTGTAATGGTGTCACAGTTTACCAGCAGCCTTGGGATTGTGTCACAGTTTACCAGCAGCCTTGCGATGGTGTCATAGTTTACCAGCAGCCTTGCGATTGTGTCACAGTTTATCAGCAGCCTTGCTATGGTGTCTTTTTTTCTGATCCTTTCGATGGCGTCACAGTTTACCAGTAGCCTTGTAATGGTGTCACAGTTTACCAGCAGCCTTGTAATGGCGTCACAGTTTACCAGCAGCCTTGTAATGGCGTCACAGTTTACCAGCAGCTTTGTAATGGCGTCACAGTTTACCAGCAGCCTTGCGATTGTGTCACAGTTTACCAGTAGCCTTGCAATGGTGTCACAGTTTACCAGCAGCCTTGTAATGGCGTCACAGTTTACCAGTAGCCTTGCAATGGTGTCACAGTTTACCAGCAGCCTTGGGATTGTGTCACAGTTTACCAGCAGCTTTGTAATGGCGTCACAGTTTACCAGCAGCCTTGTAATGGCGTCACAGTTTACCAGCAGCCTTGGGATTGTGTCACAGTTTACCAGCAGCTTTGTAATGGTGTCACAGTTTACCAGCAGCCTTGCAATGGTGTCACAGTTTACCAGCAGCCTTGGGATTGTGTCACAGTTTACCAGCAGCTTTGTAATGGCGTCACAGTTTACCAGCAGCCTTGCAATGGTGTCACAGTTTACCAGCAGCCTTGGGATTGTGTCACAGTTTACCAGCAGCTTTGTAATGGTGTCACAGTTTACCAGCAGCCTTGTAATGGTGTCACAGTTTACCAGCAGCCTTGGGATTGTGTCACAGTTTACCAGCAGCCTTGCGATTGTGTCACAGTTTACCAGCAGCCTTGTAATGGCGTCACAGTTTACCAGCAGCCTTGTAATGGCGTCACAGTTTACCAGCAGCCTTGTAATGGCGTCACAGTTTACCAGCAGCCTTGTAATGGCGTCACAGTTTACCAGCAGCCTTGTAATGGCGTCACAGTTTACCAGCAGCCTTGTAATGGCGTCACAGTTTACCAGCAGCCTTGTAATGGCGTCACAGTTTACCAGCAGCCTTTGGTTAGTGTCCCTTTTTCAGATCCATGCGATGGTGTCACAGTTTTCCAACATCTTAAAACAGACAAGAAATGCTTATTAGATAGGAGGACCTTGTGTTTCACATAAAAACAGAACAAAAGTCAAGGCCAAAATTCATCATGCAACTTTTACTTGTTGCGGACAAGTCAATGCTACAAGATATCTGAAATTGCAAATTCTTGATGTTATTGTCTGGTTCAAGTTATCTGAAATTGCAAATTAATTCAGACATGAGCTGTAACATTGTGTAGAATGATATGAGGCTATTGTCCTGTAGAGACAGTTCAGAGAATTAAGGACAATGTTTGGTTAATCTAATTTCTGCATCTATTAGACTAGGTACATGTGCATTAAGAGCAAGAGATGGATATATCATTATCATCAATAATAAGACAGTGCTGTATAGAAATTTGAACAAGTTCTGTTGTACTTGAGAGAGCTGTTAATACAAGTGTAGCTTCTATTTTCTTCTACATAAAAACAAATTATTCAGATTGTTGTTAATTTTGTAATATTTTTCCAGAACAAGAATTCTTATACATGGTCTAACCAAGAATTATTTGGGAAAATTTGTGAAATTGTTAGCAAGATAATAAATTTGATTATACGAGGTTCAATATTTTTATCAAAGGCATAAACATCACATTCAAAGTTGGAATACATGAGATCAAACCCAAGTTTTTCCGAAGAATTATGTTGGGCAAAGGGTTCATTTTGATGAGATAATTATTTCAACTTTACCATGTAACTTCTGCCATTTTTCAGAGGACATTGAGAGCCTGTATGCATTCTCGTACACGGATCAAACCAATGACTTCCCAAAGAGTTATGGCTGGGACATGTTCGAAACACAGTCAGAGTTTCTAAGGCAGGGAGTACCCAACGACCAGTGGGTACTCTGTGAATTGAACAATGAGTACCAGGTACGCGTTAAATTCCCATGAATGTCATGCCTTTCAATATTATTGAAGGCATTGTCTATAATGAATTTAGAAAAATGTATGATAAACATTGTGTCAGTTAATGAAAAAAATTTGCAACCAGTCAGCCAGTCAAGAGCTGGACCCTGAGACATTCCCCTTGTAAGATTTCTACTCCATGCTGACAAAGCTTACACTGCCCCACTGAATACACACTGTTCTACTTTATTGTGTGCCATTCAACGATAGATGTTATTACATTGAGTATTAAATTAAAAGTATTATGCCTCTATAATGTTGAAAAATGTACGATATTCAACCCATAATGACTGTGATTGTTACGGGTGAAGTTTAGTAAACTCTTTAAAGTTAAGATATTGACAAAGCTTTTGTGTCATCAGTGGCAGTGTCAGCATCACTGAAACCTTGCCCATTACTCAAAAACGATATTTACCCAAAAATGTGTACTAATGTAACCAGTGACAACGTGTAAATGCCATCGTACAGCACATGTAGGAGGAAATTCATTATACAATTGTCATAAACATCAATGGATCTAACAATATTCTGAGAAAGCCAATTAGTCTGTTAAAATATTGTGTTTTTATTGTTTGGATATAATTATGTTGGACTCACAAACTTCTGCTCACTTGTTATTAGTTCCGGAAAAAAATGTTATTTTGCTATTAAAAGCTGTCATTTTCCGAACAAATCTTCTGACAGAATTAATTTAGCAAAACAGCTCTTTTGTTGTTTTCATTACAAGAATTGCACCGGTTGAGATGGTGTTAATTATTTTTAAGAGGAGACGAACACATGTTTGCTTTAAAAATGCAAGAATTGCGTGTTAGTTTTACATATGAGAGGATGCTGCTTTGTATGTTGACTGGCTCAATATCATTAATGTAATGAGAGTAAGAGGGGCTTTGTAGTATAGGAGTCCACATTTCACCCAACAGGTTTTTGGTTCAAGCAGAACCAGGGGTTCAGTCTGGGTTGTGGCCACCCAAAATGGACCCCAGGACTGGTTTTTACCCAGGAAACAAACTCGAGCATGATTCATATTCAAACAAGCTTCAATCAATTAGTATTACATATAAACTAAATAAAAAGACTATATACCATTATGTATATTCTATTTTTAGATCTGTGATACCTACCCACGGTACTTGTACGTTCCTGCATGCGCCACCACACCCGTCATCATTGGAAGCACAAAGTTTCGGTCTCGTGGCAGACTGCCTGCACTCTCCTACTACCACATCAGAAATGGGGTAAGTATCCTAGAAATAATTGTGCTATTGTCTTAAACAATCTTGAATTATGCCCCCCTTCGAAGAAGAGGGGGTGAATTGCTTTGCACATGTCCGTCAGTCCATCGGTAGACCAAAGCTTGTCCCAGTTATAACTCAACAATACCTGGACCTATGATTATCAAACTTGACATGAAGGTTGGGCCTGCCCAGTAGATGACCCCTATTGAATTTAGGGGTCATCGGGTCAGTGGTCAAGGTCACAGTGACCTTTAACGGGAAAAGGTTGTCAAATCTTGTTCGAGTGATAACTCGACAATACCTGCACCAATGGCCCTCAAACCTGACATTTAGGTTGGGGGTGACCAGTAAATGACCCCTATGGATATTGTCATCGAGTCAAATGTCAAGTATCAATACTTATTCCCAGCTGTTGTAAGAGGATACATATTTATCTGCAAATATCTGTCATCATCTGAACATGATTAAAAGCTGTACCTACTATCCTCACACTTTGAATGGTCATAATCTTAAAACTGCCTCAAAGGCATCCAATGTCAATGACAAATCAGCTGTCATTTCGATCCATGCATACTTCATTCAATTGTCCAAATATTCTTGACAGCATTACGCTAAGGTGGGGCATAATGTTTGACAAACATCTCTTGTTATAATCAAATATAGCGTCAAATTTCTCAGAAATAATTGTGCTATTATCTTATACAATCAATTATTATTTCTGAGAAATTTGAGTCTTTTTTGGATGTAATGGTATGATATATATAAATATGCAAGAAATTACTGTCAGATTGTCTGAAAGGTTTAGACTTTTTATGATACATATATTCTAGTTACCCATAATGAATGTCATAAAACAGTAAATTATTGTTTAAAGAAAAAATGATAAATGATCATATTTCAAAGCTCTTATGAATTGTATGTAAATTTTAGTTCAGATGCCAATTTTGTTTTGTAATGGAGGTGGGAGGGGGCTGTTATTTATTTCAATGAAGAATGACATACAACCAGTAATGGTAAGCATTCAGCATAAATATAACTTATATTTCATTGTATTCCCCTTCCAGGCGACAATCTGCCGCTGTAGTCAGCCCCTGGCGGGATTCAGTGCCCGCTGTGTAGAAGATGAGCAGATGTTACACGCCATTCTGAAGGCTAACCCCAAAAGCACGTACCTGTTTGTAGTGGACACGAGACCCAAGGTATGTACTCTCAGGTTGTGTGATCTGGTATTGTCATAGCCTTTGTGTCATTGTTGTTATCATTATCAAAACTATGCCTTTCAAACAGAGAAGAAATGATGTTGTTGGAAACCCCTTTTGGTTCTCTTATTCGGCTACTGATTCAATCCTATTAATATATGCCAAATTGATAAAATAAACATAATGCTAGCTTAAGTGCATCAAACATGCCATATCCCCTGTGGGGTGGGGTGGGTGGGGGTTGAAATCCCCCCAAATTTCAACCAATCAAAATCTCAAGGATGACAGTGGAAAGCATCCACAATATCAAGAGTATATGATTCAATGAACACACTATATGTAGCTTTCTGTAGCCCCTGGTCATATATCAATATCCCCTGGAATTTAGACTAAAATCTCCTGGGAAGTCTCTCAGATACCGTATTATATCATGTATAGGACGCTAGCATAGATAGGACGCAGGCAAAAAAATAGTTGGAAAAACGGGTAAAAACCCTTGATATATAAGATGGACGCAGCGGAAAAATGTCAAAATCGGAGCCGAAAAATTTAGGTTGGTAAAGTATTTATAACATAAATTGAAGTAAAAAAACAAACAAAAAATTGTATATAAGGCATATTTCGATAACTGTCTTGTGTATTTCGATAATTATCGTTGTATTTCGGTAATTTAGCGTACACTACAATGATATAAGTCTTGACATTTTGAGAACATTCACTCATATAATAAGACTTATACAAATGCCGTAATAGTCCCGACACGCCTTCTGACTGACAGTCAACCGTTGCAATCCCAGCGAAAGAGTGTTTTGTCAAAACTGATGATTGTTTTGATAAGGCTTGTCGCTGCGCGGATTAAAGCATGTCGGCATAATTAATGCGTGTTGGTAATTAGCCTTGCCAGCAGAAGGCACGTCGGGTAAAGTGTGAACAAACAACCATGCGGTATTACCATCGCAATAGTTTGTTCTATTGATGTTTTTTCTGTTGACAGACAGTGGCTGTTTTTTCACACCTTCGCACATTTGAAAGATTTGATAGTGACAATATGGCTACTTTGCGTTAAGCACATTCCTTTATTAGTTTTTAAAACAGTAACATACAACAAAATGTTTTGTAAAATATTGAAACATTAAAATCATGAACAACGATTAATTGATATTTACCTCCTTTACGGATTTTCCGTTACCACTATAACTCAATCCAGTTAAAGTGCTGACTCACATCGAGTTTTTGTGAGTAGCGTCCCTTTTGTAAAAAAGTAAACACTCATGTTTGTTTTCAATTTATTTCTCAATAAATCATTTTAAAGTAAACATTCAATATATTTCTGCGTGTGTTAACTTGCGTGATTTTACCTATGTCAGTTGTTCTCTTCGGTGACGCAGTACAGATACTTACTATTTCCGCGTTCTTCCCCGGTCTGATATTTTCGACCTGAAATGGACTTGGAAAAAAACAACATATAAAATTCTAATAGCATAGAAGGACGCAGACAATTTTTAAAACGAGAATTGGGGGTAAAAAAGTGCGTCCTATGCATGATATAATATGGTATATGGCTTGTATGGTGCATGGGAAGGAGTAATAGAATTTTACAAACTTTCTGATTCTTCAGGACTTCAAAGGTAATAAGATGTTTGCAATCAAGTTTGCTTGTTATATATTTCTTTCCTGATTCCCATTTAGATCAATGCAATGGCGAACCGAGCGCAGGGAAAGGGGTACGAGAACGAGGCGAACTACAGTGACATTAAGTTCCACTTCATAGGCATCGAAAACATACATGTGATGAGAAGCAGTCTACAGAAACTTGTGGATGGTGAGAATGTAATATGGAATTTGTGTGTGCTATGGAAGCATTCATTATTGTAATTACGGTTTAAATGTTTTATCAGATTAAGATTATTAAACTTCTTCAGTATTTTGGTGCTTGTTTATCTGAGGGAATCCATGTTTTCTTGAAGTGAGCTATGATGAATCCATAATCGCTCTGCAAATATATAACAGCTAGGCCTGTAGTGAACTGCATTTTTCATTATAATAAGTGTAGAGCTTCCAATTTATTGTATTGTTATAGCATTCTGATGCATATAGTATATACATTGCCTGATGTTTTTCAGTGTGTGAATTGAAAAATCCGTCTATGAGTGCATTCCTATCTGGTCTGGATGCCAGCGGCTGGATGCGTCATATACAGGCTGTCCTAGAAACATCCGTCTTCATTGCTAAGGTAGAAAATGGTTACAAAAATAATATTATTTGGAGGATAAAATATTACAAATGATTGGCGTTTGTCCAGTCTGAGCACCAGTGGCTGCATACAGGCGGTCCTAGACTATCTGTACTTTATAAAGATGGAACACTTGGCTGTGTTCAGGATGATCTAGATGATAATGATAGTGCATTACTGTCTTGCCTGCAAATCTCACTGGATGAAGTATTTTAGGTCATCTGTTGTATAATTGCAAAGGTAACATCGTTCTCATGGCCTGCCAAAAAGGGCGTCAGCCATGAATGTTCCCGATATGTCTATAAATGAGCTAAAGTTCATGTTCACTAGCTTTCCTTGTGCTGGACCATTCCTTAGTAATACGTTATTAATACAATAATTCTCTCCCTTAGGCTGTGTTGGATGGAGTCAGTGTGCTGGTCCATTGTTCTGATGGCTGGGACAGGACGGCTCAGACCTGTTCCCTAGCCTCGCTCATGCTCGACCCTTACTACAGGACCATACAGGGATTCATGGTGAGTTGACGGTTTACAGGTGTCAAACTTCAGTATGTTGTCAGTTTTATAGTCCAAAAAATGCATTTAGTCTGATATTAAGTATTTCAAGAAAAACCTTTTGGCATCTTGAAGGTTAAATGCAAACAATCTTTAGCTTCCAAGAGCTTTGGTTATTAAGCTCAAGGGATTATAACTGTAATAGATACAATTACCATACCAAAACGGTGTTATTACTTGTTCTCAATATGACCTTCCGACAAGATAACTTTTGTAAGTTAAATTTCAGTTCCTTGAAGTTTATCTGGGCAAAAAACATTTTATCTTCTATTTCTTTTCTAGATGGCCGGTTTTTTCTTTATTTTGGCCTGTTTTAGCAATTCCTATTGAGAATACTGGCAGTTACTTGTAGTACAGGTGTACTTGCAACTCTTTCAGGCGCTTATTGAGAAAGAGTGGCTGTCATTTGGTCACAAGTTCACGGATCGCTGTGGTTTCCTGAGCTCCATTGACACCAAGGAGACGTCGCCTGTCTTCACCCAGTTCCTCGAGGCCGTATGGCAAATGACACATCAGTTCCCATGCGCGTTCCAGTTCAATGAGCGATTCCTTCTCACTCTCCATGACCACCTTTTCTCTTGCCAGTTTGGCACGTTCATTGGCAACTGTGAGAAAGACAGGATTGATCTCAAGTATGTCAGGATAGCGGAGTTATTAGTATTCTTCAAGCATTGAATTTAGTTGACAGAATATAGCTTAACACCCCTGTCTTTGGAAGGACTTACATGTTATTTACAGTAAGAATTTCAAGCTATGTTCAAGCTAGAATGTTTTGTACTGGTACAGTCAGCAGTTTAGCATTTACCAAAGAAAAAGAAGCTATTATGTCAACTTTCAAGCTATTTAAGTGGTCAAAAATTAAGCTCAGATAGATAGATTTGCTAAGAACCAATCGTTAATTCCCTTTAAACTATATTTCCCTAATTTTATCTATATTTTTTTATGACATAAATTATATAAGAAATACTTCTCTCTGCAGACTTTCCTCGAGGACGTACTCACTGTGGGGTTTCCTTTGCAAGCGTCAGAGTGAGTTCCTGAACCCGCTCTTCAAGAAGGAGTATGAGGTCATGCAGCCTGTCCTCATTCCGAAGACATACCCACAGTGCATCAAGTAAGCCTAGCTTTAATGTCCGAGTTATTGTCTAGTTATTGACATTATTAGCTTGTCCGTTATAAAATGAAAACTATTTGAGACATAATCCTAGCCTTTCTGTGCTCAGCTTGTGAAAATATTTCTGTTTGTCACTCTTGTAGAAAACATTCCTTGAGTTATTCCCCTTTATCTATTGGGAAAAGCAGGAGAACATTTATTTAAAATGGTTGTGCTTTAATTGTAGAACAGAATGCTGGAGTATATTGCATAGAACGTTAATGAATAAAAAAGCAATAAATTTCTTGAAATATAAACAAAATCTTGAAAAGACTTACTCATTCATAGCATAATGTATGCATACAAAAGTTAAAACAGGTATATTTGCCATTATATTAGCTGTTTAGTATTTTTTCCCAAAGTCAACGTTTTTTCCCCAATTTGCAAGGCACAGGCGGTAAAAAAAAAATCCAAAAAAAATCACTGTTGTAATTTTCATATTAAATGAGTAAAACTTAGTAATTTCACTTATAATTGAAAAATATATCACTGTTATCCTTGATTGAAATGAAATATCCTGCCAAAATTGGGTATTCTGTATGATTTTAAAGAGTATTGCTATAGCAAATGGGTCAGAATATGTGACCTTTGATAGGTCTTGAAAATGGCCCGAGGATAATTTTAATTAAGCGCATATTCTAGAAAAGATAAGCTGCATCAGCGTTTTGATCACTTATACTTGATTAATGCTTTTATTCAGACAAAAATTAATTAATTCTTGCTGTAAAACCACACTGAGGCACAGCCTTATGAAGTTTTATTGGATTAATGTCATTTATACTATAAAAGCAGGCAATCTAGTCTAATTCCTCTGAGTGAAAGCTTTGATAGCTAATTAATTTGTCTAATGAAATGTTCTGATTCCGTTTATAGGCATTTTATGATGTGATGAGCGGATTTGATGGGATTGCATCGGAATATAATACTTTATTCATGACTTGCATTGTTGAGTGTCTTAAAGTAACTAAGTTGAGGCCTTTAATAACTAAGTTGATGCTTTGATAGGGCATAGTTGAGGCCTTTAATAACTCAGTTGATGCTTTGATAGGGCATAGTTGAGGCCTTTAATAACTCAGTTGATGCTTTGATAGGGCATAGTTGAGGCCTTTAATAACTAAGTTGATGCTTTGATAGGGCATAGTTGAGGCCATTAATAACTCAGTTGATGCTTTGATAGGGCATAGTTGAGGCCTTTAATAACTAAGTTGATGCTTTGATAGGGCAATTTAGGGCAGAAAAAAGAGTGAACTGGGCACAGTTTTACAACCAGAAGTGTTATAGATCAAAATACCCCAAGAATGGTCTGAAGTTGATCACATTGCCGGCATGAATTTCCCTAAAATTCCGAATAACCAATCATGGCCACTTTTATTTAAGTATTGTCACTTCCTTTATAAAAAAGGGAACTATTAACTAGGTTAAGGGACTCTTACAATTAAAAGTAAGCAGACCTTAAAAGTAAGCAGAACTGTCATTCTTATTCCTTTGGTCACACATTCTGTAATGCATATAAGAATACAATTTTATACAATTATGAAACTTGAGGCTTGGTCATTTCACCTGAGTTACTGGTTTATCTGTTGGTAATACAAAAGACCACAACTGGCCCAAATATTATAGTAATGCTTAACTTTCTTGCCACAAGCATTGGCAAAGCTTGTCATTATTAAGTGGACGTAAAAATGATTAAAAATGTAACTTTTCTGTGTTTTGCAGGCTTGACCATTTTCAATGAAATGTAATTACTATAGACATTGATTGCTTGTTTTTATGTAATTTTTGGCTGGGCCTTAACAAACCAAAATGATCACGTGCTTCATATATTACTCTATGATTGTATTGATATAGGTTTTGGCGGGGCATGTACAACCGGTTTGAAACAGGAATCCACCCACGGGACGAAGTCAAGGACATCGTTGGGGCTGCACGGGATCACAGCACTTCACTTGAGGACCACGTGCGACTGTTGGAAAAGGTTGGTTGGGCAGGGTGTGATTGAAGAATGAGCTTTTCAGAGATTTAATGGTACTGATAGATAATAAGTTTTTAAAACTCTCCGTGAACTTAATGATTATTTTATCCAGCGGATTTTGTATCGTTATATTATAATGTTTATATCAGGTCTTCTAAAAGTTTGGAACATAAATCAGTCCAGACCCAGGGACAACACCCCCCCCCCCCAAAAAAAAAACGGTTACCAAATCCATTTATTATTATTTTTGGGGATGTGGTAACTCTTAAGAGGGCTTAAAAACCATCATAGCCGATTTAGTAGTTGATACAAACTAAATTTTAATTGAGATTTTCATCGAATTCTGCAATTCTTCTGTGATTGTAATTAATTGTGGCCTGCGGGAAGCGGTCAGACGACAGAAAGTGAAGCAGTATTGTGATTTATTTACTTAAATTTAAAATGCTACTTCAGTGGATCAACATTCAGCTGATAATCTGAAATATATACACAAATATATCTATATTCATAATCAAGGCTTCTAGGTTTAAGTCTGATATAGACAACGATTTTCATTATATTTTATTTAAATGACGTAAGTGGCAGACTCAGCTTTGTGACTCTAGTTAATCAAGCGCATCGCTGTTGATGTCCGATTGCAAGCGTCTGCTAATTAACAGATATATCGAATGTACAGCATAGCGGAAAAAGCAGCTGGTCACTTTGGTCTGATGGTAACCAGGACTCTTTTAGTGGGGGTAATTTTGAATGTGTGAATGACCCAAGAAGGATTGTGTATTATAATTTCTACAAATTTAACTGACTTAGTCGTTTTGGGCCGAAATTATAAAAAAAAAAGAAACATTTTCGGACCAATTTTTTTGACACTTTTTGAAACTGAAATCAGTCTGGCTTGGTCAAATCGGTCCAGACCGGCAATTTGTAGGTTTTTAGAAGCCCTGGTTTATATTGCTCTGCATTAAAGTGCTGCCTAGAATAGGAATGAAGCATTAAAACATCATGTGTATATTATGAGTATTTTTCATGACATTTCAGAGAATAACCCAGATATGCCAAGTTCTAGGAAAATCAGACGACACCATCCAAAAGACATTACAAGGGAGTGTTTCTATGGAATCATTGGATGGAATAAACTCTGAGGATGGACCTCATTTCAAACACAATAACCACATAGTAGAAAACCAGTCGAAAAGTGAAAACCACAACCTAATTCAAAACCAGTCTTTGTCATGTGATAAAAAGGACCAATCAGATAAGGGCATTCTGATAGATGTAGGAATAAGCCAAACCAAAAGTGACTCAGAATCCGGATTTGACGAATCATGTTCGAATATGTCAAGATCAGGTATTGATGAATGTTACTCCACGCTTGAAAATGGTAGTATATCCCAGTCGATGAGTTTAGATCGTCTGAATCTGGACCAGTTACACCTAGAGCTAGACTCCGTTGCTGTTGACTGGAGATCTTTCCGCAATATCTTCACCTGTAGTTGTGCTTTTCCATTTGACCACTTTACCAAAAAGGCAAGAGCGGGTTTTGTATGTTTCTGCTTTATTGTGCATCAAGCTTAATGAGAGTACACTTTATGCTTTAAATACCTCAACTTTGCATTTTGAAGCATGAGAGAAAAACGCATTAGGTTATACACCTGTTCATAGGACGTATAATACTTTCACCTTTGGCATACGGGCAGACTTGCATCAGCTATTATGTTGTCCAATTAATAACTTGAGGAATCCTTTGTCCTATCTTCATCAAATTAGGTCAGAATGTGTAGGGCATAATTTCTCGGACAAGTTCAGTTACCAGCCATATAGCTCAAGACACTTGCCCTTTAAGTTTAGAAATAACCTAAACTCAGTCTTGTCTGATTTATCACTTTTAAAGCCTTTGTCCAATCATCACCAAATTTGGTCAGAATGTGTATGGGCGTGATATCATGAACTGGTATGTAAACCCAATTATCACCAAACTTGGTGTCCTAAATTGAGGATGTGCATATTTTGCAACAGTTGGCGCTCTTATTTATGGAAAGATAGGCAAAACAACCTTCAGTATTTTGGTAAAATTGCATCGGATTAGCATGGATGGGCATGTGGTCTTTTAAGTCTTCAAGTCTGCTTTTGCACATATTTTTGTCTAACTCTGTAAAAAAAAGCTTACTTTTAATAGGCTGCCTATTCGGACCCTCATCTCATCATGTAACTGCATGGATATTGTGCATATATGTAGTGACACAAAATCATGAAAAAATATTGTATATATCTTCAATATCATTTATCATATAAATGCTGATGTATTTAATACAGCTTTAGTATGTCTTAAGCATGAAATAGAAGAAAATGTGATTGTTTTTGTAAGATATTGATTTTACTTCATCTTGTTA
Organism: Mya arenaria; assembly: GCF_026914265.1. NCBI lineage: Eukaryota > Metazoa > Mollusca > Bivalvia > Myida > Myidae > Mya > Mya arenaria. The sequence continues at coordinate 7,616,585 of NC_069124.1, forward strand.
ACATCAAAAACGGATAATTTCACACAGGGCTGTGCAACTCGTGAAAATATGACTTTCAGTGATCACTCAATTAAATCAATATTTCACTGAAACACTATTTATCCTTTCTATGTCCTGTTTGAAAGACATATCAGATATTAAAAAGTTCTTGTGTTAATTTTCAAACAAAACATTTATGTGTATTTCACCAGAAATGTATTTTTTTACCCAGTTTGATTAAAAGTCGTCTTCTAAAAGTCATGAATGAAGTAGATTTAATTGACTGATTAAAAAAATAAATTAGTGTTATATTAAAAGCAAGTATCTTTTTATGGAACATTAAAACCAGGGAGGTATGACTATATTAATTCTAAGTTTTATGTTTTCAAACAAGTTCTAATTCATATAACAGTAATAAGGTAAAAAGTCATTAGATAACTTCAGAGAATGTAAAACTGCTGTTGATAAATATGGTTTTGGGAGGTAGTGTTTTTGGCATCTAGTCAGTTTCATGAGGCAGTCTTCAAGAAAGAATATTGTTGAATATATTGTGTACGAAAAGCTGTGAATTCCTTCAGTTTAGGTTCTTTAAGTGATTTTCGATGGCCATAATGTAACGTTTAATTATACTATTTTAGTTCCACTGCTGGCGTTGCGGTGAGGTGTTCTGTACGCGATGTATCGTCCGACATGTGCCGCTACCGGGGCATGATTCCCACCGACCAGTTCCCGTTTGCAAGCCGTGTTATCGACTGGTGCGCCACTCCCCCTCCATGGAGTTTCAACCAATCACAGCCCTTCCTTCAGACACGCCCACCTAATAATGGCTATTAATATATGTACAGAAATTGTTTATAATATGAAACTAAAAATGATACATATATATAATATGCTGATTTTTTTTTACAGAAATAATTTTGATAGGTGAGATTTCATTGAGGTTTTATTTGTAAACATGAAGAAATAATAAAGTATACATATGTACATATGTCAAAACCTTTCATGCTTTGATTAATTTAAATTGTTAGTTCTCCACTTATCAAATGAAAGACAAGTAAAATACATTACTGTTACTATAGCAATGTAACATTAGATGTTTACTTGAACTGAGCATGTAGATTATTGTTTGTACTAGGAAAGACTGTTTTGATTTGATGAGAGAATCAATTAATAAACTAGAAGTAGAAGCTATATACAAGAACATGCAAGTTCAAACTGACATGAACATCATTGACTATAATATGTAAATTGTGTGATATAATATGTATTATATGTAGTACAATTGACAATTTCCAGACAAAAAATGCTACATTCATTGGTTAATTTTGCTTGTAGTGTTTTCCTAATTTTGAATTTTTATATATCATAGTTGAAATGTTTGGCACATATGGTGGTAATGTTTGAGGCTGATTGTTCACAACTGTGTCAATGTTAACGATGTTGTTAACCTCATCATTGTTAACTTTGAAAGGTATTGTTGATTTATTTACGGAATTAAGATAATCATAGCTGAAACAGTTTCTCAGTATTTGTAAGAAGTATGGCATATCACAAGTGTGTCCATTCTCTAGAGTAGGAACAGTTTGAAAGTTAACAATGGAGCATTAAACAAGGTCGTTAACTTTAACAAAGTTCTGAACAATCAGCCCTTACATTGATAAATGTAATGCATCAGGCATAACTGGCATATTGGATCATTTAACTATGAGAATTGCCATTATTACAAAACTAGGCCATAAGCTTTTGTGGTTGCTTTATTTTCAAGGAAAAAAGTCAACATATTCTCATAGCCTTGGTGTTGTCAGTGTTGTCATCATCACCATCAACATCATAATCATCATCCTAATTGTCGTCATCATCATTGTCGTCGTCATCATCAAGCAAAACGTGAAATGTTGGACATAGTTTCAAAACTATTTGAAGATATTAACATGGAACTTGATACACATATTCCACATGACATTACACACATTATCCAGACTATAGTGGTTGGGTAATGCCACAGGAGAATAATGGACAATCGTTGGCATCTGCTTACAGTGCTCGTATTTCTATTGTGGTTGTGATATTTTACTGGTACAAATATTTACAAAGCTCTGTTTTTTTGTGTTATTTCATATTTATTGCTTTTTTAAAGACATTACAAGTATAGACCAGTCGAAACTGGCACATATTTAGTCATAAAAAGAAATATTATATATAATACTAAAAATGAGACATGACATTAAACGCATAAACTGTTATATCAGTTAATTGAGTGTGAGAAATATGCTTTTGAATTATTATACTTTATTTAGTACTAAGATGCAAGAGTAATGTTATAATTGTTTTTAAAATGCACATGCATGCCAGATTAAATTATTTACTTTTGCTATGTTGAAAAACGTTGAATAAGGATTTCAGTCAAGATTGTACATTGACTTGCTTAATTGCAAAGATATGGGCTCGTGCAATATGGATCACTATATCTCTGTTGTTGTCCTGTGTGCTGTTTTAAGGGATTTTGTAGTAGCAGTAAAGGAGATTTAAGATGCAGTCTAACTCTTTTATACCTGCTGTATAAATTTAATGTTGACATTTAAGATTGCGTAATTAACAAAATTCTGTTTCAAACTACGTTTTGTGGCCATGTTAACATCAAATATGTCTGATTTCTTAATTCTAGTTAACATTTTAAAATGGGCATGTTCGTGAGCAAATGTGGTAACTATTTGTGGTATTTTGTCTTCCTATTGTACATTAATTACTGGATTCATTGTCATAATTGTATTTCATCTGTGTGATTTGAATTCCTATTCACTTGAATATTACCTTAGTAACTGCTTGATCACTGACTAATACCACTGTTTCTAAAGAATCCTATACCAGCTCTGTGCTCAGTCAAGGTATCTGTGGCTAAAGTTTGTGATTTGTTTCCTGACTTGCAGTGTATGCACTGCGTTGCAACAATAGTTAATGAGAGCAACTGCAGCATAAGCAGTTGTGTGCGACTGCAACATGAGTCATTGCGAGCGACTGCTTGATTATAGTATGTGAGTGACTGCGTGATTAGCTTATGTGAGTGACTGTACCGCTTGCTTATGTGAGCAACTGCAATATAAGCTTATGTGAGCAACTGCACTGTTCGTTAATGTGAGCAACTGCAACATAAGCTTATGTAAGCAACTGCACTGTTCGTTTATGTGAGCAACTGCAACATAAACTTATGTGAGCAACTGCACTGTTCGTTTATGTGAGCAACTGGAATATAAGCTTATGTGAGCAACTACACTGTTCGTTAATGTGAGCAACTGCAACATAAACTTATGTGAGCAACTGCACTGTTCGTTTATGTGAGCAACTGCAATATAAGCTTATGTGAGCAACTGCACTGTTCGTTTATGTGAGCAACTGCAACATAAACTTATGTGAGCAACTGCACTGTTCGTTTATGTGAGCAACTGCAACACAAGCTTATGTGAGCAACTGCACTGTTCGTTAATGTGAGCAACTGCAATATAAGCTTATGTAAGCAACTGCACTGTTTGTTAATGTGAGCAACTGCAACATAAGCTTATGTAAGCAACTGCACTGTTCGTTTATGTGAGCAACTGCAACATAAACTTATGTGAGCAACTGCACTGTTCGTTTATGTGAGCAATTGCAACATAAGCTGATGTGAGCGAGCAACTTCAACATTCGCTTATGTGAGTGATTGAAACTTTAACTTATGTGAGCGACTCTAAGCCTTGACTGAATTCAGAGCTGTTTTATGTTTCAATGAGCTTTTGAAAATTGATGTGATAAATTTGCTGTTGTTTATCCACAATAAATGAAATCATGACCATAATATTGTTATCAAAATTTGTATGTTGATGTAGAATGTGTAATGCGTTATTGTTATATACATGTGCATCAATATTGTTTATTTATTTTTGGCTCATTTGCCGTTATATATTAATGCAAACCACATTACTGACTTGTTACAATAAAATGTGACAATTTCATCTGAGTTTCTTTATACAATATAAGCCAGAGGGTAAAAAGGCATTGAAAATTATAAAAACACATTTAAATTTAAACTGTATTGAAATGCATTAAACTGAGTATTAATCCATTCAAATTGGTAGTGAAGCATAGTCATATACTAAGCAGCCTTAAAATTCACTGTAGATATTTTCAAAACCGGTTTAGCTTCTTTACACCAATGAAAGAGAACCTAAACAGACAGACAATCCTGGACTGAAATGGTCATTTTAAACCTAAAACAGCAACCCTAGGATAAATGCTTATACTTGGTTGATGTATAAATACTCTTTAAAATTCCATGATTATTCAGGTAGCAACAACAAACTCTTGTGTTTTACACATGTGTATCTCCATTTGACTAGCATTTCCTGCAACATTACATTCTACCACTATTTTCACAATTATATCGGACTTAATTCAAAGTGGACATGACAGTAGACTGTTTTAACATGACACAAACAAGTTACCATAATCATGAATAAAATTATTTATAACATGCACTGTGAATTCCCTCTAAATGCCATGTGAACTGAAAATTTATGCCAAGTTATTTTAAAATCCATGAAGCTATTTGAGGTATGCAACAGACATGAACAATTTGATCTTTTGTCTTATTAAGATCCCTAAAATGACCTTAAACCGAGATAACTGAATCAAATGTGTTATTTTTAAAATGGAGAGATATGGAGGAGTCACTACAGCCTGGTTGGTACTTGATGACATCATTTGAGCATTTTCATTTCAATATCCTTCAACCTGGTATGGTAATGAGTATCTGACCTTTGACCCCAAAAATGTGACCTTGAACCTTATCCAATGCATTTATGTGGGGAAACAATTATCTGCACTTTGTCCTAGATTTCAGTCATGCAAAGTTAATATGTAATTATACCAGAGGCATCTTGCCCAACAATCGCGGCTGGAAGTGGAACTGTTAACATTGTCATAAGTCACATCTTGTATACCCAGGGATGGAGGTGGCATGACATTTTGACATGAAAACAGCATTCATGATTATGTTCTTGTCATAATTGGCACTTGTCATTTGGTCTAGAGCTTAAATAATATAGGGGACCAGGATGCCTAAAATATCTGTATATTCATGAATGCTTACTTGTTTAAACAAGAACAAATTAAACAATGTGTATTTTGTCACAACTGGGATAAGATTGAGTTTTATTTGTCGATTTAACAGAAATAATAAGATAAATGTTCATTGTCAGCAAATTTTATTTCACAATTAGTGAATATGCAAAAATAGAAAAGTATAAAATATATAAATAATTTAATGGCACATATTTATAATGCATGATAATGACACATTACCATTAATGGAATTCTTACAAGGAAAAACATAAAATGAATAAAAACTTTAAAAAGGCTTCTTTCAAAAGCTGATAAGAACTAAAAGACAAAAGCTGAAAAAAGACAAAAGATAATAACATGAACACACATACTGGTCAATTGTATTTTAAAAACCCAACAAATGTATGAAGACAAACAAATACCTTCGACTTAATAATTATAACTACAGCCAAACTGACTATTGAAAACTGGCTATGACCTCTTTGATGTAAGAGTTAGTTGTTTTTGCAATATTATTCTATTCTCTTGCTTAAATTTTTAGTGATGAATAAGTCATCATTAAGACTAAAAAAGATTATTGTGCATTTCATATATTGAAGAACCAAGGGTTTTTGGTGATAAAAGAGTTTTCCTTTTGAATGTTATCAAAATTGACTGGAATATTGTTTCCTTAATGGAATGACCAATTTCCTTGAAACTTTCTGGATATTGTACCGGTAGTAAGAACATAAACTTTTATTGAACAAGAGATGTTAGTGAAACATTTATGCCCCCTTGGGAGCCAAATTGTTAGTAGGATTTGGACACTTAAATAAAATATGGACAATCAGAAAACCTTTTTTCAGCTTACAGTCACACTGACCTTGACCTTTGACCCACTGACCTCAAAATCAATAGGGTTCATCTGCTGGTCATGACCAATAAGCCTACCTAGTATGAGGTCCCTGGGTCAAAGCGTTCTCAAGTTATTGATCGGAAACCGTTTTTCATGTTAAGGTCACACTGACCTTGACCTTTGACCCACTGACCTCAAAATCAATAGGGTTCATCTGCTGGTCATGACCAATACACCTACCAAGTATGAGGTTCCTGGGTCAAAGCGTTCTCAAGTTATTGATCGGAAACCGTTTTTCATGTAAAGGTCACACTGACCTTGACCTTTGACCCACTGACCTCAAAATCAATAGGGTTCATCTGCTGGTGATGACCAATACACATACCAAGTATGAGGTCCCTCGGTCAAAGCGTTCTCAAGTTATTGATCGGAAACCATTTGGTATTCCGACCGACCGACAGACAGACCGACCGACCGACCGACCGACATGTGCAAAACAATATACCCCACTTTTTTCAAAAGGGGGCATAAAAAAGAGTTTGCTTTTTCAAATATCATTAAAAAATTTAAAATAAAATATTTAAAAGAGAAATCATAAAAAAAACCTTGATTGAACAGTATGTGAAATACACAACAATCCCCAAACCTACCTAGTTACTATAACTAGTCTGGGTGCTGGCCACTGCAAATCCAAATTATTTAAGGAAGTTCTTACTTATAAATATACCACATTAATTATAGTGCAGTGAAACAATGATGATTTACAACTTGTAGATAGTTAAAATAAAAACACCCAACTAATACCTTTAAAATATAAGGGTTCGTATTATGATTTTCTTATTATTCGAAAACTAAAATGCAATTACCGTTTACTCAAAATTATTCTTTTTACCATAAAATAAATAATACAGTTTTGAAAAATTGTGACATTGAAAACATAAACAGTAAGAGAACATTGAGTCCTTTATCAAACAAAGTAACACTAACAGAGCTTAACTATTCAACAAACAACAATTGAAACTTCAAAAATGGAAAATAGTAAGAGATAAACAAAAGTTTGATATGAAAAACATAATTACCACATAGTTACAATTATGATATGAAGTATAGAATACCTGTATTTGAAACAAATACTCACAATTGATTGTATATATTTACATGCTTTCAAATCAAACGCAACCGTAACATGATATGTTAGGTATATAATAATGAAATAAATAATATTTATGACTATATTGCACATTACAGCAAACAATGCTATGCACATTATGTAATGATTGATTTCGAAATACTTAAAAACGTATTTGGTAGATTTTTAGCAATTATCATAAAAATGGGAAAATATACCAACATAAGATTTCTCATGAAATGTTGATTGACAACAGTTACTGCTAATAACATTCAATACAATGTAGCTGTTCATTCCTGTATTTTGCCACAATTTTTATTGATAAGCATCTATATAAATTTCCATATTAAAGTGATGACCTGAACTGTTTTAAAAACAATTCAGATAAATGGATGGCATTTTGATTACTTAACTTAGATTTTCCACAATCTAGTATATATTTAATGTCTTTCTTGTTATTAAAACAATTGTCATCCCATTTCTAAACTCTTTTCTAAAAAGGTGCTTCTACTGTTTATACCAATAAAAAAGGTATTCCTCAAATCGAAACAGTGAGGACTAAAGTACCATATGAAGGTATAAGACCCACAATATAAGCTGATTTTCTGATGGTTCCATTAACCATTATGTTCAGTTTTGATGCCTCGGCCCGCTTTAATAAGATATCGTAGCCGTTAACCTTACACTGCATAAGAGTGCTCTGGTACACCTGTTTATATACGGACAGAATCTATCTGATAAATGTCCGTACGATCTTGTTATTGAAATGCGGTTAACACCAAAAACAGGTTCACGCCTGGAAATTTTACGATAAAGCCTTATTGAAGCTGGGCCCAACTGACCCCATATAATTTTGATATCAATTGAAAAAGTATCGCTTGCTGATCACTGATATCTAACAGAAATGACCTAATCTTAACATAAAATACATTTTTTTTGTTCTTCTTTCAACTTAAATTGGATGCAAAATGCTTATTTTTTAAGTCGAAAACAGCTTGTTTGTTATATTATTTTCTGTCCAATTGTTACTTATTTATTCAGGAATCCCCTTCAAAGGTACAAAAAATAATAATCTTAAAGTACCTAAACCTATCATAGAAACTTCAGAGAAAGGGCTAAAAGACAATCAAGGACAGTGAACAATTATCATTACCAGCATAGCAGAAGTTTTCAGCAGTAATTAAGCCGGTCCCAAAGCCAGAAATAAAGCCTACAAGAGCATTAATATGTACATGAAATGTTTAAAGACTGGAATGCATCAAATTCATTTCCTGATTTGTTAACATATACCTGTTAGCATTCTAAAGTATTCACTTCCTGAAACTATTATTAAAATTTGTTTTGATTTAGGGAGAAATTTTGACATTATTCGACCTGCATATTAAATAATCTTTTTTTGGAAACCATACACATGTACTGTAAGTAAATTCACTTTTGGAACATTGATATGTAGATTACATAAGTCCTGATAATCTACAACTGTTGCTAATCTTATACTTATCTAATATAAGATTATTTGTAACTAAAAGTTGTTCATTTTTTGTTTTAAATCTTAAAATGAACAACATCTCTCTAATAAACCATCCGTCTGCAATAACACTGAAAATTGGCCCAACACAACCTTCATTCAATCCCAACCAGCCCCATGTCCTATGTCCCATTGTATAACAATGATCACCACCAGTAGATTATTCACCACTTTCATTGCTTGATCTGTTGGATTACACATAAGATTGCCAGCAATTTATCAGACTCTGTTTCCAACTACCAAGATGAGTGACTGTAAAGTTTACGTCATCAACCACTTCAGTCTGTCTATATGTCTGACTAATATACAAATGCTAGCGCTTCTAAATCAAACTGAAAAATACTAGCTCTCACTATTGCTTAATTTTTAATCAATAACTATAAACCAGTCCAGAATAAAAAGGCTTGAACTCTCAGGTATTCATGACACTATGTAACCAGTCTACTGATGTTGAGACTTTGGCGAATCTGTTGAAGAGGAATTTTGAACGCCCGTCACACCCGTCCGTGCCGTAGGACATGAGACCCTGAACTGACCAATGGCCTGAGTTGTCCTGGCACATGAGTGGACTTCCACTGTCTCCCTACAAGTAAACAAGGACTTGATAAAATATATGCATTATTAGTTTCTTTTTGGGCCCAACATTATTAATATGAGTTTGTTATATAGGTATCTTATTTAACAAAGAGCTTGCAATAAAAAAGTCTCTAAATCCAGGAAATGTGTGCAACTGCCTTAGGCCTATGCTCTGCTCTAAGGTCTCAGAAAATAATACTTTTCCTTGGGCATAACCCTGTTGACATAGCCCGTAAATGATCCTTAAAACTTGGTTTAGCAAGTACAGTTCTGGTAATAAAACTATCTTGACATTCAGATATCAGTTCACATCCTGATCAATGCCCATATCAAGCACACAAAGACTAACCTGACATCCCGATATCTGCCAATGCTCTACCAAGCACACAAAGACTAAGCTGACATCCTGATATCTGCCGATACCTATATCAGGCACGCAGAGACTAACCGGACATCCTGATATCTGCCAATGCTCATACCAAGCACACAAAGATTAAGCTGACATCCTGATATCTGCCGATACCTATGTCAGGCACACAGAGACTAACCTGACATCCTAATATCTACCCATGCACGTACCCGCACACAAAGACTAACCTGACATGCTGATATCTGGCCATGCCTGGCACACAAAGACTAACCTGACATCCTGATATCTACCAATGCCCATACCAAGCACACAAAGACTAACCTGACATGCTGATATCTGGCCATGCACGTACCCAGCACACAAAGACTAACCTGACATCCTGATATCTGGCCATACCCATACCAAGCACACAAAGACTAACCTGACATGCTGTTATCTGCCAATGCCCATACCAAGGACACAAAGACTAACCTGACATGCTGTTATCTGCCATGCATATACCAAGCACACAAAGACTAACCTGACATCCTGATATCTGCCCATGCCCATACCAAGCACACAAAGACTAACCTGACATCCTGATATCAGCCCATGCATGTACCCAGCTTCCAAACACTAACCCTAAGATCCTGATATCTGGCCATGCCTGTACCCTGCACACAAAGACTAACCTGACATGCTGATATCTGCCAATGCCCATACCCAGCACAAAAAGACTAACCTGACATCCTGATATCTGGCCATGCCTGGCACACAAAGACTAACATGACATCCTGATATCTAGACATGTCCATACCCTGCACACAAAGACTAACCTGACATCCTGATATCTGGCCATGCCTGGCACACAAAGACTAACCTGACATCTTGATATCTAGACATACCCATACCCTGCACACAAAGACTAACCTGACATCCTGATATCTGACCATGCCCATATCAAGCACACAAAGACTAACCCTAAGATCCTGATATCTAGCCATGCCCATACCCTGCACACAAAGACTAACCTGACATCCTGATATCTGCCCATGCTCATACCCTGCACACAAAGACTAACCTGACATGCTGTTATCTGCCCATGCCCATACCCTGCACACAAAGACTAACCTGACATCCTGATATCTGCCCATGCTCATACCCTGCACACAAAGACTAACCTGACATCCTGATATCTGCCCATGCCCATACCCTGCACACAAAGACTAACCTGACATCCTGATATCTGCCCATGCCCGTATCCAGCACACATGGTGGAGTTAGTGTTCACTCGAGACTCGATACTGACAGTGTTTTTGGAACACTCTTCATCTGTGTACAGCTGCATCTTGGCATCACGTAAGTCCACTACACTTACTACAAACAATATATAGATTTAATCAATTACATGATGTTTAAATTATTGACATGTAATATCATAAAGGTGCAAAATTGAACAACTTTACTTCTCTGAATGTAAAAGTGTACTTTTAAAAAGTATTCTTTATTCTGCTAACATACAACACTTTAGAATCACAACCTACATTGACAGTTTTTGTGCAAGCGAGTCAAACAATTGTATTCTTACAATAAGAACATCATATATCAAACATAATGCATTAATGGGTTGACTGAACAATTTTTTTGCTCAAACTTGTTTTAGCACATGGACTGTCCAACAATAAGCTAGAGTACTCTTTTAGCTGAATTTTGATCTACCTGAACTTACCACCCTGAACATTAATGTAGCCCCATCCCGCGAGGTAGCATTGTTGATGTGTTGGATTAGGTGCCATCTGTGCTGGCAGACAGATCGGCTGCACATAATCCCCAAACACAAGCGGCGTCCGCAGTTCCAGCAATGCCATGTCCCAGTCCATCTGACCGTTCTCCAGTTTCAGTGTTCGAGGGTTGATGAAGATCTTGTTCACTCGTACTCTCTGGAATGCTTGTTTTGAGTTTCGATCTCTTGATGTGGTCCCTGCTACAACCTCGAATATGTGGGGCATTAACGTGTAGTTACCTTGCTGTTGGCTGGAAAAGCAACACATTTCAAAGGGTTATTATATCATTCATATTTTTATATTTAATATAGTAGGTTATTAAAAGATATTTTTTATTACATGCTTTCCAATGGTTAAAAGAGATTCATCAGTGAAATAAACTTGATATTTCACTGTTTCAAATTGCTTACTCTGTGAAATATTTTGCAATCATACACTGAACAAACAATTAACCTCTATATGACTTACAAACAATAGAGAATATTAAAATAAGTTTTACATAACTTTATAGCTATGAATATTGTACATACATAAATTTTATAACAAGAGGACCACAATGGCCCTTTATCACTCTGACACTGCCTTTTTGGCTGAATAAGATAAGTTCTTTTAAATCTGAGATAATACTTTTTGGAAATTAACAAAGATTTCATCAACAGAATTATTCTCATCATTCTCAAAAAGCTTCGCCAAGATCAATTTAAACAAGATATTTTTAAGATTGAACCTAGTGGCCTTAAGTGTTTGGCACATGACTTGGACAAGATTTCATCAAGACAATCAATCTGAGCAAGTTTAGCAAAGATCACATCATAAAAGCAAAAATCTTATTTTACTTATTGAACTAGTATTTGACCCAAGAAGACCAATATTCAAACTTGTCGGAGATTTCACCATGACAACAATTCTGACCAGTTTTCAGAATTGGTCTTAAATTATGGACTCTAGGGTGTTAACAAACCAATTATTGAATATGGACGCTATACAACCCACCTACCACAATAGCTTATGAAGTGCTCAACTGAGCTAAAAATAAGTGAAAGGATATTCATCACAAACATTGCCCTTACATGATACAGTGAGCAGCAGTGATCACCCATCTGGTTCCCAGTATAGCTCCTCCACAGATGTTGGTTCCCTGTTTGACAAGGGAGACAACCCATGGCCATTCACCCCGAGATGCAAGGTTACCTCCAACTATAAATGGTGTCAGAGTCTCGATCTGTTTCTCCCCGCAACCTGGATAATAAATAATATCATTATTTTCATTGTTTTTAAAAAAAGTCTGCACATTGCAACAAAATATTAAACTTAGTCCTCAATGTTTTTCAGGGCATTGGGAATATCTAAGTGAAAACCGTATAAATGTTTCTTGTCTAGATCAGCAAAATATAATGTGAATGTTCTAGTATTGTGATAGTCTTAAAGACAAAGCACACATTTGCAAGTACAGACAAAGCGCACATGCGCAAGTACAAACAAAGCGCACATTTGCAAGTACAGACAAAGAGCACATTATCAAGTACAGACAAAGCGCACATTTGCAAGTACAGACAAAGCGCATATGTGCAAGTACAGACAAAGCGCACATGTGCAAGTACATGTAAACAAGAGGGCAAAGCTTGATGGCCTTAAACGCTCACCGGAGTAAACTTTGTAAACTTAAACTAGGCATTTCTATAGCTAAAAGGCAAAAACTCTCTGGTGACTGACAGCAATTGTTTAGTTATCAAACGTGTCCGAAATATTATGCCAATACATATTCTTAAGTTGGAGTTATATAATAATTATAAGATATATATATATACATATATATATATATATATATATCTCTAACATTTCTATGAAAATATTTTGACATATAGTGAAAACTAGCCCCGCCCCTGATGGCCATGTTCTTTTATGAATCACAATGGAGTGAAGGAATTTGGTAGAGGGTCACCTAAGGAATATACCTGTGAAATTATTTTGAAATCAAGCCAGCAGTTTCTGAGAAGAAATTTTTCCTTTTGGTTGCAATGGCAACCAGTGTTCTGCATAGAACTACTTTTATTGAAAGAATTTCAAGATAACCACCCAAGGAACATTCCTGAGCAGTTTGGTTGAAATTGTCCCAGTGGTGTAGGAGGAGAAGTAGTTTGAAGGAAAATGTTGACAGCAGACAATCACACTATCACAATAGCTCACGCTGAGCACTTTGTGCTCAGGCGAGCTAATAATACAGTAGCACAACACACTGGCAATTATTTATAAGACTACATTCCCATGTGCAATTGCAAAAATACACACTGTCCAGGTGATTTATTTATACTTAGAGACTTGTAACTAAACAGGTCACAGACTTAAATAAACTATTACAAACATCAATTTTGAGCCTTAAAGTTTGTGGTGATACCAGTTTGTCAAATCAGATATTCAGACTTAATTATTACCTTTCGGTTGGCAGTTTATCTTCAAGACAGTTCCTGTTTCACAAGAGCTCCTGCAAAAAAACAGAATATATTAAACCTATTGGCACATATTCAACAATGGTCAACTGTGTAACAGTCTTTTTTGTTTTTATATAATGGCAGTATAGTGTATCAAATGCTATTATGGATTACATTGAACTGTTGACATCACTTTTAATAATAACAAGATTTTATATGGGAGTTGTAAATGACGTGAATAAACAAAAACATGAAATAAATGAATAAATGAAATCTAGTAAAATCCTGTGATCTTAATGTACTTAATTACATCATTTTAACATTTTTTTAACTTGATATATGCAGACATAAAGTACAAAATCAAAGCGGAAAGTGCATTTCTGTCAGAATAGGATTGAGAAGTTTTCACTCAGTGTCAGAATTTCTCATGCAGGATGATTTTAATGCATTCTTGCCCTTAAATTAACTTATCATAATAAACAGATGGCTTATTGAAATGAACTTTGCATAATGGGACTTTACCAAGTACAAAGTAAAAAAATGTCTTGACAACTGCCAGCCATAAATATACAACAACAAGACATAAAGCGAGGACATACAACAAAAACGTTCTTTCTCAAATAAATGAGATAATAAAGATTGTATTACTGACAATTCAAATTATTGATGAATAGTCTGAACCTGAAGGCTTCTAAAATCTGACAAATTGCCAGTTTTGACCGATTTTGACTACGTCCGACTGATTTCATCGAAAAAATGGCTTAAAATTATTTCTTTTCAAAAAAAATAATATTGGTCGAAATTGGGTAAGTCAGAGGAAAATGTACTACACAAACCTTGTTTGTCATTCACACATTCCCCAAAATGTCTCAAAATAACCAACAGACAGACTAACCAGTGCTAATCCGTAATGGAATCACAGGGAACACAATGAAACAATTAATATAACAAACTGCTAATGCCATCTATTTTAACCTGAAATTATGCTGGATGTATACCAGTATATGGAACTGTTACAATAGTTTAAATATTGGTTTCAAAGATAACTTAAGAAGCACATTAAGAATGAAGACAATTGCAAAACTTTATTGCTCTTTGATGCAAATCTTTTGGATATAGTAATCCTTTCAATTAAATATCGAAATCGCTCAAAGTAATATTCTTGCAGTGTTTCAAACTTTGCATTAATCAACTTTTTGGGGGCAAAATGTATTTTTTTTGGGCTAATGGACCGATTAAGTTGAAATAATTAAACATCCATGTCCTGGACCATTATAACTTAAGACTGAATTTTTGTTGCACTTTTTTTTAGAAATATCAAGAATATGCAATTTATTGTAGAAAAGAATAAGGCAATTAAGGGTAAAAGTGTCATAAACTATGTTCTTAACGCAGAAAATATAATTATGTTTTTGTTCCATCATGCAAACTTGGACAGAGTTGTAAAAACAGGTTGTTATACACAGTTTCCAGACAGATGGTTGAAATACCTACTTGTTGTTTTCCTGTGAAGCATGAAATGAAAATAAATTCAGCTGAAAGTTTCCTTTTGTAATACTCAATTTGCACATGAACAATTTTCAGCAGTGATAAATCCTAACAAATTGAATAAAAAAATCACAAAGCTACACAGAAAATGTCGATTACAAAACAAGACAGTTTTTTATTTCATGGTAATATCTCACAATGATGATATAGGAAATATGATAATAGGTAATACTTACATCTGAGTGAAGCGTGAAAGAACAGTCTCGTTCCTAGCCAGAGGACGAGTATTTATAAGGGACATAACTCCTGATTTTGCAGTAAAGCCTGCACTGGCCAGAGAGAGGAAATTACTGCTGTAGGCTGAACTGAAATGATTCATAATTGTAGAAATTTCAATGTCTAAATTATCTCAAAGGTGTCATTACTTAGAGATGAAGTGTGTTGTAACCTTTACAGAACCTTGTAGGTGAATTTTTCAGTACAAAATCCAGGCATTAAACCTTATCACATGACAATTACAGTGTACATGTACTGAATTAATCATATAATTTTATACAAACAACAAAGAGCTTCAATAATTACCCTTGCCCTAGTTGCATGCAGACCTCAGTGGCAATGCTTGGATTCCATTGGCTGGAGCACACAGGAAGTTGAAGGTCACTAGAGGTCAAAGTCAATACTCCTGTCATACCAGCCGACAGGTGAACTGAAAGTGGAAATGCAAAGTTTACACTATTCTAGGTAAGTCTCAAACTATTTGATTTGCATATATATAACTGGTATGTATTGATTGGTAAAAGATGGACAGTGAATTTATTTCTGTTTGATGTATACTTCCGGATATAACACATCCATGACACTGCTTTTTAACTCCAATTTTAAATATATTAGGTACAGTGTTTAGACATTTACTATTCTTAGTATAGTTAAGGGAGGATAAGGGAGGGGTGGGGTGGTGATAGAGAGATATCATTTACAGGGGCACCAGAACATGCTGTAAATACTATCAGGTAAATAACCAAACCACAATTGGCAATTTGTGACCCCTCAGAGAAACAGATTACATGTACAAAGACACATGTACACTCCCTACATTGAACCCTCTAACACTATATGGTAAAAACCATACACAACTCACCACAATCCAGTTCATCTTCCCCTCCAGGACAATTTTTGATTCCATCGCAGACATGAGACTCTTGAACACAGCTGTAATCACCACATTGGAATTCCCCTGACACACAAGTACCTACATGTGTATAATAAGAATAAATTATATACAAAAAACACACTATTGGGGTAAAAAAAAAAGTAAATCAAGCACAATTTGTCTTTGCTATAGATTGGAAATGTTAGGTAACAGCGCTGTACAATTTTCCATATTACATTATGAGAGCAGAAAAATATTACTATTTTGTTTGTTAAATTTTATCAAAGAACTAAACAAATTGTTATTTTTGTTAATATAGCTAACAATGGTGTTAGACTCGGTGTTCCTCTATAAGCCATATAATTAATAGTTCTGTTTTTGTTTATTGCCCTTCGTGACTAAGTCTATTTTGGGGAGGGGGGGGGGGGCTGTGTCAAACAGTGATGTGTCTTCAATAAACTCTAAGTCAGTTATTGTTTTTGTTATTCCTGCAGCTGCTGACAGCTGACACTCCCTTGGGATAACTTTGTTTTATTTGTAATACATGTATATATCAGCCTCTACTACTAATTTACTTACCACAGTTGCTCTCATCTGATTGGTCAGCACAGTCTGTGTAGCCATCACAGTGCCAGTCATGTAGATAGCAAGCGCTCAGGTCGGCACAAGCTCGCTCATGGTTACTGCACATTACTGCAAATCAATAATTGCCTATGGTATTATGCATTAATCAACAATATCTGGAAGTATTTTTCAAGTCTCAAAATGGTCATAATTTTGGCATAACTACTCAATTTTGAATTATCTTTAAATATCTCTAGAACACAAACTTAGTGAACCCCGAGTACTTCAATGTATCTCTTAGAGACAAGTGGAAAGGTTGAAATATTTCACTATAATTGTACCAATTTGTAATAATTTTCATTTTCATACTTCAACAGAATTCTCTTTAGAAGACATGAAAGGCGTAGTTTGGAATGGACATCAATCAACTGTCCAAAATGCAGAAAAAACTTATACTGATGGAGTCTTACATGGGTCATAGTAGGGATCGCACTCTTCGTCAGTTTCATCGCTGTTGTCAAAGCAATCATCTTTGTGATCACAGAACTTATGATTGGGAATTGTCAATCCATTCTTGCAACGCATGTAGCCTGGGCGTAGCACTGGAATGAGGATGTTACTACGTCTTTAATAAATACAGGAGCAAATATTGGACAAATGGGGACAGAATGAACTAGTAAAGACTCCTTTAAAATTATCAAATTGACATGCCAAGGAAATATAAACAAAACTTTATTGCATGATTGTCAACTGTTTAATCCTAAATAATTACAAGATAAATCAACGTCTCAATATTCTTTATCAATTAATTACATTTTTTTATTCTAAACAAACTACCGATAAATTAAAAAGTTCTTCATGAGACCGTTTGTTATCTCTTCAACCACAAAATTAAACATTTGAATACATTTTCTTTTGAAGTAATACTAGTGATTTGTTATTTCCTAATTTTTGTTTTTGCTACAATGATGTACAGGACTGTGTACGCTGATTGATTGGAACCAGGATTTATCCAATTTAAGCAAATTGGTTACACTAATTAAATACTTAATGGTCATGAAAAAAGATAAATTAATAGGAACAACAGAAGCACTATATTACAATGCAGTTAAAATGCGCATAGTCATCTCAGAGTGCTTAATTTATAAGATGAATCTGTTTCTTAGCTAATATTCACTTAAATGTAAATATTAAAAACTTGAAACTTGAAACTTAAGCAACCTGCATAAAAAAAATACATATAAAGATATAAAAAGACCTAAGTTAAGACCAACAAATAATATGATACTCATTCAAACAGTGATTTATAATAATTGTGTCTATAATATTTTTTCCACATCTACATAAATTGATACTTAATCACATTTTTGTCATCGTAAAAGCATCATTCTTAAAAAAAGTCTTTGCAAAAGTTTAAATGAAACAAATATCTCAGAGTAAATTGCAGTTATTACCATATTTTAGGCACACATCCCATATAACTGCATATAAGCATCAATAACTTCATTAATTAAAAACAATTAAAAGCACAACAATTTGGTAACAGTAAGCTTGTCGTTTCTTCTCTTTTAAATTCTGATGGTCTTATTATATATAAGACACAACAACAATGAGGGCAAGAATGAATCGACTTCATCTTGTCATTGTGAACACCTGTGCAGAGTTTAATATAATGGTCAGCATCGTTTGCTTGCACATTTTAGCCAACAATGGCTTAAATGAAGGCTACGACAACACCTTGATAGGCGTTATTTCTTTGAAAAATTCAATACTATAGCAATAATCTGTTCATACATTTCAGGTGAAAAGAATATTGCTGTACTTACTGCAGTTGACTTCATCTGAGAGATCGAGACAGTTGATGTAGCCATTACACTGAACAGAGGTTGTCCACAGGCACAGGCCAGAATTACATTTGAACCCTTCACAGTCTGTAAAACATGGAGTAAAGATACAAATGTACGCCTAGCAGTTACACAGTATGAAGGTTGTCCACAGACACAGGCCAGAGTTACACTGGAACCCTTCTGTCTGTAAAACATGGAGTAAAGATACAAATGTACGCCTAGCAGTTACACAGTGTGAAGGTTGTCCACAGACACAGGCCAGAGTTACACTGGAACCCTTCTGTCTGTAAAACATGGAGTAAAGATACAAATGTACGCCTAGCAGTTACACAGTGTGAAGGTTGTCCACAGGCAAAGGCCATAGTTACACTGGAACCCTTCTGTCTGTAAAACATGGAGTAAAGATATACATGAACGCCTATCAGTTACACAGTGTGAAGGTTGTCCACAGGCACAGGCCATAGTTACATGGGAACCCTTCTGTCTGTAAAACATGGAGTAAAGATATACATGAACGCCTATCAGTTACACAGTGTGAAGGTTGTCCACAGGCAAAGGCCATAGTTACATGGGAACCCTTCTGTCTGTAAAACATGGAGTAAAGATATACATGAACGCCTATCAGTTACACAGTGTGAAGGTTGTCCACAGGCACAGGCCATAGTTACATGGGAACCCTTCAGTCTGTAAAACATGGAGTAAAGATATACATGAACGCCTATCAGTTACACAGTGTGAAGGTTGTCCACAGGCAAAGGCCATATTACACTGGAACCCTTCACAGTGGTGGACGTCCACAGGCACAGGCCAGAGTTACAGGGGAACCCTTCACAGTCTGTAAAACATGGAGTAGAAATACACATGTACGCCCAGCCGTTACACAGTACGGAGGATGTCCACTATTTTTGGTAACATTGGAGTCCTTCACAGTCTGAAAACATGGAGTTAAGATATACATGAACGCCTAGAAGTTACACAGTGTGAAGGTTGTCCACAGGCGAAGGCCAGAGTTACACTGGAACCCTTCTGTCTGTAAAACATGGAGTGAAGATATACATGATGATGTACGCTGAGCCATTACACAAAACAAAGGATGTCCACAGGCCATTGAAGATCACAACACTTTATATAATATAAGCTTACGGTTAAATTACGTTGTTTGGCTAAACCTCTGTTCATATAATAAAATTCAGTATGCATGTACTAAAATTGTAAAGCATTTTATTACTTTATAAATAAATTTGAACCAGAACACAGACAGAAGATGGTGAAATCATGGATACAGGCACATGAAATGTATCGAGTCAAAGCTTAAATTAGCAAAATTATGAGAATATTGAGCTTTATATACAGCTTTATATACATACACATATATATATATATACCGGTATACATATACCCAGTATATTTATATTACAATAGTGTTCACAGTTGTGGATGTCAAAACTAGAGCCACTTTGCTGCCTGAATTGTACATAACTTATACAATGATGTAACAGTGGTATGCAAATGAAACCTTTCAATGCCAAGATTTTAATCAGATCACAAAGGAGTTGACAGAAGATGTTGTATTTGCATAATAGACAAAAACTTCCTATTGGGTTTCAACTAGTTGATTCAGTTGATACAATTGTATATACAGGAGAAATGAACACTCCATCACCTTATTGCAAACAATCAACAACTGCTTGTATTTCTTTATGTGGTTATTGAGTTATTGCGCTAGGGTGACCACTCAAAGATGTACACTACAGATACACATTGTAAATTTTACGGCAAACATGTTTATTTATTTTGCAGAACAGTAAAACTGCCATCGTTTGAGCACGCGATCATTCGAGAACTGTCGACTGGTCAAGATCAAGGCTTAGACTTTGTCCCGACCATTTTTCCTTCTATTTTCATATAAAATATACTGATGTCAGAGCAAAACCTGAATAAGTTGAGGACTCAAGCACCATTGCTGGTCCCAAACCACATATCATTCGCAAAATCTTATGATTTCATCAATGTCATAATTTCACACATTTTCCCCATAAGCATATTCCAAAATAAACAAACAATTGCCAGGTGTTAAAATTTAATGTGTAAAAATTGCCATGACAGATGAAAGGAAATTTGATAGGGCGTGAAAAATGGATTATCACCGAATATGCATGTCTGCTATTACTTGATAAGGGCATTTGAGAAGATAGTTGTGAGAAGTTAATGATGACAATTTAATTGTGAGATATGTAAATGAGTAATAAACATATGAATAAAACCCCAACATAATGGCCCAACATTGGAATCTCTTAAAAGAATTCCTTCTTGTCACTTTGCTTTGCAATATGGCAAATGAGAAAGAACTTACAAATTGTCAAACAGCTTTGTCATAGTCCAATGATGCTTTTTTAAGAAAATGTGCTTTTTTGTAAACTTTGCTATTTATTTACTTTAAAATTTACACCTTTAGTATACAACAGCCTTTAAACTAATGAGTGATTTCACAACGCAATACATAAAGGTTCCAAACAAGTATGACAACTTCAAACTTTGAAAATGCATCGAAGACATTTCATAACAGACTTTAATGGAGAATTTTGTTGTTAACACATCCAGTCACCTGAGGTTTGAGCTCTGGTACCGACGTCTTGAACGATCGTAGTTTTACTGTACTTAAGTTAATACATGTTCTAATTTATTTCAGCTTTGTTCTGAAAACAGCTATATACATGTAAGTTGCATCAAGCTAAAATTCATCTGATGCTGGCGCCAGCCTAAACTTGGGTGGGAGGCGGACACGACAATACCGTCTCTACCATATAATAATTGTAGGTATAATGATGACTGTTAACATACTTGTACAGTTGATTTCATCAGAGAGATCGTCACATTGGGAGACTTTATCACAGCGGAATCGTGCCGGAATACACTGACCATTAGCACATGTAAACTGGTCCTGGGTACACGCTGAAATAATAAAATGTCATCGTTTAATCAAGTACCCTTTAATTTAGGGAAGGCAACCAAGTAAAAAACATATTACCCCTAAAATTAAACATCTACTGCAGATCGAATTTCAAACAGGTAAAAAAGAATATTCTTATAAACAATACTCAAATATTTCACATATTTATGCAAAAATCCATATTGGACCATATGATAGAGTATAATACTAATTGAAACTTTTTGACATAAATTCTCAATTGTGTGAAGACATTTGCATCATTTTAATTTCCCATTTAATATGGCAAAAACTGCTAGCTATCAAAATGAATACTAAATCAATCAAATTATAAATTACTATAAAAAATGTTAATTTGCTGAGTAGAGCAAAACTAGTTTTAATTCAAATCACGCTGTTATTCATTAAAAGTTTTAATAGGCCATGGTTTATTTTATCATGTTTGATTAATAAAGATGCATTTCCTAGTATTTCCTAGTATTTACTATTAAAAGCTATTTTAAAGTATCATTACATCATAATTATGAAGAATATATTATTTTTGACATCACATTCATAACAGCGCTTCAAATACAATTAGTAATTACTGTCACAGTTATAAGACTTAGATAGTGTATCCCTTTCTCATTTTTTTGATAGTTTCTGGTATTTCAATGATGATAGAGTATGGCAAAGCTTGGCAAGCTATTTGATGCTGTGTTGCCAAATACTTTCAAGCAAAATGTCAATTAAATTCTTTGCCTATCTAAGGTAAAGTTTGAGGTTATTGTATCACAAATGTTGTGTTTTCCAGTCACAACTTTAAGAATCTGCCAACAGCTGATTTTTCTTTGCATTTTTTGCCAAGTGACAATATTTCAAAGTTGTCAAGAGTCCTTGAAGCATTTTAAAGAAAATCAGACAGCATGAAATAGTATCTTGACAATATATGATGTATGATCGCCTTCTGATATGGTGTGTTGTATTATTGTAAACATTTATTGCTTATAAATTGTCAACAACCAGCATCTGATGTCACCTTACCGAAAAAATGCCTTCATCATAAAAAAAAATAACATGAAATATGGCACAATCAAGGAATAAATGTCATGAAATAAATGCATAAAGAAGGCATTAAAATCATTTTGAATGATGATTAAATGTCCTATGGGATATATGCCACAATGCCCTGACACAGCATCAATATTTTTCGCTTTAACTTCATATGCATTGTCCGAGGAAACACAATTAACACACCATTGGTTGTCAATCAACCATTCAATTGACCAATGAAGGGACTAGATTTCATCCAGTAGTGATGTTGAATAATCCTATGGATTGCTTTTTTTGACTGCCCTGACAGCTCAGAGCTATAGTGTTTGCTTCAGGTGCAGAAGGTTGTGGGTTCAAACCCTGTGTCAAACCGAAAGGCATTAAAGTATGGTACAGTAGCTCTCTTGCTTATCGCTCAATATAAAAAGGTATTACTGGGACAACAGTGTAATCTGTACTGGTTTAACCCAGGAAAGTTGTATCCCGTGTATCGGTGCTTTACACAGAGCACGTTAAATAACCAAGACATCTCTTCACCAGGAGCTAGGGTATTGCAAAGGGATATCTTTTATCTGTTTCCACAAGTCTTCTATTATCTGGATTTCACTAAGTAGTGCAGCCAGTTCTATCTCATGTCACTTATGGCATTTCAAAACAATTTAAGTCATGATTGCAGAGCTGGGTCAAGCCATAATGCAGCCAATAGGCATGTGCAGACCTTGATCAATTCAAATAAACAATAGATTGCTTTGATCACCTTTGCCAAACATGTCCTTCAACAAGTGACTGAGCAAAGCATTAGCTGCCATTTGCATCACGATAATTGCTATCATCACCTTCCGGGCACCTCAAGCTGGCGCAAGACTGATCCACTTTTCAAAGTAAACCAAGGGACATAACTAAAAAAATATCTAGCAAGAAAATAAGGACTTACTTCAAAACAATATCTTACATAGTTTTTAAATAATGGTGAGACCAAAATACTTTACATGATGTCAATGGACACAACAATGGCAATGATGAAATTAATGGACAATATGCTATGACAATTCCCCCCCCCCCCCCAATTTTTTTTTAAACAACAGACAAGCTGGAAAGCCAGCCATTGTATGTAGATGCTGCATTTATATAAAAACTGTCATTCGGTCATAGGAATCAACAATATGTTAAACAACAAGGATTAACCACGATTTTCAGGCTCATCCTGTGACTCAGGCAATGGATCTCAGTCATATTTGGAAACATTTGTGGCAGACTTACTGCAATTTTCTGGCTCATCCTCTGCTCTAGGACAGTGTGGCCGCCCATCGCACACATATGCTGCCTTTATACATGACCCATCACTCAAGCATTGGAACTGCCCATCCAAACAGGCTGAAAATAAAGACAATTTAATGATATAGCTTTTACTTCTAAGTTCGAAAAAAAACAGACAAGCCATTCAATGCTGTGTGCTGAGTACATTAATTTTGTTTATATTCACATATATAAAAAAAATAATAACAGGTTAAATTTAGTCTCCTGAACGCTTCTTATCGCCCGACTACCAGATAGTGAAAACTGCCTATACGAAAAGTGACGCCTGGAAAAGACAAAGAAACCTGCAGGCTCATATTCATCTATATCTGCTTGGTTTTTGCAAAAAACAGGCGTTTAAGCAGATATCAGCCTAAGGCAGGTATTGGAGATGCATAAACCGATCTTTGGGGAGGTGTAAATGAGGTGTTTAGTGAACATTATGTAAATGAGATGGCTTTTATATCCAAGCATCATTTTCCAAAATGGTAACTTTTTTCCTAAGGATGTTTTTCTGAAGTTCAAAGTTAAAATTCAAACTACAACATGGGCCACGTAAGCTTCAATTATGAATTCTATTTTAATATAAGCTTTATATAACTGGCAAGAGTCATTCTGAAGCTACTGTCTGACAGTTAATGAGCTCAGCCATGGACTGCAAACCTAGAGGATGCATTTTGGTCCAAGAAAAACTGGTGAAGGAAAAAAAATAATATAGTTGTTTTTATTTGTTATCTTTATATTAATAGAGATCTACTATCATATGTTATTTTTAACCATACATATTTATATATATTTTTTTTTCGTAAAACTTTGATTTCTTTAAAACTGTGACAATCATTTGCCTTTAAAGAACTTAATACACTCTATAGATCTGTTTCTCTAACTGATGTACCGTAAGTGCAGTTTATTGCCAAATGGCCTCCATGGGGCAAATATTTTGAATATTCAAAAGATTGATATGTTCATAGGACAATTATTACCAAATATATCAAATCTAGGTAATAACGACATATTTATTTCGCATTATAAAATATGTCAAAAATATAGACCGAGTTAATATCATTATAGACTAAACATATGATGTAGAGCAATTTTTACTTTCTTTTATTTATGTCTTCATATTAACCGTAAGAAACTGGTTAAGCACAAAAATATAATTTAATACATGATAGACTGTAATTAGTATTTCCTAGAATCCGGTGTGATGTGATCATTTAAAATTCAAAGCAGTTGCCTGAATCCATCATGCAAAAGGCCATTTATTTGGTTTATTTTTCACATTGAAACATCTGATTGGGATTCATGGTATTTATTGGATAAATGTTAGCCAATTAATGGATTTTTTTAAATTATCAGAATCTCATGAATCAAGAAATGTAAAATGTTTATATTTAAATACAAAGAATTACCACAAATATGCATCTCTTTTTTATCTAACATCTGTTAAAAGTAAATGATTTAAATTCCCACCTTGAAGCTGCATGTTGCTGATTGAAATGCACAATGAGCAATTTGTTTTATATTTGGGCATACATTCCAGAGCCTTAATTGCTATTTTCATGTAAACCTTCATACATTAAACAAATATTACCATAACCCAACAAAACATCAGAATTAAGACAACTGTGATTTACCTAATTTTAACTGTTACCTTAAAACGTTACAGCATTTAATAATTTGAAATTCTTTGAATTAGGGTAATTAATGATAATAAATGTACGGTTGTTGACACTCACAAATGCACTAGTTATGAAAACATCTCCATCATCACAAATGGAAATTAACATACATTATTTCTGAATTGTTAATTATTTCCAAAATACATAATTATGTTCTTACGTTTGAATGTTGTGGTCAAGGCAGTTGTGGAAGACGATGCTGAGATCACTGTTGTTGTAGTTGATGATGTAGTTGATGTTGATGATGATGATGTTGATGATGTTGTTGTGGACTCATTTGTTGGCACTGGTGGTGATGTTACATCTGAAAAGAAATGTTATAACGTTGTAAAATAAAACAATCTGCATCGATGTTACCAGAAGCTATGATTGTAGGTTCATCCTACGTGACCGAGGCATTAGCTGGCACACTCTTGAGGCTCAGGCCTGGGCCCGCACTTTTTGGTAGAGCCTGTTCAGGATCTAATTAGAGTTCTTGGGCGTGCAAATTTAACAGTACATTGGTCCCTAACCAAACATTTGGCATTATTTGCTACGCACTCTGACTTGCCAACAAACTGAACAGCATTTATTATTAGAGAGTGTGAGGGCTTGATGTTGTTACACCCTTCTCATAGACCATGTTTTGCTATAAATGATTTATATTTCCTCAAATAATACCTTTTTTGAAAAGCAAAACAGACAAGTTAAAACCACAAGTTGATGATCAGATGGCAAAAAGCTGATATCGTAAGTTTCACATTTGACACTATATATAAAGGTAGCTTACTTGTGGGTGGGGTTGGTGATGAGGGGGTGGGGGAAGTAACATGGGTGGGAGTGATAGGGGTCGTAGAATAGGTTTTCTCTGGCTTTCCTGAAATATAGAAAAACTGTAGTTTAAAAGTAAATTGACAAACTATTTTAAGCTCCATTATGATACAAAAGCTGATCAAGTTTACTGGTAGGTTCATATTTAAGTCCGTTTTAAGGCTTGAAAGCAGGGGAGCTCTACATTAGGAATTTTAGAAACAATCATGAACCTGAAGGATTTCAAACCATGCAGTAGTTCTACTGTTGAAAATCTCTCCAAGTTACAACTTGGTTCCTACAATTCTGGATGAAATAATGCCCCCTTTTTCCTTGGGCAATGACAAAGTGCCCTCTTATATAGGCACTGATAAAAAAAATAGGCTTGAATTCATATCATGTTCAGTGAAAGGGAAGACGACCACTTCACCCTGCACCCCTCCAAAAATGTATATTACTATGTAAATGGATGTAATTAGGTGATTAGTTCATGCTTAATAAGTGCATATTAATCAAGTATATAAGTTAACAAGTGTACAGTATTAAAACTGGTGTAAGAAAAAAATGGTTAACAATGGATATATTTATAAACCCATCGAACTACAAGTGGCAAATAAACACAACAAAAAACAACAGTTCATTTAGTTAAACTTTCACATTTATGACAGCTGAAATCTATATTGCATATATAAATAGCAACACATGCATGTGCATCTGAATATAAATAAAATGAAATATGGTTAATGGATATCACCTCTTCTAAACACCTGTATTAGCTCATGAAATAGTTATTAAATGCTCTTAGAAATAGACAACAATATCACTGCACTTCTAAGCAAAATAAAAAAGTATTATAAAATCTTTCACATTTTTACACAATTGATAACAATTTTGGTTGCAATCTCTTCAGATAGGAATTTTGAAGTAACTGCTGCATCTTTGATGTATGATAGTGGGCCATTCAGGATGTAGTGCATCTGAAGCATATGGTATTAGTACTGTAGACAAATGTCAAAAATACAAAATTTGTTCTGCAAGACATTCTTAAGTGTCTGGCAAATTGTGTCTGAAAATGAGTGGAATGTTTTAAATACATTATGACTATATGTCTGATATAACTATTTTGTTTGTTAGTTCAGCTAATCAAAATGGAGTGCTAAACTTTCAAATAGCATTCAATTAAAATTAATGCTATGGAACTCCATATATTTTCAGCGGAACTCCTATTTCAGCAGATGAACTTCATATTCTTTTAATTGTTATTTTGTTTTAAAAAAAAAATGGCAGTATGGTATTTAAGCCTGAGAATTTTTGTTTTTTTTCTCTCTCAATTTTTGAATTTGTTTAGGAATATTTCATGTCAGACCATTATATCAGACTCAATATTTTCACTTAAAACCATTATAGTTTTGGGTTTCAGAGATGAATTTATATGTTTGTTAAAGCAGTCTATAGCTAAGCTGTAGGGTAGAACATGTTTTGACATTCATTTGGAGTATGATAATTCTCAGGTGTGGAGTGATCATGCTGGTAAACAAACAACAACAGGTTGATGGCAAGACTTAAAAATGTGTATGTTTTGTTGTATGAACTTCTGACAATATAATAATTTGTTTACTTTGTTTGAATCAATGGGTTTTGAAAGTCTTCAAGAGAGGTTAGATTCTTACTAATGCACTAAAATAATAGCATGCTCTATAAATAATTTTAAAACACCTGACATTTCACAACTTATACGTACATGTTTAAAAAGTTTACATGTTGGTGATTTTTCAAAAATTAAAAATTAAACATAGATGTCTTAATTATAATTATATGTCAAAATTTCAGTAACAAAAGTGTCACAGTGGTATTAAGGTGGATATAAAGCACATCAAAATACTGGATTTTTATTAATTTTAAATTGATATACATAACTGAAATATGAATTTCTTACATGAAAATTATGATTCTTGGTCTTCTCAGAATAATGATCAATCACCAGTCTTGGTTACATTCTGAATGCCCCTCCCTAAGGCCTAATCATATACACATCATCATGCAGTCAGTTTTTCTGTGCAGACAGTCAAAATATTTCAAGATTGTGTAAAATGCCTGTCTGTCTTTGTTTTCAAGATCAAAGGCGATAAAATCTTTTTATTTTAAGGGAGAAGAACATTATGACATTACTTAACAAGCTTTAAGATTGATACTGGTTTAAAGCATCCTAATTTAATGCTTATTGCATTAGAAACTATCAATTTAGTGCATTATCAAAACAATCAATTAATAGATTGAGAGTGCATTAGATTGATAACAAAGCTTTGTTCTGAACTATTTAAACTAGCTATCATACTTAATTTTCAATTTGGCATGTGCTCATTCTGCATATTCAATTTTTCACTGCAAATTATCAAAAGCCATTAAATCACAAATCTGATATAATTTGTAACTATAATCCATGAGCTAAAATACATAAGTTCAGAGTTTTATTCACCTTAAAGGGACTTAGACACAAGATTATATACTATTGCAAGAGAAAAAGAAAATTGTCAAAAACTTACATAAAATTGATGTTATGTACATTCTTTAAAGCATTGAATCTTACTCACTGATGTTTTTCAGTCAGACTTATGACACCTGCATCTTTCGCAGTTTTTGCACATTTTTCCAATTTAAAATTTACTGGGGTTGTCTACCATGTAAAATCCTGATAAGTTTAAAAATAGCATCGGTATTTTTATCTGAACTCATTACATGACCTTCCCATGCTTAAATATACACATTTCATGGCTAATCCCGGAAGAAGTGATATTGCAAGGAAGTGGAATACTGCTGCAAACATCATGTACCTACCCACTGAGAGCCAAACAAACAGATCAACATCAGTGATGAA